>NC_090921.1:797210138-797520673 GCF_040938575.1 Ambystoma mexicanum | reverse complement strand
AAATTGGAAAATATAGCACAAACGGGAGATGGTCCTTAGAAGAGACACAGGAGGTGAGGCAGTTACAGCAGGAGTGTCGGGGGGCAATGGGACAGATTGAGCAATTTAAGTTACAAGAGATACATGGAGAGATAACACGCAGAGGGAGACAAACCTAGGCGTTTATTGGCCTGGCTTTATAAGAGTGAGAACAAACAAGAACCGATTAGAGCGGTAACTGGGAGTGACAGAGAGTTGCAGTAATCACAGGAGGGGGTTATCGAGTGCTTGAATATTATAAGAAGTTATATTAGATCTGATGTGGTGGAAATACGGGAGGCACCAACGCAGATTAGACTGCCCAAGTTGAGCGCAGAGGAACGGCAGGGATTGGAGGTTCCCATTACAATAGAGGAATTGTAATATGTGATTAAAGAGTTGCCGAGGGTTAAAGTCCCAGGAGCAGATGGGCTGCGAGCAAATGTTATAAAGAAAACAAGACTGATATTCTACTACCACTGCTAGAAATGCTTAACGATTCGTTGGAAACAGGCAGATTGCCTGGATCCTTGAGGGAATCGGTGATAGTCCCCCTTTTAAAGCCAAACAAACCAGATACTGACTGTGGCTCATATAGATCCCTGTCGTTATTAAATCAAGACAGGAAGATACTCACAGCGGTGATGGTACTTAGACTTCGGCCAATTATAGCCAAGCTCATACACTCGGATCAGACTGGACACGTCCCACATAGGAATATAACTAGTAACCTGCGTAGATTACATCATATGATAGATTGCACCCCGGGAGATACGCAAGAGCTTGTGGTGGCGTCACTAGACACAGCCAAGGCGTTTGATTCAGTCAGATGGCCATGGCAGCTGACGGTGTTGGAGGAGTTCGGCATGAGACCAACATATATTAAATGGGGGAAATTGCTATACAGCGAACCAGTGGCTAGAGTGAAAACAGGCACAATAATTTCAGATAAATGGCAGTCCATGGTCTCTGATGCTATTTATATTGGCACTGGAGCCACTCGCAATCTATCTGACGACGAATACAATGAGGCGGGGATAGCAACACTGGAAGCACAGCATTTAATATAATTGTATGCAGATGATCTGTTGCTTTACCTGCAGCATCCAGAGACCAACTTGCAGTATATCCTAGATGTGATGGAACGCTACGCTGCTCTATTGGGGATAACGAGTAATCCACAAAAGTCGATCCTGTTCCCGTTAGGGGAATACATCAGGAAACAGATACACAAACTACCAGTCCTGCCACTTAAATGGGAATTATACACGTTTCGATATCTCGGAGTGAACATTTATCATGACCCTCAGGTGGAACACACACACACAACACAGTAAAGGCGCTGCAGGGAATTGAAAAGTCCATAGCCTTTTGGACAAGGTAACCATTATCTATGATGGGGAGGGCGGCATTGCTCAAGATGGTATTGCTTCCAAGACTCCTCCACTTTTTTACAAACATCCCATTTGCAATACCAAGACAGTTCTTCAATAGATTACATAGTATATGTAGAGATTTCCTGTGGTGTAATTCTAGATGCAGGATGGCACTTTGGAAACTCCAGAAGACATATGACCTAGGGGGGATTAAGCTGCCCATCTTTGAGGTGTATTTTGTGGCTAGCCAGCTTCAATTTGTGGTCAAGTGGCTGTCAGATTAACAAACTCACAAGTCACTATTGTTACAAACAGGGGAACGGTTTTACCTGAAAGAAATTATATGGATGGCAAACCCACGCACGATCTGCTTGCCCAGGTTGAAGAGATTGGTTTCGGTCATGTGGCGCAAAGCCTGTCAAATGATGGGGGATGGTGCACCGTATTCCCGCAGATCCCTCTGGTTTCATTGGAGGGTGTGAGTGTTAGGCAGGAACCTGTGCAGTTCCCTTAGGGAACACTGCAAAAGATTTAAGACTACAGGTGTTAGCAGTAAACCCACTTGGTAGCAGTCTGTACCACCCAGATTTACCTGGTAGCTGTGGCTGAGCAGTTAGACTTCTCTCAAGAAGAGTTAGGCAGTATGCAAAGTATACACAATAGGCACTCAGACACACCAATACAAGCAAACACTGACCAGAGCTTTGGTAACAAAGTATATAATTATTTATTTAAAAACACACTGTTTGAAACACTCCAGCACTCTTATTGTAAAATATTCTAAACACAGTTACTATTGTAATATATACACCCCTTTTTCCTTATCAGATAAGTCTTAGTAAAACACCACTTATTTTCATACAGAGGTGAGCACTTATCTATATGGCACTACAATAAGTTTGTGAACAAGGGAGGGAAAAAGACAGAATATGGGAAGGTACACCACTCTAAGATTCGGTAACACTGTTAGCAAGGCAGAAGAGCAAAAGTCACTGGGCCTAGGCAACTCAAGTCGCACTCCGTCCTGATTGGCCCAAGTGGTGAGCCGGCCGCCTCACCACTTAGCATGTTTGAGTGACAGCTAGGCTGCGTGAATGGGGGTTTTCTGCATAAAAGCAGGGCTTTGGGGACTGGAACTTCAGAAGTCGCCACAGGACCTAAGAATCCGACAAGGGAGAAGCTGAGCCGACCTGCCACGACGACACCACCGGTGGAGCCCTGCTGGACCGTCCCACCACTTTTCCCAACGACAGAGGAGATCTCCCGCCGGAGAGTCTTCTTCCTTTGACTGGTGGGATAACCAGTTTCACCGTCTTTTCGCCTTCCGTACCTTGTGGCCGCCTTGCCCGTGCCAAGCACCCCGGCAACCGGGATACCACGTTTTACCACGACCGCAAAAAAAAGGGTACCACCTTTAACCGGAAAACTCAGCGGCTGGTTTCTTCCCTGGCAGTGCAACGACCTTCATCTTTCCTCCAAGTCGAGATCTTCTCTTCCCCTGGACGAGGACGCGACTTGCACCCACTGCCAGGAACAACTGCCACCGCTGGAGGATCCTTCCCACTTAAGGTACCGTGTCCCGCATGGCTTCCCTTGCCACCGACTGTACGGGTAGATTTAGCCCCCGGCTTTCGAACCTGGGTTGGCCTGGGACACCCTGGCTAAACTTTCCTGAGCCTTTCTAAACCCTTTTTGAACTCTATGCAAGACTTTCTAAGCCTAGAGTAACTGTGTGCTCTTGGGCGCGTTTGTGCTCTGCTCTCTCGAAGAGTGGGCCCAGCCTTTGGACTTTGGCTCACCAGTGACTCTTGCTCTTCTGCCTTGCTAACAGTGTTCCTGAGTGGTGTACCTTCCCATATTCTGTCGTTTTCCCTCCCTTGTTCACAAACTTATTGGAGTGCCATCTAGTTAAGCGCTCCCCTCTGTATGAAAATAAGTGGTGTTTTACTAAGACTTATCGGATAAGGAAAAAGGGGTGTATATAATAACTGTGTTTAGAATATTTTACAACAAGAGTGCTGGAGTGTTTCAAACAGTGTGTTTTTAAATAAATAATTATATACTTTGATACCAAAGCTCTGGTCAGTGTTTGCTTGTATTGGTGTGTCTGAGTGCCTATTGTGTATACTTTGCATACTGCCTAACTCTTCTTGAGAGAAGTCTGACTGTTCAGCCACAGCTACCAGGTAAATCTGGGTGGTACAGACTGCTACCAAGTGGGTTTACTGCTAACACCTGTAGTCCTAAATCTTTTGCAGTGTTCCCTAAGGGAACTGCACAGGTTTCTGCCTAACAGTGAGTGACCAGTTGCGATTGAATTTAAGGAAATACTGGGAACCTGACGGAGTAGTGACAGTCAGAGATTTGATTAAGGAGGGGATCCCTAAGGAGTTTGGGGTATTGGTAGATGAGGATGGGGTGCACACAAGTCAACACCTGATATACTCCTGTCTATTACAGAGTCTCTGAAGCAGGTGGCCAGGGGCTGAAGCAGGGTTGCAACTGGACAAAACAATAGAGTCATTTTATGATGTGTCTGAGGGGGGACATGAAGTTTCAAGAATATGAGCTGCTAATGTCTAAGGTGGCGAAAGAGTTGAGACAAATGAGGCAACAGTGGGAAGAAGATCTGGGAGAAGCATTGTCGGACGCAATGTGGAGGAGAACTATGGTGTACCATAAGAAGGTGTCCAGGAACTCTAGGCACCAACAGATACAACTGTACATAACCCACAGGGCGCATTTATCCCAAACAGAAGAGCGAAGTTTACTCAAGCAGAGAAACAAACTTGCCCGTAGTGTGGGGAGGTGAATGCGGATCTGATCCATATGTTTTGGGCCTGTATAGAAGTTTGTAGGTTTTGGGGGGAGGTGGCTCAAACACTAGCAAAAGCAGGTATCATGCTGGACACTGAATCCCCCCCTGGCTTGTTTACTGGGAGGCTTTGCAAGACCCAAGTAGGCCAAGAATGTGAGCAAACTTAAAGACCTAGCATATATATTGGCGAAACACCGGATAGCGATGGGGTGGAAAGCACAGGCCAGACCTATGGTGCAGATGTGGTGGAAAGACCTGTTAAAATGGGCGAATGCAGAGACCATAGTGTGGCAAGCAGCAATGAACAGAACTGAGGATCACCGTGAAAGAAAGGCGGCAGCTTGAAGGCAGTTGATTGAAGAGTTGGTCGCCTCCACAGTGGTAGAAAGTGAACCACCGCAAAATAGGACACAATGAACAGCAGGCATGGGAGTCAATGGAATAAAGGCAATGTAGTGGGGATATTGTGTGAGGTTACGTAGGCCAGGGTGGGGAGGGGGGTGTTGGGGGACAAACAGACAATGATGATAATGTACTATGGCGGATTAAGATGTGATGTGTGTATGTTGGTTTATATTGAAAATCAAAATTGTTTTTAAAAAAAAGCCTCTCTGGATGAAGAATGTCCAAAGTCTGCATGCGTTCACCCCACTAGTTTATTTAGTTAGTGTGTGAAGATGCGTCTCAGTCGTGTGTGTACTATCGTTGTCCAATTTTGGAATGCTTAGGGAGAGGTTCCTGGAAGGACAAGGTGGCGCAGGGGTTTCTTTGTTCAGCAGTACCACAGAGATTTCAGCAGGAAGAAACACCAAGATAAACTTGTCATAATCGTAGCCCCAGGTGAACGGTTAGCCCTTATTTCGAACCCCTCTGGCCAATCGAGAGGACAGAAGGGACCGGGCGGAGGAATGCCCACAGGCTCTCTCTGAGGCTGCAAGCAAAGACACAGGTGGAAAATACCAGATAACCAGCAAAGAACAACCCGGCACCTTCCCTGATGTTTATAAATGAATGAAAAGTTACCTGAAATCCACCAAGGTGCCGAATTAAGAAGGAGCGAATAACGGGGAAGGACAACCCGCCCAACACTAGGAGGACGCTCACAGGGAAAACCCCCCCAAAAAGAAAAGGAAAAATGAATGCAGGGGTGGGACATAGGTGAGGGTTTTCCCAAATCCAAGAATTAATCCAAAGCAGTCCAAAAGGCAGACATTGAGTCCGGTTCCCAGGACAGCTATACACAAATAAACAATGCAATAGGGCAATCCACAGCAACAAAAAAAGGCAAAAACCAAGTCCAAGTTACAGGAAAGCAGTCCGAATACCAAATGCAATACGTGATCTAGGGATAATCCAAGTAACGAGCTCCAGAGTGCAGGACAATTCAGAGCACAAGGACAATAAAGCAACTCTAATCTCAAGGAGGTAACCCAGTTGAGAAGCAAGATTTCTGAAAATTGCGCCGTTTAAATAACCCATGAATGGGGCCGGCAATCCAGGACATTGTCACCGGTCAGCACATCAAGCGATGGTTCACGCTGTACATGGGACCCCTGGGGATTGTGGTCCCGTGCACTGCTGAGACCTCACAGGATTATGGAAATCTCAAAGATTCCATGGGAGATACCAGGTCTGTAATGTGTAGAGCGGGACGCCGAAGGAGTGTGTCGCAGAGGAGCATCAGGTCAAAGGGTCAGCGCTGTAATCGCTGTGTGGTAGGTAAGTGCGTGACAGAACTGGGTGCAAACCAATCCCTTATGTCAAAAGTATCCAGAACAAGACACAATGGCATGGAATGAATAACCGTGTTGTTAATCTATTAACTTATTGATCCATGTTCCACCTCAGAGTCTCAGGCTGAACCTAGTCAGACACTGGGACGGTAGCCGAATGAACCGACCTTTTAGGCCAAGATGCAATATAACAAAACTGGTACATGTTAACGACAACTGGCTTTGGTACTTGCACATTAGTGTCAAAATAAAAAAGAAGAAGGATGGCTTTTGGGCAGTAACTGGTGCTCAGCAGTACTGCTTTTTCCAAAGAAATAACTACGGTCATAGTTCAGGGTCTTCGGTGAAAAAACACAGGATAGTGGCAGATTGGACTGAAGTACCAAAAATCTGGCTGGGTGGTACTAAAAATCCCAAAGTAGCATCAAAGTCGTCTATGGCAGAAAAAAGAAGTAGGATTGTTTCTCAGTACTGAACTTGAACAAAATTCAAAACAGTCTACAAAATGGCTCATGGAAGTCTCCACTAATGGAGGGGGATTAGAGTCATTAACTCTTTCGGAAGGAGGATGCTTAACCTCACTGTAGTGCCACATTTTATGCTTCAAATGCAGGCAGAAGAAACGTTGGGTACTGTGTTCGGCACAGAAGCCTGAGAAGACTTCTTAAACGTCCCCAATATGTAGGCCCCCTCCTTTTAAAACTCTCGACCAAGGTCTTTTCACCGCCTTGGACATGACAGTATGAAAAGTCTCAATTTCATCAGGAGAACCAGTGATTGGGAGCTCCTCCGGTACACCATTTGCAGGCACAACATCATCAAAGTTGTCAAAGGACAAATAATAAGTGGAGGAAGTGTCCAGAGGAAGGTTCGCATGAGAGTCCGACAGAGGCTGTGGAGGCGGAGAAAGGCGGTGATGCCCACAAGGTGGGGCAGGTTGATCCACTGGAAGAGGAATAGAAGGAACTTGGGTTTGCAACTGCATCACTAGAGTTTAGAGTCTGGCCAGGATGTCCATGGAGAGGTAGTGAGCCACTGGCAGCAAAGAGCCAGGCTTGAGCCACTGGCAGCAAAGAGCCAGGGTTGAAGGTGGCTGAGCAGGAGGCAAAATGTTGTCATGATCTTCCAAGAAAACTCCTTCTTGGACCTCAAAATCCATACTAATTACGTGTGCCAACATGTCCTGGTGGGGACATTTGATGGACCGGGCCAAGGAAGTGAAAAATAGGGGTGGGAGCCACCAGGGGGCGCAGAGATGTTCTGAAGCATCTCCGTCGGTCTCCCCCACTAGATGTTGTTTTTAGGACTTGAGCCCCCCCTCCCCCCAAAATCCCCAGTGGTGACGCGCCTTCTACACTAGGAGTCCCGGACTGGTGTGTTGGCGTCCCGGAGCCGTGCTGCTGTGCCTGGGTATCGGTGGGGCGAGACTCTGACTGCCTCGTTATGTGATTGGGATGGGGGCGGCGTTTGGCTTGGCGCCTCTCATACATCCCCCATCGCGGGCCTGTCCAGAGCCCGGTGGAGTCTGGCAGCGAGGTGACACTGCGGGCCCCCCCACCTGTGGAAGACTGGTGAGCAGATGGCTCGGGTGGGGGAAGAGCCGTGAGGGGCCGGGGGGGCTCGACCTCCTCATGGTGGTATTACGTGGTGTGGCTGCTGGTGAGGGCCCGTGAGTTGGGGGCGGTGAAGACCTGGAATGGACTGTGCTACCCGGAGTGCCCCGTGTGTGCCCCTGCCCCCCCCCCCACTCAGACCCCAGAGCTGCAGCATGTGGAGCTTTCTCTGTGCTCTCTCCCCCCACGGGAGCCTCGTGTCTCACTGGCCAGTGGAGCTGTCATCAGAGGGACTTGGAGAGGAGCGCCCCTTTCTTGATCTGGAGCTGGTTGTGCACCCGGCGGTGCTCGTTGGAGGGGAGCCAAGGCGGGGGACCCTGTCTGGTTTGGGGCCTTCTGCTGCTGTAACCCCCCCCTTCTTGGTAGTGCCCCTCTTGGATCTTGGGGCAAGCTAGGGGCCGCGACTAGTGTGGTGAGGCGGCGATTTTTGGAACACTTGAAACCCACTTGTTCTCCTGTGCTTGGTCGGGGGAATTGTGCCAGCCCCCCGGTCCTCCCATCCGGTGTTCATCTCAGTCTTGGAGCTCTGGTGGCGGAGTGTGCCCGATCTCCCCTACGCCGGAGGGAGAGGAAGCTTTGCCTGGGGGGTGGAAAACCCTGCCCTCTCCGACCCTATTGTTTGTGCTTCTGAGTCCTGGTCCTGTGGTCCCCTGGAGTCCGCTGGAGAGGGGTAGAGGGGAGTGCCCTTGAACTTGGAACTGAACAGGTGGGTCCTTGGGACATTAACCTCTTTTGGCAGTACCATTCGCTTTGGATATCCTCACCCACTCTGGCGGTTGCCTTGACGGCCCCCTGCCTTGTCCCGCTGAATTCTCCGGCCTGACTTGCCTTCGGGACCTGATCCTGTTGCTCTTTGGGGGAGCTCCCGTCTACTCTGGGGGCTCATGAGCTGGTCCCAGTCTTTGCAACGATTTCGCCATGCATCGGATAAGGCCATGACGGAAGGTGGAGCCCCGGATCCATTGCAGCCTGAGAGGATGGACGCCCAAATGGTCAACAGCAACATTACAGCTCTTTTTGAAGAGATTTGCGGCTTCAGGGTGGATATTGGCAAGAGGCTGGATACCCTGGATAAGAAAGTAGACTCGCTAGATGACCGCGTCCAAGCACTTGAGACAAATCAGGTGTCGGTTGATACCTTGGAAGTACAGATGGACGCGCGCTTGTTGGAACTGGAACGCAGAGAGGAGAAGTTCACGTTAAAACTTGATGATCTGGAAAACAGGGAGAGACGTAGCAACTTGAGGTTCTTGGGGGTTCCGGATTGGGAAGGTGAAGCGCAGCCCGACATTCTTAGGACAATCAACAAGATCATCAGCAAGCTGTTTAATGACTCCAACGCTACAGCGCCGTCCATTGACAGGGCCCACAGGGCGGGTGCCCCTGCCAGGGGTCCCCAGTCCATTCTTGTGCGCTTCCACTATTACCTGTTGAGTGGGAGGGTGCCAAAGTCTATTTATCAGGACCTCTCGGCTTTCACTCTAGTGAGGATATGCCTCTATGCCCCATTAACGAAGTGGCTCCAGTCCAAGGGGGTTCGGTACAGGTGGGGATCACCCCTTTTTTCTTGCTTTGGAGTATGAGGGCTATAAATATTCTCTGGTGACAGAGGATAACATTCATAGAGTGACCCGGGAACTCCTGGGAGATGCAGCACCTGGGGGCAACCCTGAGGACAAGAGCGATAAAGCGGGGCCCTCGCAGACCTCAAATGGGATGGGCGCTCGAGTGGTTTACCGGAGAGAAGATGGGTTCGGGGGAATAGAAAACTCCGACGGGTGGCTTCGCTTTCCCCGGAGTCTGATCCTAAGTGATGGGGCTCTCGGGCCGTGCGTGGGAATTGGTGTGGGTCATGACAAAGTGTCTGTTAGTCAGGGTGGTGGGTGGCCCCTGGCCTCCTTGAGGTCTGAGTGGAGGCTCTGGGGGACGTACTGGGGGTAGGCGGCAATGAAAGACTATGGAAATGTGTTGGTCGCTGTTTCTTCTTGCAGTGGGGGGCGGGGGCATGGGCAAAATTTGTAGGAGTACTATTCGGGGGAGTTCGATCAGGGGTGGGGGGCTCTTGTTATGTAAATTGTTGTTTTAATGAGCCTGGTGGGGGAGGATGCAGGTGGCCTGGCGACAATGTTCTCGTTGTTCGGTTTCCAGGCTCTCAGGGTTGTCGGGCGGTGGCGGGGGGGACTTGTTGTGGGGATTGCTTTTTTGGGTTGGATGTTATTTATGCCAGGCTTTGAAGGATGTTACAGATGCTTGGGTACCTTAGGGATCCACTTTTGGTGAGTTGACACAGCACATGACATGGGGCAGTGAGGGATTCCCTGGGGGTATAGGGGGAGTGGTTCCCTTTTCAGAAGGTTGAGGTATCTCTCTCACTGACTGTGGGGTCCTTTAATGTAAGGGGGTTAAATTCTCCCAACAAAAGGTCTATGGTGGTTAGAGAGTTTAATCGGCTCCAGCTTCATTTCTTTTTCTTACAGGAGACCCACTGGATTAAGGGGAAAGAACCAAAGTTTAGGGCCCGTACCATACAACACTTGTTTGCTGCTTTTTATGTTGCAAAGAAACGGGGCGCTGCGATCCTGGTGTCTCCTAAGGCCCATTTTACTCCCAGAGCTCCCAGGATGGTCGATATGTTATGATTAAGGTGGAGATTAGGGGTAGGACGGTGACTTTGGTGTGTATCTATGCCCCGAACAAAGCACAAGATCTAATCTGGGATGGGATGAGGGAGAATATTGTGAGTTTCTCGGAGGTCACTCTCTGGGGGGGTGGGGGGGGTTTTAATATGGTTCTTTGCCCCGACAGGGATAGGAAGTCATCCAATCCAGCGATTGACCTGTGCTCTCAGAGGAAAATGGGGAGCTGGGGTTGGTGGATCCACATACTGTCCGGCCGTGCCACGACCCGCTCTTTACATACTACTCCAAGCCCCACACGACGCTTTCTAGGATAGATTATATCCTGATAGTTTCTTCCCTGCAGAAGCATGTTTCAGCTTTTGGGGTGGAAACTGTTCCGTGGTCTGACCATGACTTGGTTAAGGTCAGTTTGGGTGTCCCGCCTCCCCCGGAAATCGATCGTCTTGCAACGACTCCCTCCTGCAGGATAAAGAACTGAGGCAATCCCTCCTGGGCGCCATCAAAGAGTATTTTGCCATCAATGATGGCAGAGAGGTGGGAGTCTCAGGAGTCTGGGAAGCGTTCAAAGCTACCATCAGGGGGGGCAGATGTCCCTGCAAACTCTGCGGAGATCGAGGAAGGGTGGGGGACTGAGCCTTCCGGACTATGAAAAGTACTTCGTGGCGGCACAATTACAATCAGTGCTGGTGTGGGATCAACCGGAAGCGGATCGCCTGGGGACACTGGTGGGGCCCCTGCAGCGGGGTTGTAGGCCGGTGGAGCTCTTGTGGCACCCACTGGGCAACGTGGGGACGTTGGTGGTCTTTGAAGCGGTGAGGGAGACATGGAGGAAATATATGGGCGGCGAGGGCGTTAAGGGCCGTTATGAGAGTAGTCTCCCATGTGGGGCTGACCAGAAACTCCATCAGGCAATTGGGAGGGTGGGGATACAGAGATTACGGGAAAAAGGATATGAAAAGGTGGGGGATTTTTTCGAGGGTGGGCAGCTCCTTACCTGCAGGGAGTGCTGTGACAAGTTTGACCCGCCACAGGGAGTTTTTCTGGCATATGGGGCGGTGGGTCGGAGGATGGCGGAACTATGGGAGGGAACTCCTGAGGAGCTGGAATCATGCCCGGTGCTTCGAGTACTACTTGATCGGGCAGGGGGTAGGGGGCGTATCTCACGGGTATGCAAGGCTCTTGGAGAGAGGACGGCAGAGAGGGAGCTGAAAGTCAAGGAGAAATGGAAAGTGGATATGGGGCGCTCGATATCGAGTGAGGAATGGGAGTGGGTCTGGGACTTGGTCCGGAAGTCCTCGAGGAATGCCCGCTTCCAGTTGGTTCAACTTAACATTCTGCATAGGGTATATGTTACCCCATAAGCGCTCAAAGCGATGAACGGGTAACACTCGGGCGAATGTCCCAGATGTGGGTCGGAGGAGGCGGGGTTCTGGCATATGGTGTGGGAGTGTGGGGCAATAATAGAGTATTGGGACGCGGTGCTTCAGGGAGTGAATGAGCTACTGGGAATCAACCTGGAGCGGCGTCCGGAGATCTGTCTGTGGGGGAACCTACTGGGGGAGGGGGGGAGCATAACAAGTTGCGGAACAGAATGGGTTGGTTTCTACTCATATTAGGAAAACGCTGACTGGCGATAGCGTGGAAATCACCCCTGGGTCCGACAATCCAGTTATGGAGGAAGGATGTACGAAGGTGGTGTTTAGCGGAGTTAACAGTGTTGCAGAATATGGAGGTGGGGGAAGGATAAGGGGGAGGTAACGGTCCATTGGTCCCAATTGCTGAATGACCTTGCAAAGGATGACCTGCGCCCACCATGAAGTAACATATGTGGGAGAGAAGCCATTAATGAGTCACAAGGGAGGGGGGAGCTCGGAGATAGGGGTGAAAGATGGATCGGCCCTAATCTCACCGAATTGTGGACACTTAAGCTGGACTGCTGTGACCAATGGAGGAAGGAGGAATTAGATGGGACTTGGGGAGAGGGGGGCATGGGGGTGATGAGGAGTGGGAAGTGGTTGTATTGTTGGTTAAATTTCGCTAATATGTGGGAGGGACTGATCCCTGGGGTTCGGGAGGGTGAAGGGACAGTTGTGAAATTATTATAACAAAATGCCAATAAAGAGTGTTTAAAAAAAAAAAAAGCTACCATCAGGGCCACCTTCATGGAGATGGGCGCAACGAGGAAGAGGGAGAGGGCCAGTGAGGAGAAAAAACGTAGAGCGAAGATTGCCACTATTCCGCCAGGGGGGAAGTTGAGGTCGCAGATGCTCCTGGGTAAATGGGCAGAACTGCAGTTGTTAAGGTCGAGGCTTGAAGCTCTTCTGGTGGGCCAAACGGAGAGGAAGCTCGGCTTTCTGAAGCAGAAGTATATGGAGCGGGGGGAGAAGGCGGACATGATACTGGCTTGGAGGTTGAGGGAACTTAGAAAGAATAAGAGGTTGGATGCCATCTGGTCCCACAAGGGAGTTAAGGTTACAAACGATGGCGCGATAGCGGAGCAATTTCGGCAATATTATGAATGTCTCTATTCCTCGGATTATACGGAGGATGGCACCAACATTGATCGGTTTTTGGACTCTTCACATCCCCTGTCTCCCCCCTGAGAGGGCGGACCCCCTGGAGGCCCCTATCATGCCGCAGGAGATAATGGGCACCATCTCCTTGCTTAAAGGGAGCACTACACCTGGGCATGACGGATTCACGGTTCGCTTTTTCAAAACATTCCGCTCTGTTCTAGCACCGTTTATGGCTAAAATGTTTAATGTGGATCTTGATACGGGAGCTCTCCCACCCTCTATGCTGTCTGCCCTCGTAGTGGTCCTCCCAAAGTAAGGGAAAGACCCCTCCCGTTGTCAATCTTATTGTTTCTTAACACTGATGTTAAAATCTTGGCCAAACTTCTTGCCAATAGGTTGGCTAAACATCTCCCGACACTGGTGCATGGGGACCAAGTCGGTGTGGTCTCTGGTAGACATGGGGCAGATAATGTGAGGAAGACCCTGGACCTTATGCATGAGGTTTCGAGGCGGGACATGGAGGCCCATCTCCTCTCATTAGACTCAGAAAAGGCCTTCGACCGTGTCAAATGGCCCTATATGGGTAAGGTGCTGCAGAAGTTTGGCTTAGGGAGTAGGTTCTGTGGGTTAGTCTCAGCCCTTTACAATGGCCCAGTAGCGAGGGTACTGGTCAATGGTTCCATCTCATCTCTTTGTCTGTCTCCAGGGGCACTCGACAGGGGTGCCCTCTGTCTCCTCTTTTGTATGCTCTGGCAATGGAGCCTTTGGCCATTGCGATTCGGTCGAATCAGGGGATCTCAGGGGCACACTGCGGTGAGCTGGAATTCAAGTTGTCTCTCTTCGCAGATGACATTTTGGCTTACTTGACCAATCTCTGTGACTCTCTTCCCCGTCTCTTTGCTCTCATCAGAGTTTACGGCTCTTTTTCGGGCTCAAGGTCAACATATCTAAGTCCAGCATCATGCCAATGAGTGCTGGAGATATGGAGATCAGGGGGAAGTCTGAGGTGCAGAGACTGAGAATAGACCGGGTGTCCACCACATACTTAGGTGCTTCCATCTCCAGGGACCCGGGCAAGTCATTTGAGCTCAATTTCCGTCCTCTCTTGGCAAATATCAGTAGGCATTTGGTACGTGGTCCCCCCTTACCCTCTCGTGGTTTGGGCGCATGGTCACAATTAAAATGAATGTTTTGCCCTGGCTTTTATACCTCTTCTCTATCCTCCCGATTGTGATACCGGAAGCCTCCTTTAGGGAATTGCAGACCCAGGTTCTTCGTTTCATATGGAATGGCAAAAAGGCCAGAGTTAAGCTCTCAACCTTAACACTTCCGAAGGGGTGGGGTGGATTTGGTTTCCCCGATTTCAGGCTGCATTACAAGGCAGCTCAGCTGCGAGTATTGTTAGAGCATATGCAAGATGATATGGGGACCTACTGGGCTTACATTGAGGATGTTCATACTCACCCGAAGAAAGTTAGAGACCTTTTGTGGGCTGGCCCTAAAGCCCTTCCCCTGTATCTCAAAAATCATCCAACCCTCACCCTCTTATGGGTGTCTTGGAAGCCTGATAAAGACAACGAACGGCTCTCCTCCTGGCCTTCGCCCCGGACTTCCCTCTGGGGTCCTCCTTTCGATCTAGGCTCTAGGGGGTTTCGCAGCTCCCAAGTTTGGTCGGACAAGGGTTTGGAGCGGGCGGGCCAGCTCTTCTGTCAAGGTCTCTTCATTGAACACGTCCACCTGGCGGAAGCAATGGGGGGTAATTTGGTTTCTGTTTTCGAGTATTTAAAGGAATTCTTACCCACCCTAAGTGACTGCCCAGCCTGTCTCTCCCCCTTACCCCCTTCGAGAGAGTCATTACAGAGTCCACATCGAGGAAGGGTTCCCTATCTAGGATCTACAGCATCCTCATCACAGCCCATCTGGAGGGTAGACTGACATTTAAGCAGATATGGGAGGAAAGGATGGGATTGGTTCTTGAGGAGTCTGATTGGAGAGAGATTTTTAGATCAATTTTTTCGGGGTCGCTGTACACTTCGGCCATGGAGCATGGCTTCAAAGTGATTCACTCTTGGCACCGCCCTCCTGCCACCCTGGCTAATATGTTCGAAGGTGTATCACGCTTTGCCCCAGAAGGTGCTCTAAGCGCGGCACCAGGTTCCATCTGTGGTGGAAATGTCCGGTCCTTCAGGTGTATTGGGCTGCGTTGCTTAGTTGGATCAGGGACATAGTGGGTGTGGCCCCTTCTCTTCATCCCATGGAGATTCTCTTGAGTACTCCCTTGCCGGATTCTGGGCAGTGTGCTTTTCCTAGGGTGGTTGGGGCAATGTTGAGGGTGGGAAGGCTTGCTCTCGCCCAAATGTGGAAGGGCTCCTCCACTCCCACCAAGACTGAGTGGCTTGCTAAGCTGTGGACCATCTTTACCTATGAAAAGTTGTCGGCCACTGTCAACGACGCAATCTCCTCATTTGTTCAAGATTGGTCAGCGGTTCTCCTAAATGATGATTGTGCGGATATGAGACTTTATTTGCTGGGGTATCATTGGGTCTCTAGGCCCCCTTGTGTCCTTTACTGTTAGTGCATCTGTGTATTTGGTGCCTTGGTGATTGTATTGACCCCACTATATCAGTCACTGAGATCTGTTCCTTCTCCGTGTCCTGTTCAGTGCTGTTGTGCTATATACCCATTGTACAGTTAGTCCTGGCATAGTTAAGTGTGGGTGGGAGGGACGGGTGGGGGGAAGGGGATTTTTTTCTGGTACTCTTGTATTGTTGTTTCTTATTGCTGTAATTGGAGGGGGTACTTGGTGTTCACTGTTTGCCTGTTAAAATGCTTAAGAAGGGAATAGTTTCTTACCTGTAACTCCATTTCTCCAGCATTGGTATCTTTCATGGATTCACATGCTTAGAATATTCCCCGTCGTCAGGCTGGGAATCCCCGGTACATTATATAGACCCTTTCCCGTAGGAAAACTTTTTCGACGCTTATGCGTCCTATCCACCTCGTTTTGTATCATGCGTGCCCGCGCCGTCAGGACGCCATGATATAAATACAGGACCCGCCCCCGCGCTCCCTCAGATTTCGGCCCCCAAAGTAGTGGGGGAACCAGTTTGCATGGCCAGGGGAGGCAGGAGGGCGCATGTGAATCCATGAAAGATACCAATGCTGGAGAAATGGAGTTACAGGTAAGAAACTATTCCCTTCTCCAGCATTGGATCTTTCATGGATTCACATGCTTAGAATAGATTACATAGCAGTACCATCCCGAAAAGAGGAGGCGTGCATGCAAACCCACATACTTTCCTCACAATGCCAGTTCCCTATGGTCGTGTACACATCAGCACTTGTTAACATAGGAAACGAACCATATTCAATCATAATTGCAACAAGATCTAACCCCTCAACCGGGGCTTACCTTATTGGAATAGGTGTCGAAGCACCGCCTGTCCCATCCGAGTATCTTCGGCATGTTGTTGTGACAGGCAGTAATGGCGGGTAAATGTGTGTGTAGCCGCCCAGGTAGCCGCCATGCAGATGTCCCCCAGAGGGACTCCAGACCACAGCGCCGTCGACGATGCCGCCGCTCTAGTTGAATGAGTTCTTGGGCGTCGCAGAAGAGGCTTCCCAGCCTTGGAATGGCAGTACGAAATGGTAGACGATACCCATCTTGACAGTCCTTGCTTTGAAATGGCTTTGCCTTTAGCATCCAGACCATAGGCCACGAACAATTGCCTCGTTTTCCTGAAAGGTTGCGTGCGATGAAGATAAAACTTGAGAGCCCTCTTCACGTCTAATGTGTGTAAAGTGCGTTCCGCTCCCGAGCATGGCTCTGGAAAAAACGTAGGTAAGACAATAGAGGAATGTTTATGGAACACTGAAGGAGCTTTCGGTATAAACTGTGGGTTAGTGGCAAGGACCACCTTGTTCTTAAAAAATCTTAAGTATGGTGGGTCTACCATTAGAGCTTGTATTTCCGAAATACGTCGGGCTGAAGTGATGGCCACCAGGAAGGCCAATTTCCAAGACAAAAACTTTAGAGACGACGATGACATTGGTTCAAAAGGAGGTTTCATAAGAGACGCTAACACCAGATTGAGGCTCCACACCGGAGGAAATCTCTTCTCGGGAGGAAAACTCCTGAACAGCCCTTTAAGGAAGTGCTTAACCAGGCGGTCGCTGAATAATGGTGCGGAATGTCTTTGACGTGTAAACCTGGAGATGGCGGCCAGGTGTACTTTTATCGACGACACCGATAAGCCCTTTTGAGCTAAGAACAGCAAGTATGGAAGGAGCTGTTCCCGCGTAATCGATTGCGGAACCAAACCTGGTTGATCCCCACACCACTGAAAGAAACTCCTCCATTTGTACGAGTATGAAGTGTTTGTGGAAGGTGCTCTTGCAGAATAGGACGACACTCCTCCAGAATCGTTAGCTGGCCAAATTCGGCGAAGTCAGGAGCCAGGCCGTCAACTTGAGGCTGTCCGGGTCGTGATGCCAGACGATACCCTCCTGTCGAGACAGAAGGTTGGGGATCTTCCTGAACCTCATTGGCTCCGCCGCCGCTAAGTGCAGCAGGTCTGAGAACCACACCTGTCTGGCCCAATACGGGGCCACCAGAATCACCCGACATGGGTACTTGAGGATCCATTGCAACGTCCTCCGGATAAGAGGAAAAGGAGGGAATGCGTACAGGAATTTGTTCGTCCATGGGAATGAGAACGCATCCCCCAGTGAGCCCTGCTGAGGCCACCTGCTTGCATACTGCGGGCATTTCCTGTTGTCCTTCGTCGCGAACAGATCGATGGAAGGATGTCCCCACTTCTTGAATACATGTTGTAGTTGCTGGTCGTTCATCACCCATTCGTGAACTTCGTTCATTTCCCTGCTGAGGGCATCTGCCTCCACATTTCTCACACTTGGCAGGTGGAACGCCAAGATTAGTATGTTGTGTTGCAGGGCCCAATGCCAGATTTTCTGTGCCTCCGTCGACAGGGACCTGGAACGTGTTCCTCCTTGTTTCCTTAAGTAAAACTTTGTAGTCGTGTTGTCCGTCATGACACGCACCACAGAGTCTCTCAGTTGAGGAAGAAAAGATTTTAGAGCCCACCGCACTGCTCTCAGTTCTAGCAGGTTGATATGCAGGGAGGACTCTTGTAACGACCACCGGCCTTGTACATGTAACGTATCCAGATGAGCTCCCCATCCGCACAGCGATGCATCCGTCACCACCGTCTTCTGGAACTCCGGTTCCATCAGAGGCATTCCTTTCGTTAGATGAGTAGAAACTCTCCACCAACAGAGTGCTTGTACCAGTTGTTCGTCGATGACCAGTCTGTCGGACCAGCGACCCTGGCTCTGCGCCCAACGGTCCGCTAGAAATTCCTGGCAAGGCCTCAAACAGACGGCAGTTGTTTATCAACGGAATGCAGGATGACATGGTCCCTAGCAGGGACATGTATTTGCGTACCGACACCCTGGTACCGCATCTCCATTCCGACGCCTTGCTTGTAGCTTCTGTATTCTTTCGCTGGATGGTCTTACAAGGCTTGTGTGCGTACGAAACTCCGCTCCGAGAAAGACCAAGGTCCTCGAAGGCTCTACGGAGGACTTGCTGAAGTTTATCGCGAAGCCCAGTTCCTGTAAGAGGGACATCGTGGCCCCCAGACTGTTTCGTGTTTGTTCCATGGACGAGCCTCTGACCAGTCTAGATAGGGATAGACATGGTGACCGTCCTTCCTTAAATGGGCCGCTATGGGGGCCAAGCACTTGGTGAACGTCCTGGGGGAGGACTTGAGACCGAAAGGGAGGACCTTGAACTGAAAATGCTTTCGCCCGACAACGAACCTTAAATATCTCCTGTGTCGTGGACGTATTGGGATATGAAAATATGCGTCCTGAAGGTCTAGCAACGACAGATAATCCATGGGTTGCACTGACCTGATAACCTCCTGGAGCTTTAGCATTTTGAATTTTAAGCTCTTTAGCCATTTGTTGAGTACCCTCAGGTCGAGAATGGGCCTCCATTTTCCATTTGGCTTCTTGACGACGAAGAACCGGGAATAAACCCCTTGTCCTTCCTGTGCCACAGGAACCCGTTCTACCGCTCCTTTTTGTAGCATAAGCGCCACCTCTTGTCTTAGAACTCGAAGGTGGGGCTGGGCCGAAAACACTGGCGGAAGACTTGGAGGCTTGTTTTTGAATTGCAGCGCATGACCCATGCGAATCGTGTCCAGAACCCATCGATCTGTGGTGATGCATTTCCATTGGTCGATATGATGAGAGACTCGACCCCCCAGGACGTCCCGAAGGCCGTCATTGGTTGCTGGTTTGCTTGTCCTTCGTCGACGAGGGACCTGAGCCTCGTCGTCTGGAGGCTTGATAATTTCTGCCTCTACGTGCCGACTGGGATGCCCGTCTGTAACCTTGTGAAGAGTATGAGGGCCTGTTAAATCCACGGTCCCTAGAGGCTCCAAAGCGGGAGTTTCCGGAGGCACCCCTGAAGGGGCGAAAAGAGCGAAAACTTCTACCTGTCTGGAGGGCGCCAAGAGACCTAGCGGTATCCGTGTCTTCCTTCATCCCCTTCAAGGCTTCATCTACCTTGTCTCCAAACAGATGTTCTCCTTCACATGGCACGTCTACAACTTTGTACTGGACTTCAGGTCTAAAAGTAGTACATTTGAGCCACGCTTGTCGACGAAGTACTACGCCATGATTGATTTGTTTGAACCCAGACTCTGCTAGGTCCACCGCAATATTAATTGCATGGTTCGAGGCCTCCTCGCCATCCCGTACTAGCAACATGGCTGCTTTGCGATGTTCTTCCGGCAGATGTTCTAGGATAGGGGCTATTTTATGCCACATCTCCCTATCGTAACGTGATACAATCGCCAAGGAGTTGGCTGCTCTTACCGTCGTGGCGCCGACTGAGAGCACCTTTTTCCCGAAGGCGTCTTGTCTCCTTGCCTCGCTTTCTGGTGGGGTTGAACATTTTTGCTGTACTCTGGCCTTCCTAGCCGCTGCCGCCGATACCACAGAGTCTGACAGTGGCTGTGATGTTAGACATTTTGGAGTGGACTCCGGAGCTTTAAACTTTTTCTCCATACGCCCCTTAATAGCCGGTTCCGAGAACGGATGACGCATCGTCTTGAGGCCTTCTTGCCATACGTGGTCCAGGATTGGGATGGCAAATACCGACTTCCTCCTTTGACCCATGTGATCAAAAAGAAAGCAATCTTTCTTTTGCTCCTCAGGAATTAAGCCGAACTCGGAACACGCTTTTCCCATCATTGCATGAAAGGCTCCCACATCATCCGGAGGAGATGGCTGTGCCTGGCTCCTCGTAGACTCTACCTCTACATCCGAATTCCATGTTGGGTCTCTCGACGGTGACAGGGAGATGTCCGACCCTGAGTCACCTCGTATAGAATCGGACTCCGATAGCTCACCCTCCTCCTGCGCTCGAGGACGATCCTTCACCACCTGGGAGGCCGACGGGCTTTTGGTCATTGAGCGCGCTGCTTGAGCTTGCTCGTCGACGGAAGGTGCAGAAAATATCGACGATGAAGTGCCAGGCTGAGGGATCTGCGTATCCAGACGCTGCAGGAGCTTCTGAAGTGTATTAAGCACATCCAGGGACAAAACCGTCTGGGGGGTCAGCAACGTCGAGGATAGAGGGACCATACCCCCACTCGCACTCGTCATCGACGTATTGGAAGGCCGTAAGCCCAAGTCCGACGGCTGCATAACCATGTCACATTCTCCTTCCACCGACGACCCCGGCAAGGCCGTGTCTTGCAGCAGGACCTCAGGGGGGGCCGGGTCACAGACCTCTGGCTGCCAGGCCATAGATTGAGTCACCGTCGACGAAGGAATCCCCACCGCTGCTGCCTGAATAGTAATAGGCATCTTCAGCGACACCGGGGTCGACGAGCAAGTAGCCGGCACCGAGCCTTTAGACTTCGTAGCTGATTTCGTTGCCGACTTCCCTGCTGAAGCGTCTCGACTCACGGAAGACCTAGGACGGTCCCCTGAGGAGGATTTTGATGCCACTTGCCTCTCCGTTTTAGAGGATGAGGAGGAGGAGGACTTCTTGTGTGATGAGGAAGACCCAGCATGCTTCCCCGTATGCTTGTCCGCAGGGCATTTTTCGACAGGCCGCACCTTCTTCGAGGGGGGTTGCGACCTGCTCCTGGAGGCCGTGGAGCCAACTTCTGATGCCGGATAGGCACCCGCTCCGTCGTTAAGCCAGTCGACCAACCTTCTTTTCCGGTCTTTAAGGGTTTTTTGGGAGAAACCCTGGCATATCTCGCATGTATCCGCCGTGTGGTGCGGGTGGAGACAGTAGATACAATCCATGTGGGCATCACCTTCATAGAATTTTTTGAGTCCACATGTCGCACAAGGACGAAATAACGCTTTTCCGGACATATTTTCTTCAGAATGTAACGTCGCCGAAGCGAAAATACAACCTAATTTCAATTAGCAATAACCACGAGGATCCCACTACTTTGAAAGACGGTTGAAATCTGAGGGAGCGCGGGGGCGGGTCCTGTATTTATATCATGGCGTCCTGACGGCGCGGGCACGCATGATACAAAACGAGGTGGATAGGACGCATAAGCGTCGAAAAAGCTTTCCTACGGGAAAGGGTCTATATAATGTACCGGGGATTCCCAGCCTGACGACGGGGAATATTCTAAGCATGTGAATCCATGAAAGATCCAATGCTGGAGAAGAACAAAGTTTAAAAAAAAATAGAGGTGGAGAGTGAAGATCAACTCTTTGGGTCTATTATAGCATCTGATCAGCAGAGGCACCAGTCGGGGACGTGTTTAATTCATCGACGAAGTGGTAGTAGACGAAGTGGACATCGCTGAAGGCTTGGTGATCTTTGATGAGGTGGTTGTTGAAGAAGACGTCATCGACAGGATATTTGTCATCAGCGTGGTAGCCGTCAACTTTTGAGGACTTTCATTTTGAACCTGGAGAGAGTGAGACCCTTTTTCCCACTCTGTCATGTATTTTTCCTGTGATTTGAACTATGTTGTTTCTTTTGGTTGTGGAGTCTGACAAACTCCATAGGTTGTTACAGCCTGTCCATTCCATTCAGCAAGAATCAACTTTTGGGGGAGAAAGCTCTTCCTTTGTATCACGCTGCGGTGTTATGAATACCAGTGTTTTTTTCTTTTTAAACAGCCTGAGAGATGATATCTCCTTGTGAGGGTTTCCCAGACAAAGCGACGGTGTTGCTTCTTCGTGCGGCTGCTGCCAACTAATTGCATAGGACGGCGCCGTCCTATGCGATTCGTTGGAAGCAGCCGCATGAAGAAGCAACACGGGTATTCATAACACCGCAACATGATACAAAGGAAGAGCTTTCTCCCCCAAAAAGTTGATTCTTGCTTAATGGAATGGGCAGGCTGTAACAACTAGAAACAAGTCAGCAGGCACCAATATAGATGGTCTCCATATTGAAAGAAATGGCAACCCCTAATTCACAGGGTCCAAAGCAAATATTCTCACGCTTATATCACATTGCTATAAATGCTGGTTACCTAAGGGGTATAGAAGATTAGGACACTGACCACAAGAAATATGTTGTACTGAGGAAGGCCCTTGAAATTATCCAGAAAAGGACACTAGAGATAGTGTCTCATATATGCTAAGGCCAAAACATGTCGACTCTCTGTAAAACTGTAAATAGTAAAAGTCTTTGTAGAATGAATTTTTCAAGATTTTCAATATCCACCCCAATGCAATTTCCTTCTGTTCTTTACGTAATTCGTGTACTTTGTCTATTTGTATGTATGTTTAAAAATAGCAATTTTTAACAATTTTTAACTTGCAACGCAGACACTGTGCTGTACAGGATAGAGGATAGACTTTTTTTTTAGGTATCATGAAATATTAATTTAAAAAAAATCTAAATAAACGTGTTTCCTAGTGGCGGGTGTGTTTCATATATGTTGACCCAAACAAAGTTGGTTGTGTGTTGATTGTCACAACACAAATGGGTTTCTAAAGTTTCACCAATCTATGTGATATCAGCAGAGAGAGGGCTAATCAGTTGAGTGAATGGTGACATATAATGATGGGCTGAAGCTCATTTATGTTTCCTCAGGCTCCGTCGTTATGGCAATATTTGTGAAGCGACAAACGTCTCTGCCTGGCAAGGAACTGAGTTCAATTCCCACCATCGCCTTTTGGAATTTTCCTTTTTTTATATAAATTAATTTGGTGCTTTTAATTATGTACACAAGCAATTACAAAACCAAAAACAATAAAAACAATCTTAATAGAAATATTTATAATCACAATGGGCATTACAGTTTGGGCTGCCTTTCATTTCATACCTTTCTCACAGTAGCTTTGAATTCTAGCTTTGTGCTACTGTAGTGGCCTGTTTTAGTGGCAGTGGGATGAGGGTGCACCAGTTATATGGAGATTTTAACCACTTATAAAGAGCTCTGCACCTTCTGACATGTGCGCCTGTTGCTGCAAGGTGTGAACGGCAGGTGAAGGGGAGGCCAATGGGGGTAGGCAGCTTGACCCAAACATCTTTTGAGTGTAGAAATGGAGTGGAGTGGAAGGGTTATCAAGAAGAGTACTGCACAGTAGATTGACACTCACCAGTACCTATTCTTGGTGCTAATTTGCTACGCACACCAAAGACATGAAAAAAGCAAGGGGTAAATAAATAAACAGAACTCAAATTCGGCAAGTGTAAAATGAATCAATTTATGAATACATTCAAAATAGCAGCAGTCTCTGCCCTATGGGAGGATCTGTGGGAGGTGCTGGTAAGGATGGGCTTTGGGGAGCAGGTCCCTCGTTGGGCCAGGCTATTATACATGGCACCGATTGCAGAGGTTAAGGTGAATGGGATAATATCTAGAACTTTCCCCGTTGTAATCGGAACCAGGCAGGGCTGCCCACTCTCCCCCCTTTTGTTTACAATAGCTATTGAACCCACTGGCAATACAACTCTGGGCGGATCTGGCCTGGGTGGGATTCTGCTGGACGTCTGGACAAGAGGATATAGAGTCTCCAACTACGCGGATGGCCTGTTGATATTTCTGGGTAACCCAAGGATCTCCTGCCCTATTTTAACCAAATGTCTACAAGAAAATGAAGTGTTTAGCGGACTCAAGGTTAAATGGCATAAACCAGTCTTTCTACCAGTACAAGGTGACGATCTGGTGCTCCGCGCAGCTCGGCCCCCCCAACCAACTGCCCGCATCATATTTCACATGGGTTTCAAACACTTGGGCATTCATATTGGAGCAGATCAAGCTGGAATTCTTTCCCACAACCTACATCCCATTACGGATCGATTTATACAGATGTAAAGCACTGGCAAACTATGCCAATAACACTGATGGGGAAAGCAGCAGATGCTCATGCTGCGTAGAAATCTTTGTGTCCTTCAAAACGCTCCCCTCCCTGTACCCAAGCTGGAATTTACTAAAGTGGACTCTGCTCTCAGACAGCTTTTATGCGGTGCGAAGCAACCTAGGAACGCTCGAACTACATTGCAACTATCAGTGTGGGAGGGGGGCATAAGACTGCCGAATATCAGACACTACTACTGGGCCAGTCAAATGACTGTGATAAATGATCGGTTGCATGGCAACCCTCATTTACCCCACATTAAGGACAAACAGGCATGGATGAGAGGGTGTGCACCTGCACAAACACTAGGGGTGAAGGTGATCCTGCCCTACTGGGTGTAACTCGACATATTAAAGTATGGAATGACGTGACTCAGGGCATTTGGTGGGTTGGGAGAATGACTTGCCCATCCTTTATGGCAAAACTCACTACTAACCGAAATTAATGAAATTGGTGTATTTGGGGGATGGGCTCGCTGTGGTATCCTTACTCTAAAGGATGTGTTGGATATGAGAGGTTTTGTCTCCTTCCTCGATTTACAACAGACTTACGGGCTCCCTGAAGTTGAAAGATAGCACTATATTCAAAATACATTAGAGAATTTTGCAACCGGTTGGCAATCTCAAAGCAAGCTCATAAATGTAAGCTTATTGTAATCTAATGGTGAGGTAGAGGTGGCTGCATGGTAACACGGCATTGAGGTTGCCCAATGCTTGAGAGAGATAGAAAAGATTTTTGGTGTATTAGTGAACAAGAATTTCAGCTTAGTAAGACACCAATATGAAGCAATAGTAATGTCTGCATCAAATGCTACTATCTACTCAAGTACCACCGAAACACCACAACAGTAACAACATACGTAAGCCAACCATACCTTTAAGGAATCCTTCTCTCTCTTTTGTGCAAAACAATCAAGGGACGCAACAAAGCTTCTAGAAGTTTACTACAAAATACTGCCAAAACCTATACAGGACTCAAATTTACTGAAAGACTCCTCAAAGGACTCTCAAGAATAAGAGCAATACGAATAGAAATTCATTGTGAAAAGGACTCAAAGGACTTGCAAGAAAAAGAACAATATGAATAGATATTCATTGTGAAGTCAACAATATATCTAATAACCAAGCAATTGCAACTTCATTGTGTCTCTGCTTGTTACACAAAGATCTACTCACTTTGACAACTGTAGGCGCAACAAGGTAATACACCAAAAATCTTTTCTACTATATTCAAAATACCCACGCACTACATGCTCAATTCAATGATATCCTTGACGTCCCGCCCTGTCCCCCTTAGACGCTAACATCTTGTCAGAACGAATAAGCATGAAGGTCACTAATGTACCAGTGTATATCGTCCTTCTCATCTCAAGACTTGCTTGGGGTACAGCATAAATGGGAGAAGGATGTAGGGGTCATAGGCCCTGAGAATTGGGTAGAAGCTAGGATGTTCCCGAGGGAGATAGTAATTTCCTCATGATTTCGATTACTCCAACAAAACATACTACATACGAAATATTATTTGCGTACATTGCTCTTTAGATGTGGATGGGCAGCTTACCCGCGATGTCTGAGATACGACCAATCAGACGGTACCTCTTTTCCATATCATATGCGAGTTCCCCCAGATGTTCCACTTCTGGGAACAAGCTCTAAATAGGTTGGCAATGGTTATTGGAATACCTATACCTGCTGAGCCCAAGTTGATGATGTTGGGAATATGGGAATAATTCACATGGTTGTTTTGAAAAATGATTGCTGATAAAAAGAAACATAGCTATGATGTGGGGTAAACCGGGCATTCCTTGATACAGTAAATGGGTATCGGACATGGATATCTGCATCTCATAGAAAAAAATAGTGTATAATGCACAGGGATGCCTGACCAAATTCCAAAAATATGCTATAACTGGGAAGAAGCTTCTTAATGGGGGATCACCCGCAGGATGGGATAAATAGTGGGAATTGTAAGGATATACAAACTGGTTTGCTTTTTGTACTTCCGGAAATCTTGGATTATGTCAATCATATGTGTTTATTTGGTTATGTTTTGTTATATGTTTTAAATACAATAAAATATGTTTAAAAAAAAAAAGAAAACTGACGTGGTGGACAGATCAAAGCCTGGGACCCTGTTGACTAGGGTCACCAAACTGCTGAGGCTTTCACCCATTTTGTGAAGATTCACACCAGGTTCACACCCTGATCCACAACTATCCCAGCTACAACAGGTAGACTTTCAATTTTGCAATCACTGCTGCGGCATGGAGTGCCAGATGTCTGAATGCCTATGTGCTTGAAAGGATGCTGAAGTCACACTCTCCTCAGACTAGCAGCATGTCTGTGACAAAGGCCAGTGCATGGAGGAGAGGGCACTGCCACCTCTCTTGAACAGCATGGAGCCACGTACTGGTGAAAGTATGAACAGCGTCTCAAAAGGCTGTGTACGACCAGTATTGAAAACATACTGGAGACAAACCAGCTTTTAGATATGCAGGCCAAAAAAAAAAGAAACTCCAAGGCTTGCTTGTTTGTACTGGTCCAGTATGGGTGGGCTTATACAGCCCTCCAGAAAAGGTGCGCATCACGCATTTTTAAACACAGAAATCTTGTCAATACGGCCCTTTTAATTCTTCCTTGCGTACAGTTTACACAGGCTTTTTATAGCAGCACCCCCTAAATCTTGGAGGTCACTGGAGACAGGCTGGCCAGCAGCAGCTTGCAAACCCACTCTTTACTTTAGCAATTGAAAGAAGCAACTGGGATGAGCCTGGTCGATTTTCATTAACACTCTGTTAATAATTCGAACAAGATAATATGAAAACGGTCTTAAACTAGCGCTGCCTTTCTGCTTAATTTTTCCTCTGTTTTGAACAGCTTTAATAGAGGCAGCGCAGTTGCAGCATCATGGGCATTTCATATTTTTATTTCTTTTTATCACAGAAACACATCAATTGCGTTTGATGTCTCAAAGATTTACAAGAGCTTCCCAGCAAGCAGTTGTTTGGCAATTGTGAGAAGGAAAAGCTTTTGGTGTTCTATATGAATATCTATTTTATTTAGACTTAAGATTGTATGTGTCCGTGTGCATGTGCATGCATGAAAGGGCAAAGTACATAGTTTGTTGTCTTGGAGAGCAGGAAATAGCTGGGCATGTAGTCTGAACTTTACTTTAACTCCTTTTCTGACCACCCGCCCACCGCAAGCGGGTTTAATGGATGCAGGTAGAAGCAGTACTGTATGTATTTTCAGTGGCACAAATTGAACAGGTACCTCTGAACAGGACTACTATATATTCAGGCAAAATAGCCTAATTTATCAGCAGAGCTGCTATACAATGTCATGGCACAGTGCCAATTATTCACAGCAGGGCTGATTGCATCATGCCCACATTATTTAGCAGGACTGCATATTTTGGGACAGTATCTGAACTTCGGTACCTGAATTTCTTCAGCTGCTGTTATGACAAAGCACAAACATGTGTTGGCATTTTCTGCAGCAAGCTAAAGTACTGAGCAAGAACAGTGTCTGAGCTCTTCCCACCGGTTTCACTACAAAATAGCCGAATCCCATTACTGCGATGTAGAAAACCTTGCATGGAAAGTATACACAAATAGAACTATGTCTCAAAGGTTTGAACTGGGCAGAGGTACCAGACAGGGGTGCCCCTTCTCCCCTATCCTTTTTGCTTTGACAATTGAACCCATGGCAGCGGCGATACGGTTGAGACATGGGAACAGGGGCATAACGCTGAAGGGAGCCACCCAAATAATATCGTTATATGCGGAAGACACGCTACTCTATGTTCGAGAACCCGATAAAAACATTGTCCCCATCATGACAGACATCAACGAATTTGCAGAATACTCGGGATACACGGTCAACAGCTCCAAATCAGAAGTGTTCCCGCTAACCCCCTCCACAAAACGCCCAGCTCACATGTGTGGCCTTAAATGGTCTGAACACCACATTAGGTACCTGGGGGTACTGGTCTCTTGTAATAAACAAACATTATACATTGATAACCATGACAAGGCGCTGCATACGCTTAACATTAAATTGCAGGTCTGGAGGCGTCTCCCAATTTCATTACACGGTAGAATTGCCATTCTTAAAATGATTGTACTTCCAAAACTATTATACTTATTTGTAAATATCCCTATATGGCCGGGGAGAGAGTTCTTCTCTAGACTTTGCTCCATGGCGGTGTCCTTTCTGTGGAACGGGAAGACGGCCAGAATCAGCTGGGAGAAGATGACAGAGCCATATGAGAAGGGGGTAATAGCTGCACCAGACTTTGAGCTCTATTACACTGTGTCACAAGCACAATTTGCAAAGTACTGGTACGATGAATGTGACAACTCCCCTCATACGCAAATAGAAGAATACACCACCGATTCTGGACATAAAGACTCTTGCAAATTCGACCCTGTGAGTTGTACGGTGAAAGCCTGGGGAGCAATACACAAAAGACTGAAAATAGAGACCCCGTATAACCCCGATGCACCCCTGTGGAAATACCCTGGCCTCCCCCCCACGTTTGATACGGACTTACAGGAAACCTGGGACCCGGGCGTGGAGATGAAAATAGGTGACATGTACATAGAGGGGAAGTTTGCGACCCTTGCGGAGTTCAATAGAGGCATGGGAGGTGGGCAGCTCAAGACATTGCAGTATTATCGAATGAGATCTGCATATCAAAGGCGCTGGCCGTCATTTCTAGACGAACCCCCTTCTCACCCGTGCTTGCGGCTGGCCACTACACAGGGCGGGTTGGGAATTTCCAAACTTTATAAGGCAATACAGACTCACTCCATTGTGGTAAACCAGGTGAGGGAGAAATGGGAAACTGATATGAAAATGCCAATACCAGAAGAAAAGTGGGCAAGATACTGTGCACTCACGAAAAGAGTCTCCCTTAATGCCGGGCTTCGTCAAATACAGTTTAAAATTCTAAACAGGCTGCACTATACCCCTCCTAGGATAGCTACATTCACGCCTGACGACCCAGGCAAGTGTCCCAAGTGTGGGTCCCCGGCAGCGGGGTCCTATCATATGTACTGGGAGTGTCCAGCCGTGGCGCGGTTCTGGGGTGGGGTTGCAAATATGCTAAATGAAATCACACAGATCCCCCCCGCACTTGACCCCACAAAAATACCTATTCGGTGATATTGGTAAATGTTCCGAAAAACTCAAAAGGCTGTTTAATGTGTCATGTGTCATAGCTAAACGATGTATATTGAAGGCATGGAAGAGCCCGGCCGCCCCCACAATGAACGCCTTCCTACGGGAGTTAACCTACATAAACGAATGCGAGGAGCAATATGTACTGACCCAACCGAGCATGTGTAGGCCAAAAGACATCTGGGGCCCATTCAGGGCATACCTCTGTGATATGCTTTCAGATACTGAAACGACTATTTAAATGACAACTGTTAATCATTTAACGAGGATATTGTTATGTATGCGATTGTATATTGTGTTCACTGTGCGCCAATGCAACTGTTGAGACCATCAATAAAAATATGTTTTAAAAAAAAGAAAACCTTGCATGGAAAATATAAAATGTCCCCCAAAGAATAGATGGGGAGGGGAGTTGGTTGGGGGTATTTAATAAAGTGGGTAGATGTGGAGGGGGTGTGCTGCCCGAGGTCTCCCCCTGCTTTAAAAATACAGAAAATGGGTTTTACATGCAGGATTTTCGACCGTGCAGTACAAAATGTGGTATTTTCATTGATATCCTTCCCACCACCCTCCCGAGCTGGTGTGATGCACGCTGCCGAACAGTGTGAGAAGATGCCAATGCTGTCATATACTTCAATCCCTCCTTACTTTGCCCTGCGCTTTTCAAAGTTTCTGCTTCTCCCATGCCACATTACTGTGTCCACTACCAAAAGTCTAGCACCTTTCATTGTGAATCTACTGACTCATGTACGATAGTCCAAACAGGCTGAGACATTTTGACAAGCCAGTTATGTAAGGCAAGCCTCACATGGAACTGCCAGTGCCCTAACTATGTGCTTTTCCAAGTCAACAGCCTGTTGGGAAATGTAGCTCAGTTGGTCAATAACCCTGCTGCAGAGATCGTTGTGTAACCTGTTTGTTCAAATCCTGTTGATAGGTGAGCTAATGCGTCTGCATCACAGGTATGTGTTTAAAATGCAGGTAACATTCAATTGTAACAGAGCTGACTTAGCTTTCAGACTATTAAATGTTCAGTGATTCAGAACACACACCTCTCATCGGGATCATACAATTACTGCACCTTTTTTACGTCGACCACTGAAAATATAGACTGCTTTATTTTGACCCCATATATATGTGGGGGGATGGGTACAGTATATAATGAATGTAGGGGGTAGCAGGGGAATGCGGGGGATCTCCCTCTGCATATATATGGAGTGAAAAGGGTGAATTATTTTTTTTTTTAAATCAGCATTTTTTTTTAACTGTGTTTATTTATAAGCCAGCACACAGGAGATCAAAAAGACTTAACAATTAAGTGCAACATTAAACCTCGGTATGAGAAACACCATTTCCCCCCTCACTCCCCAGGTACCCCACGTGTTAGCTTGACTCCCAGTCCTTCTGGGCCTGATGCTGTACCAGTGGGTCATTGTTCGAATGCTGGGCCCTCGCGATTAGGCGCGGTTTATATGTCAGCGCCGGGTAGTTCTGATCATAATCCAACAGTGGCACCCAAATGTTCGAAAAACAGTGGAGGGTGCCAGCCCTAGCTGCAGTGACTTTCTCGGCTACTAGAATCTCCCAAAGCTTGATCCACCAGAGCGCCATTAGGGGGCCTTCCGCTATTTCCAAGTGCAGGCTATCGTGATTTTTGCCGCCAGCAAGAGTTGGGTTATAAAGGCCTCTTTTCTGCCCGTTCTTGGGTATGAGCCCGGGACCGGAACCCCCAAAAGGACGCGCTGGGGAGCCAGAGCAATGGTCACCTGGGTAATATCTTTTATCGCGGCGAGGCATCGGGACCAAAATTCGCGAACCTTAGGACAGGCCCACCACATATGGAAGTAAGACCCCAGAGAACCGCAAAGACGCCAACATTGGGGATCTAGGGCCTGATGGAAATGGTGTAGACGGAGTGGGGGATATTAAATCATCATTTTTGGTGGTCGCAGTAAAAACGGCACAGTGATCACATATATATATATCCGCTCTCATCAGGCCTGCTATACCTGCAATGGCTCACACATCTCATCAGGCCTGCTATACTTGTAATGGTTCTGAACAGACACATTCAATCAGGGATGCTATACCTGTAATGGCTCAAAAGAAGCACACCTCATGAGGGCTGCTAAACTTGTAACGGCTCAGACCACACACACATCTCTTCAGGGATGCTCTACTTGTAATGGCTCAGAACAAGCACATCCCACGAGGGCTGCTATACTTGTAATGGCTCAGAACACACATCTCATCTGGGCTCTTGTACTTGTAATGGAATGCCGTGCTGGTAAAGCATCTGCATTTAAGCAAGTGCTGCACCTGGTGAGACACACCTCTAACTCTAATTCCCAGCCTAATCACCAAAAGAAGGTTTGCACACATCTAAAAAAAGGAGCACCCAATGGTAAAACGGCAATGGATTAGTAAATGGAAAAGACATTTTCAGCTTTTTAAATATTTATTAGTGCTATGTCAAAAGACAAAAATGAGAGACATAGCAACTCTGAACCTAAGCAATACAGGAGAACAAAGTGAGGGGTGGGGGCAAAGGTCGCAAGAACAAAGAACGTATTTATACAACCCAAAACAGGAATTCGAGCTACAGGAAGAAAGAGACCAATGAGCTACATAAGAGAGCAACAAAGTAAGTGAGAAGGGAAACAGAGGTAAATAATAGGACACACACATAATGGGAGTGAGGGATAGAAGCAGAGCAAAAGAGACATATAGAGACAGTAAAATAAGAAAATACAGATCAACAGCAGACGGGGAGATCTGGAAATAGAAAATCCAGATTAGAGAAAGGAAGGCAGGCCAATAATGTAATAGGCAGTGCAAGAAAGAAACAAAAGGAGTAGCAACCACAACAGAGAAAATGAAAAAACAGATATAATGAAATGAGAGCGGAAGAGGATTTATATCAACTGATGCAGCGAGATATAGGAGGGAAACTGCAATAATAGAATGCAGAGATGTGAGAGAACGAGTGACGGAGCAACAGACCTCAAAACGTGGCATAGCAAGAGTGAGAGGCAGAACATCAGAAAGCAAGAGACCAGGGAAACAGAGTAAAGGAGCGATGGAACAAAAACATGTAGTGGCTGTCAAGCAGGTATTGCCAGGCAGCAGCAGTAGGCCCGAGAAACAGAGAAGTGATGCTGGCAGAGTGAGGGACTTGATTTATGATGTAACTAGCTGGCATCTGTAGTAGTTCTTAACAGAGTTTTGGTGTCCAGGTATAATGAAGATGAAGCTGGGTAGTACGCAGCCAAATTCTTTGTCACTAATGTTTTCGAAAACACTGCTTTAATTTTACGAACAAATTGGACAGTTGTCAGAGACTTTTTTACTCTCTTGTGAATGAAGAAACTAATTTTTACTCTCCAATTCTAAAAATTGGGCGTAAAATACTCTCACGCTAAAATCCTATCTGGAGCGCTAAAATCCTATCTGGAGCACTGGGCTTATGTAACCGGGGATGCAGTAGTGTTTTATGTCAAGTCCAATCAAGAATGGAATTAATTGGTAATATTTGTATTCTTTGATAGTTTATACAATTTTAATAAACTGAACATGTGTTCTCTCCTGGCAGGTTTGAGGTGAAACCTGTTTGTCAGTAGATTTTCTACATGTACCCTCGACCCCATAGCACCTTACCATTGCAATTCAACGTGGTAATACTCTCCAAAGCCTGAAACAAAAAGAAAACACAATTAACAAAAGAAAACTAAATCAAAACTATGACTACTATGTCATTTACCCAGATGGCATGCATTAATAATACATCTGTAAAGTACACAGACACCCAACTCCTTCTCACCCCAAAGATTTGGTAACAATGCCCCAGACAGGAGGACCAGCAAGTACTAATGGTTTTAAACAAGCCGAGTGCCTTCTTCACACAATTCTTCTTCCTCCTGAGCAATTCCCACCTCCGAGGCATGCATGGGGGATTGATGTCATTTTTCCTCCTACTGGTGATGCACAGAGAGGAACCTGTAACAAAATGGAATTGCTTTTGAGGGGTATACCTAGAGACTGCACCTCTTCCATAGTTCTACTTTGACGCTGGCTTCTGAATTGGGACCCTTATCCATGGGCTTGTGAAGATTGTACCCAACTGCTGTGGGCAAATTGAACACACTGGTTGGCTGGACTGTAGATTTGTTGACTTTTCTCCGTGTATGGTCTTTGTGGACTCCTGAACCGTACCCTGCACAGAGCTTGCTAGACAACTGGCTTAAGACTTGAGTGAATCCAATTATATTTTTACCTTGTCAAGGGCTTTACTCACTTGTGTCCCAAAGAGGTCTTAATCTTCTAGAGGTTCATTTATGAGAGTTAAGTCTCTGGTTTCAATCTTGTATAGTGCAACCAGGCTCGTGATTTACCACTGCTGCAATGGCAATTTATCTTCTTGCATTAAATATGCTGCATCTAGGCTGCCGTTAATGGCCGCATTGTTTGCTTGGACCTGTGCCTGCATGCTCTGCGGCATATCATGGATTAGGGAGTATAGTCAATCCCATTGGGCCCCATCATAAAAGGCCAGCAGGCATGTTAAGTTGGCAATTTGTAAATTGTAAGCAGCTGTCTGCGATTTGGCCCTCAACAGATACACTTTCTTGCTCTCTCTTTCATGGGTGCCTTGGATGTTAATGTGGATGCTGTGCACCTTTTCCTTCCCATGGTCACTACTAGCCAAATTAAGGAATGACTGTACAAGGACATAGCACGGGTCTTGTGGTGAGGGTCGACATTTCTTTTCTATTATGACATTTACTGACCTACTAGTGGCCTTTTTTTAATGTCAGCCTGATTTGTTTTTGGGCAGACCTCAGAATGGGGATACTATGTGCCACATGTTGTGGCTGCTGCAAGGAAGCCTTCCTAAAGTCTGTATCCGCTTCCTATTCTGTTGCAATTCCATATATTTCCACTGGTCATTAGTTGGAGAATCTTTGGGACGGTCATGGAAAAATCAATGGCAAATGTTCCTTCCCCTTTATCTCTTCCTGAGGTCCTGCCCCCCCCCCCTTGCCTTCTCCGGCACCATATTCTACCTGCACATTTTCAGGGTGAATATGGTCCCCTTTGGAAGACTTTGGCTTACAGTTTTCCTCAAAAGATAGAGCTAGCTTTCGCTTTCATAAGCGACGTGCCGCCTTGACTTATAAGAACACATTATCTAGCGTGTCCGAAAAGTTAATGCCTATTCATTTGACTGCTAGGGATAGGCTGTATGGTTCTAGTTTTTAGGTCTAGTTGTTACTCTTCCATTTCGGATTCTGCTTGCATAATTAGAATGTCAGCATTGGATGTGTATGACGTATATGTGTATTGCTGCCATCCCACAGGCATAGATGATCACATCGTATCCTGACCTGTTCTGGTGTTTAGGTGTGGAATAGATTTTTGAGGCACAGTTACATGCTGGCATTGAACCAGATTGCTTCAAGCCTTGCTTGCCGCTGTATTTATGTGGCCGTTTCCCCATGTACGCTTGTTGAGACGACTTTGAAGGTCGGTGTGTTCGTTTTAGAGTAGGTGAACTTCCCGCACCAAGCAGTGCTTCTGAAAATGACTTGTGTCTTGTTTCTATTGGTGCTAGGTTTAATAACCAATCTGAATGCCACAGTGCCATGTTTCTGTGTCTTCTAGAACCCTTTGGTAGCGATGGATGTCCTGGATGAAGTCGACTTTCAATGCTCCACTTGTTTTGTCTTTGATGTAAGGTTTTTGTGTAGCATCCTGTTGGATGCTTACGTGACCCAGAGATGGGGCTGTTGCAGGGGTGCTTTAGTCACATCCTACAACAATGCCTCTTCGGGATCAGATTCCACTACCTTTTCCTGGGCTAACAGGGATTGCCTTTTTGGTGCCTACTTGCTGGGGCTAGTCAGATGTCTGCGTCCCCAGTTTGTAAGCCGCCCACTTCTTTCATCGAGCTTTGAGTTTTTGGGTTTAAATTCCTTATGCCCCGACATCACTTCTCAGCATAGTCACAGGTTGGCTTTCTGCTGCCCACCAGATGATGTCCTACGCTGCGAACATAGTCTTACACTCAAAGCAGTACTTAAAAAGAGTATTCTCTATAGGTATATCTCAGCCCAGGAATGCAAAGGATAGGCAGTGAAAAGAAAATAAATCATTCTCAGTTTGCTACAGTCAAGGAATCAGAGTGTGGGAAGAGAATCCTGCCCTGAAGTACCAAGATAGTGGGGAGGAATTCCTTCCCAGAAGAACCCCTGGACAAAAGAGGACATCACAGTTCTTGCCCTGGTAATGTATTAGAGAACCGTTGGGGCAAGGAGGATACGATACAGGGTTTGCGCAGGTAGGAGTTTCAATGCAAAAGGTATCTGGAGAGGGATCGACAACAGGATTGTCTGAAAGAAAAGACAAATGAGTAATTCAAAAGATCTTGATTTATTTTTATTTATTAATTCACATTTGTTAAGCGCACATCAGACCGAAGGCATCGTGGCGCTGGTTACAGTGTTTCTTAAACTTAGTTACACGCAGTTGTACCCTTGGTTACATTGGGCAATGGTTATGCTTAAGTATATGTACATAGAGGACACAGTGGTTATGCTTAAGTATTTGTACATAGAGAACACAGAGGTGGTCAGGTGCACAAGTTAGTTGAAGAGAGCAGTTTTAAGTTGTTTCCGAAAGGAGAGGAGGGATGATTCTGCTCTGAGGTTGGTGGGCAGTGCGTTCCAAAGCTTGGGTGCCAGGTATGGGAAGCCTATACCTCCTGCCTTGGATCTATTGATGCATGGTATAGTGAGACGGTTGGCGTATGTGGATCTGGTTGGTCTTGTGTCAGATAGGTAGGATGGTGCTGTGAGGTTGATGCATTTATGCGTTGTGGTGAGGATTTTGAAAGCAATCCTATCCTTGACTGGGAGCCAATGGACGGCTTTCCTGGCTAGGGTGATGTGCTCTCTTTTAGGTATGCTGAGTGCTGCTCTAAGAGCATTATTTTGGGTGGTTTGGAGCCTTGCTAGGTTGTTCTTGGAGGTACCGGCTAGGAGCGCATTGCAGTAGTCCAGTTTGGCTCCAATTGTGGCTCTTGCGATGGACAGGCAGTTTTCTTTTGTTAGGAACGGTTTTATAGCATTGATGAGTTTAGTGCTCAATGCCGATGCCGAGACGATTGCGCTTGTTTATCCATAAATAGGGTGGCATCTATGTGAACTCCTAGTGTTTTAACTGATGATAGGACTGGGATAGTGCGGTTGTCTATGCTAAAGTTAGTGTAAAGTGGGTTAAGGTTGGCAAGGGTGGGCTTCTGGCCTAAGATGAGGATTTCAGTTTTGTCCCCATTCAAGCAGAGTCCGTTGGTGGCCATCCAGGCTTGTATGGTGGAGTAGATTAGTTGGAGGGAGGTGGAGTCTTGATGATAGTTACCAGTCAGGGGCAGGAGTATCTGCGTGTCGTCAGCGTAGTTCGTGTAAGTGATCCCCATAGCGTCCAGTTTGTCGAATAGGGGCTTAGTAAAGAGGTTGTATAGCGCAGGGGCCGTGCAGGAGCCTTGAGGACCCCACAGAGGATGATGGATGGCGCAGCATGAGCTGTGTTGGAGAAGACTTTCATAGCTCTGCCTTGTAGGAAGGAAGTTACCCATGAGGCCGCGTCCTTAGAACAGTGTGCTGCTTGTGTTAGATGATTGGTGAGAGTGTTGTGATCTACTAGGTCAAATGCTGCTGATAGGTCGAGGAGGAGGAGGAGGAGGGCAGGCTTGCCCTTGTCGAGGTTGTTAGTAATTTCATTTTTTAGGTCTAGAAGGGCGGTTTCAGTTCCGTGTCCCTTACGGAATTCAGATTGCCTTTTGCCTAGAATTGCGTTTGATTCTAGGTAGTGTTGGATCTGTATATGTGCGGCTTTGTCAAGTAATTTTAGAAGGAATGGGACTGTGGTTATGGGGCGATAGTTGTTAGGGTTTGTGGGGTCAAGTGTGGTTTTTATTAGGAGGGGGCGCACCCAGGCCTCTTTGAGGGTGTCTGGGACTATGCCTGACCTAAATGATGCGTTGATGAACGCAGTGAGGAGAGGAGCGAGCTGCTCAGCACATTCTTTGATGATTTTTGAGGGGCATATGTCACCCTTACAGAGTGAGGGTTTGAGATGTTTGAGGATGTTGATGACCTCAGTTTTGGTGATTTCGGTGAAAGTGAACTTGGGTATGTTGTTGGCTTTCACACTATGTTTCATGTGTGCGTGTGAACTTTGCTTAGGTAAGGACTTGTAGTGGTGTGATATCTTTTTTTGGAGGAGGTTTATTTTTTCTAGCATGGCTGTTTGTATGCCTGTGCACCAGGCCTCGTCCTTGATGATCTCGTCTGGGCAGGTGGGCGGTATGGTTAGTTCTTTAAAGATACAGAATAGCTCTTTAGATTGAGAGTTGGCCGCCGTGATGCGTTGGTTGTAGGCTTCGGATTTGGCTCGGAAGATGGCCTCTTTGTATTTTTTGGCTATGGTTTTGAATATATCTTTTGTGTTGTCGCAGGGATTACGTTGCCAGTTCTTGAGCGCTTGGAGTTTGTCTTTGCGCATTGCTTGGAGATCTTCTGAGAACCAAGAGTTGGAGTGGAAGGATGTTTTCTCTTTTTTGCTTTCTAAGGGGGCGGCAGTGTTGACTGCCCTTGTGATAGAGTTTTTAAATATTTCAGCGAGTGTATTAGGGTCTGATGAGAAAGGGGGCTTTAGACAGGGCACGTTGAGTAGTGCACTGATATTAGCTGAGTTTTTTGGCACTTCTGGCTAGAGTAGCCGCAGCTTTGGTGGGCATTCTACTGCTTACAGTGCAGGGGATATCGAATAGGATGAGGTTGTGGTCCACGGGAGGCTGGTGTTGGCGGTGATTACTATGTCGCAGTTGTGGTCAGAGATCCAGTCTAGGGTGCGCCCTTTGGCGTGAGTGGGCGCTACGATTTTTTGGGAAAATCCTAGGTTGTGGAGGTCCTTGGCTAGAGTTAGGGCAGCTTTGTCCTTGAGGTCGTTGAGTCCTAAGTTTAAGTCTCCTAAAAGGAGTGACTTCGTGGATTTCTTAATGTTCTTTCCTACGAGGTGGTTAATCTGGCCTTGGAAGTTGGTGGAGGGGCCAGGTGGACGGTAGATAGTATGGATATTAATAGTACAGTTAGGAGATGGTGCTAGTTTGATAGAAAGGATGTCAACATTTCTGTCCTCTTGATGAGGTATGGTTCTAATGGGTAGGGTTTCCTTGTGTATAAGGGCAACCCCCCCTCCTGTTTTGGTCATTCTATCTTGTCTGATGATGGCATACCCTGTAGGTAGGGCTAGAGCGATGGCAGGGCCGGACGCTTGGTGAAGCCATGTCTCGGTAATGGCCAGTATGTCTAAGTTATTGGAGGTAAGTAGGTCATGTACTTCTATGGCGTGGGCATTGAGGGATCTAACATTGAGGAGAGCGCACGTGTATGGAAAATGCCCGGAGTTCTGAGAGTGATAGATACTGTGAGTGATCTTAAGGAATTGTTTCCTGTATATGTATGTCCCAGGAAATTATGATATAGGATAAGGATTGGGCATGGGTCTCAGGATACTATGTCCTTTTAGAATAGGCCCTTACTTGATCTAGTTGTATTACCCAGTGTTAGGTAAGATTTTCATATTAATGATAAATCTTCCTGACCTGTGTCAATCCCAGAACTTTTTTTGCTTTACTGGTGGATTATTTTTCCTTATACCTCAGTGAATTGGAACCTTTTTCCACACTCCCCGAGTCTGTTACTCTTTTTATGGGTGTATGTTTTAGACTCTCCATACTGTCTTTTTAATTCTATCCTCTGACAACTTTTGGCACATACTGCCTATTGTTGCTGAGTTGCCCTTTGGGCTCCCCTTTTAACTTTCTCTGGCTAACATTGAGAAAACTACATTTCCCAAAAGTAGAAAGGTTATTTGGATCCCTTTTACAATGTATTAAGTGAAACCAGCACACCCACCTTATGTGGAGTGCTGGGGAGATGCAATGTATCCCCTTTCACCCTAAAACTTGAACAATTCTGGGACAGGGACACGCTTACCTTTAATGGCTGGCGACAGGGATACCTTTTATTAATTTGGGCACATTTTATCAAAATGGCCCCGGTCTTGTTTTTTCACCATTTTAGTGTCCCTTGTCCTTTCTTGTTCCTTCCCCCGACATCCAGGGTGGGGAATTCCAATGCATGATTTTTATCTTCAGCGGGAGTCCCCTGGACTCTCTGCCCATTCTCCAGTCTGTCTGTGAAGGCAGGCAAGCGAGGGAGGAGTCTAAAACTCCACAGCCCTTTGTCTTCCTCCTTGCCTGAATGGGGACAAATCCCGGTGGGGGGCTGGCTGTCCTGATTGGACAACCAGACCGCCCCTTGTTGTAAAATGCAGGGAGAGAATGCAGATGTTGTTCTGTAGTTCAAGTTAAATACTGCAAACCTGAAAGCTGAAGGCAAGTGAACCACTGGAACCAAAACCTGAAGAGGATGATGAAGGAAAGGCGGCTGAGATGATTTCCAGCTATCGAAAAGCCTGCTCTGTAACCAGAGCCTACTGTTCCAATTGACCTGGGGACTCCGAAAACGACGACCCCGAGCCAGAGCCTGATGAGACCCACTAGAGTCAAGAAGACCTGCATTTTGAGCCACCCCATGCCGTGCTGCGACCTTGCAGGGCTGCAATAACCCAATACCCTGGGACCTCGAGCCATTGTGCGGTGCACGGTCTTCCGAATACTGAATCTCGCTGAAACTTTGTGGACATCCTGCTGGATCTCCAGAGGCACAATTTCAGTCCGCAAAAGTCCCCTCACCAGAGTGCTGGACCTTTGTAACGATGAGAATCCGACCAGCGATATTCTGTCTTCTTCTGTGAAAAAGGTGCCAAGGTGCCAAATCCACACAGCCGCATCCAGCCACGAGGAAAACCTTGCCTAGAGCCTTCCCAGTTGATCGCTGCTGTAAAATCCCTACCAAGGGCCTGTTTTCAGTCACCACGACAAGGAATCCACTGACTGGGGTTTTGGCTACAGATCCCGAGTCCTCCTGCTGAAAAATATTCTTCTGTGCTGAGGTACTGTGTTGGCTTGGGCATTTTCTTACCTTAAGTCTCTTGTGATTCCTGTGTAGTTTTGGGGTGTTTTCTGTGATTGGGACGCCTCTCGTCCAGTTCACCCAGGCTCACTGCTGGAATCCTCGTAGGGTGTCTTCTTTGAAGCCACTGGATCCTCAACTAACTCTAAAGTAAAATACTCACCTTTTTGATGAAGTCTTCCTTAGGAACTCTGACTTTTGCTATTTAAGAACCTATCCTGACACTGTCCGTTCAACACTAGACCCTAGTAACCCCCCCACCCCCTTCTGCCACTGAGAACACTCATGCTCCAAGAATAAGGGAAATACTTTTAAAGTATTGGGCCTTCTGCCTAGGTTAAAAGTTACTTAGTTGGTTGGTTACTGTGTGAGAGTTAACAGTTACTAAAGTTACAACTTACCTTAAAAATGGTGTGCCATTCTGAAAAGTATATGTAACATCTTTCTTTCCTTAGAAACTGTTTCGCCATTCTAACAGAAAGTAGATGTAAGGGTATATTACTCACTTGTGAATTGGTTGTGCCTCTTTCCCAAAAGTAATGCTGTTGGTTTCACTTTATTTTTCCTGTTAGGATAATTGTATGAGTGTCCCCCAACTGGGTCTTGCTTCCCCTGCCTTTTAGCCTGTCTAGAATAGGTCTGCATTAGGTGTTACCTACCTAGAGTCATTTATAAAGAGTAACACTGGGTTTTGCTTTCCCTGTTCTGTTTTAGACAGACACAAAAACAGTCTTAGGTTTATACCTACCCCAAGTTGCTGATAGCTCCTTGAAAAAGTAAATGGGTTTGACTTAACTTGAGTTAGCTGTGTGCCATCCTAAAATAAGTTACACAAGTTACTGCTTATCTAAATCTGTGTTTCACTGATCTCAAAAGCACCTTTTATTGAATATTACATCCTTAGGTTTTACCCACCTAGTACAACTGTGTGTTATCACAAAAGTAGTTATAGATTTTTACTTACCTGGAATAAGTGTTCCACTATTCACAAAACGTGTATTGTCCAGTTGAATGATTATGTGATTTGTTGCTGAGCATCACGGTACAACTGTTAGGGTCTACTACCCTGGTATTACTGAATGTAATCTGAAAGTAACCATCGGTTTTACACCCCAAGAATAGGTGTCCCCTAAACAGGATGTGTTTAAAAAGGTTTGACTTCCCTAGAACTACTGTTAGGTGTACCAAATAAGGTTATATGCTTTGGTCTGTGTATCTTCAAACATTGTGTTGTGTTTCTTTTTATAATGTGTTTATGACTTTGACCAGTACTTATCCCAAGACTTAACTTGGCCCAATTGTATTCAAAATAAACCTTTTTTTATAATACTTCAGGTTTACAGTGTTTCTATTGATTCATTTGTGTGTTATAGATTCTTCATACCGGTCGACAAACTTCTCTCTATCCTAAAATAGGCCTGGCTGCTCCGTCTACCCTAGCATTAACTCAGATGGTACAGCCTTATACTAAGAGTGGAGTCTTGTACTGTCACAATTGAATGGTTTTGATCAAGTTGGGTAGAACTTCAGATAAACTGCTCTAATACCCATCCATGCTCGTTTCTATAGAAAGCCCATCCACGGATCATATAGATTTTATTTTAAGAATTCTTTTGAGGTTTTGACTTCAAGGTAGCAGAAAATTACAAACAGTAAAAGACTGTTAATTCAACAACAGTTTGTGCCCGCCAGTGCCATCTGATTAATGTGCATACAATTAACAGCTACATTCAATCACCAGACCCGACAGGCAGAACAGCAGTCCACAAATTATGTTTACCCTAATGTATGTGGATCACAAAACATTATTTATTATAAGTCATCCAACCTCCTTCAACAGAATGAGCTAGCATTTTTCAGCTCATCTACTAACTTGTGGCAAACAGTAAAATTAGACAAGACCCAGGATCCAAGATGGCACACTGTGTAGGAGAGACGTACTCTCCGTCACTCTGTCCGAGTAAAATGCTCTGAAACTTAAAAAAGTACCTGCGGAGGTCACTTGTGTGGTGTGGTGTGCTGCAGTCCAGGGAGTCGGGATTTTTGCCCCCTGAATATATAAGGGTTCTGCATTAAAGGACATGTTTTGAGGATCGGAATTGAGCCTTTGTTATCTCACCCACTTTGAGGACATCTGGCGTTGCTTTGACCTGACCCTAGAGATATTGCAACTCACCTAAATGATATGGGATTTAACTGCGAGTGGTGCTTGGTAATTGGAACACAGAAGCAGAAGGCATATTGAGCACACCAAGCTGGGGAGTCTCGCTGGATATCCCTAATCAGGAAATTTACAAAGGAAACGAAAGTGGGTATCTGCCTGAAGCACCCAAAGCTAAACAAACCTGCACAACTGCTGCCCTACTGCAAAGCTGCTGTATTCTGGGAGGGGCTGATGCCAGGTGCAAATCCCAAAAGGGACCCAAGGAAGTCTAAAGGGGTACTGGCCCAAGGGGAATCCCAGATTGAGAAGTGCTGGAAAAGTAACCAGGTGGACTCGGTCCTAGCACCTACAACACCTCAGAAGAAGACGGATACGGAAAAAGTAGGAGCGCCGATAGACATGGCTTCGGATAAGGAGGAACTATTGGCATCGCTGAAGGGAATGGAAGCAAGAATGACGAGCACTTTCCAGAATCAGATTGGCCAACTGAAAGAGGAGCTGAAGCCGGCATTACAAGACATCAAGAAGGAAATGAATGATCTCGGGGAGAGAGTAAATACGGTGGAAAATGGCCTCTCTTCTGTAGCAGTGGATGCTAAACAGAATAGTGTATTGCTGGAACAATTGGCTAGCGCCACAACCAATCTGAAAATACAGGCGGATGACTTAGAAAATAGATCCCGCAGATCAAACATTAGAGTTAAAGGCCTGGCTGAGACAATTCTTGATGTGGACCTCTGCACCAGGCTTCAGCAATGCTTCAGCTGTCTCTTAAAGGATATCACCCCGGAAGAGATTCGCTTCAACAGGATACACCAAATTGGCCCGCGAAGAAAAGAACCGGGACTCAGGCCTAGGGATGTACTGGTCGCTTGCACTAGTTTTGCCCAGAAAGAAGAAATTCTGAAAAATGCCAGAACACAATCTGAACTTACAATTAACGGCACCAGGGTGCATCTATATCAATCGACCTTATATAAGAGAAGGCTGATGAGACCGGTGACGAAGGAACTATCAGCCAGGCACGTACGATATCGATGGGCATATCCCTTTGGCCTTATCTTTGAGTGGGGAGGAAGATCACATCTTATTACTACATGCGAGGAGGGAATGTCTATATTATAGTTGGAAGAGAATTCAGAGCGGCCAACAATTACCTCACGTCATTCCCCCCGGAAACCCGGAAACAATCAATGGGAATGGTTCATGGAGAAGTCGGCAAGAAAGCTCAGAGGGAATGCCTCCATGATGGCTTCTCGTCCAAGCACAATCTGAGCTACAGGAACTGACAGATCTGACGGATATATCCCTTGGAACTGTGAGTGGAGGAGCTAGAGTAATTGTGCATAAAATATACCTACAAGAGAGGATGAAGAGTGACGGAGAGGCAGTTTTGGATCCTTATGCTGGACGAGATTGAGTCCAGGCGAAAAAGAATGTTTGGAAGGAGGAAGGCCCACAAGCTTGATCTAGAATCAAGCACAGGCCGTTGGGATTCTAACCAAACATGGGGGAGGGGAGGTAGGGATAGGGAAAGGGGAGGGGAGGGGAGGAGGGGATTTGGGTGGGACTGTGGAAACCTGGGAATGTTATAGGGGATACAATCTCATTCTGGTCCTGACCGCAGTGCTGTTCTAGAGAGACTGGTGAGTTTAGAAGGGAAAATGAGAATCCAGGGGATACGGAAAACATGTCTGAGCGTCAGAAATTCCAGGGCATGATCAATGAATGAATTGGTAATATTATCCCTCAATGTGCAGGGATTAAATTCTCCAAATTCTCCAGCAAAGCATTGTGCTATTATGGGGAGGTTGGAACAGTTGAGGGTATCAGTGGGGATCCTACAGGAGACACACCTCCTCCCAGTAGACCAAAAGAGGATGTCCCATAGGTTGTTACCGCAACAGTTTTTTGCTTCAGCTGGAAGGAAATCAAAGGGAGTGGCAATTCTATTGAGCAGGGAACTGGGATTTCGGAAAGATTGCATGCTTGCAGATCCAGAAGGCAGATTTATTGTGGTTAAGGGGCGGATCAAGGAACGGAGGTATACAATAATAGCATTATACCTGCCTAATGACAATCAGGATAAATCCATTCAAGGGGTACTGGAAAAACGTGGTGGATGGTGTGAGGAGCAAACGATAATTGGAGGGGATTTCAACTGTGTGATGGACCCTTTGCTAGATAAAACTTTACCACCAACATTGGCAGATGGGAAGAATAGATAAGCATTAGGCAAGCTTTTCCGAGATCTTGATGTGATCGAGACCTGGAGATTCTTCCATGAAACTGATATGGAATAAATACACCCACTTCTCACCAGTGCACCGGGGATATTCTAGAATTTATATGATCTTCGTATCCGCTAGTCTGATCCCGCAGATAACGAAAGTTGAGATATGTGTACAATATCTGACAGATCACGCACCAGTAATAATCCACATCGATATGGGGGAAGCTAAAATGCAGAAAGTAAAGCGCTGGACCCTAAATTAACTAATTTTCAAAGACATTGCCCTTAGAGCCCAGATAGAGCAGTCAATCCTTAATTATTTCCGGGAAAATGACAGGGAGGAGACAGACTTTGGAACGGTTTGGGATGCCGGAAAGGCGGTTATAAGGGGGGGAATTTATCTCACAGGCAGCATTATATAAGAAGAAACGGGCACTAATAACACAAAGATTAGAAAATGACCTGCGAGAGGCGGAAGCCCAACACAAAAACAAACAGTCTCAAAAATCACTGAGAGCGCTTAGAAACATTAGAGCACAACTGGAGGCCCATACAGCAGATAGAGTGGCACAATCCCTCCTACGTACCAGACAGTCCTATTATGTCCATGGAGGGAAAGGCAAATAAATTCTTAGCCGCCAAGCTCCAAAAACAAGTCCCGCAATTATATAGCAAACCTAAGGGGAGAACGAGAAGAACTGTGTTCGAGGGAACACGGAAAAATGCAAATAATGACATATCATACAAACCAAGAGGATCTGGTTCTCCAAACCAATGAATGATATCTAGACGGGATATCCCTTCCCAGAATTACAGCAGAGGAAAACCAGATATTGGAGATAACTGCACAGGAGATTAATGATGCAATCTCGACTCTACATTGGAATAAAACCCCAGGCCAGATGGAGGAGGGTTCTATAAGATGTTCCGTGCACAATTGCTGGCCCCATTGGTAAAACTATATATTCTAATTAGGGTGAAAGGTATAGTAACTCCGGATATGGGCAGATCCTTAACCTTACTAATTTTAAAGCCAGGAAAGGACCCCTTGGAAATGCTCTACCGTCCCATAGCATTGTTAAACTTAGACGCTAAGCTTTATGCCAAAATGGTAGCAACTAGATTGGGGAAAGTCCTCCCACGTATCATACACTTGGATCAGACCGGAGTTATAATAAGCAGAAGCACCCAAGATAATGTGCACTGCGCTGAAGATATCATTGAGCTAGGTACCCGAACGAACCAACGCTCCTCATTGGCAGCTTTAGATGCCAGGAGAGCATTTGACAGCTTAGACTGGAACTACCTGAGACTGGTGTTGGAGAAGTTCGGATGTGGGCCCCAATTTATCACTATGTTAATGGCAAATTGTCAGATCCCCCTCGATGAATCTACTGGTTAATGGGCAAGCTTCTGAACAAATTATGATAGAAAGAGGCACCCGACAGGGCTGCCCTCTTACCCCGCTATTTGCCATGGCAATAGAACCATTTGCCGCACAAATTAGGCAGGATGTTGGTATTGGGGGGGGTTAGATGTGGCGACATACAACATAAAATTGCGTTATACCCAGATGACCTTATGCTTTTCATTTCCAACACCAGGGACACTCTGCCAAAGATAATACAAAAATTACGGGATTTTGCGGGGGTATCCGGGTTCCATATAAATTATGAGAAATCCAAAGCTTTGAACATTACGGAATGCTCGGGAAGGATTCTGGAGGTAGAGAGGGCTTTCCCATTATCCTGGGAAAAAGATTTCCTTGAATATTTGTGAATCCGTTTAAACCGAAAGGTTAATGACCTGTATGAAGTGAACATTAAACCATTATGGAAGCAGTTGCAGGAGGATCTCAGTTGTTGGGACAGACAGGAATTGTCTTGGTTTGCCCGGATAACGACTGTGAAAATGACCCTCTTACCTCGTTAGCTACATACGGTTAGTTCCCTTCCAATAAAGATCCCTCCACGGGTCTTGCATGATCTGCAAGCAGCTATTTCGGCCTTTGTATGGAAAGGTAAGAAGCCCAGGGTACAACGTAAACCTCCTGACGCGCCCCCTGCTACTGGGAGGACTATGAGTGCCGGATGTACAAAGATATGTCCGAGCGGCACAAATATCACCCATGATCCACTGGGAGGACCCAAATCCAAATCTTGGTTGGACGCAGATAGAACAGGAGACTACTAAGACCCTGCTAAAAATTTTACGCACCCTCCCACAGCACCACAGATGCGCAAAAGGTCAATTATTAGAATCCACTAAGTAGCACTCAATGACTGGGATGAGGAGCTAAGGAGGAGGAAAATTCCGTGAGGGTTGGGCCCAAACTCCCCAGTAGCCTATAATCCAGAATTCACCCCGGATCTCCAATACAAGTTTTGGGAGGGCTGGCCAGCACATGAATCTCTGGTTCTGTCGGACATGTTTCGAGACGGAGAACCACTCTCCTTTGAAGAATGTAAGCAAAAATCTTAAGTGGGAAAGAGCCAGAGATACAGATATATTCAATTAAGACACTGGATCACTCACCAATCTGTCAGAAGGGCAGCCAATAGACCTCTAATAAGACTTGAATTACTTATACAAGGGGGTCTAATAAAAAGGGGAACCTCTAGGCTTTATAAATTATTGGATAGCGTCCACCCAGAAGACACCTTGCAATATAAGTCGAGTTGGGAAAAAGACATTGGGGCGACCATTCCAGTTGACGATTGGGTAAGGATATGGGAAAGAGCCCATAAAAGCTCCAGATGTACATTGATCAAGGAATCGGCGTATACAATCATCTACCACTGGTATTTACCTCCCGCCAGACTGAACAAAATGAACCCCAGATATTCGCCGCTCTGTTGGAGGAAATGTGGGGAAATGGGTGACTTTCAAATGTGGTGGTCCTGTCCAAAGGTGCAGATATTTTGGAAGGAGGTCCTGGGGCACATTAAAATGATGATTGGAATTGAGCTTCCAGAGGATCCAAAAGTTCTCTTACTGGGGGGGCCACAGCAGAGAATCGATATGCAGCAAAGGGGCCCAAAGCTGCATTAATTACGCACCTGCTTTCGGCGGCAAGACTGACCTTAGCTCAAGGGTGGAAAACTGAACAAGGTCCTGTAATTGCATGGTGGTGGATTAAAATATGGGGGTTCTGGCAATGGAAAAGATTTGTGCATTACAATCTGGTACTTACCTTAAATTTATGTCAATTTGGGAACCATTCCGTGAAATGGTAAAGGACAGGGAACCACACTATTTCAAGCTAAGGATACTCAGAAATCCAGTCTCTTACTAAAAGAGAAATAAGAAGGAAGTTCTCGGATGGACTCACCGGACTCCTCTCAAGAGCAAACAAGATGGGACCTGAATGAGTTGGGGGCGGAGACAGTAGGAGGGGGTTGAGGGAGTGGTGGGGAGGAGGGGAGGTGGGAGGATGGGGGATGTTCGTAAAGTTAAAAGCCGCGGACTTAGCAGACCCAGGTAAAGGAAATATGCAGATGTAATGTTTGTAAAGATAATCTAATGTTATATGCAGTGATCGAAACTTTGTTCTCTGTATGAGTCTGCGGAATAAATAAACCTTGATAAAAAAAAAAGACAAGACCCTCCTCCCCACAAAAGAACATAAATCACACTCTGCAGCTGCCCACCAAGTTCCTCAAGTCCCTTCACCAGTTGCTCAACTATGGGGCCTTTTGTTTCTTCCAATTCATTTGACCAGCACATCTTTGTTCGACTATTAGGACACAGGTGTAAATCCTGACAGGTGTCACTCACCCCTGCACCTTTACAAGGCTGATGCATTGAGAAGAACAAGTTACTTCTTACCTTGTAACATTCTTTCGATGGGATGTTCCTCCAACGTATTCCTCATCTTTGATGTTACCCATCCCAGCTTGATGGCCTAGGACATTTTTTCAGTAGGGGGCGCTGCGCGTCGACGTCCTTCGAGTTGATGTCTCTCGACAGCCTCCGTCTTGGCGCCGACGTCACCGTGCGTATAAATAGACTTGCGCAGCGTCTGTTGCTCAGTTCCGTTTTGAATCTTGAAATAAACTGTGCATGAATTGGTTATTGACCTTGAAGGAGCGTAAGCTGCAACCACAAGGAAATGTTTTACTGCGGGGATGGATGGCAGGGGCGATAAGGAATACGTCGGAGGAACATCCCATCGAAAAAACATTACAAGGTAAGAAGTAACTTGTTCTTCGAAGGGATTGTGTCCTCCGACGTATTCCTTATCTTTGATGGACTCCCATAGCAGTGGTGTGAAAGAGGAGGTGGGAGTAAAATGTAATATTCCCTTTAAGAATGTACAGAATGTAACACAGCTTTGCCAAATCTTGTCTCCTGGCTAGAGGAGGAATCCAGGCTGTAAAATTGTGTAAAAGTATGTGCGGACGACCATGTGGCGGCCGCACGTATGTCCCGAATCGGAACCCCTCTCTGGAGAGCCGAAGAGGCTGCAATACCCATGGTTGAATGAGCCCTAAGATGTTGAGGGGGCTCTTTTCCTGCCAATTTGTAGCATTCTAGAATGGTTAAAATAATCCATCTTGAAATGGTCTGTTTCGTGTTTGGCATTCCTAATTTGTGTCCTGTATAACCTACAAACAGTTGGTCTGCTTGTCTTATACTAGCAAGTCTTCTGATATAAAAACTCAAGGCACGCCTTGGATCCAGCCTATGTAACCTCTCTTCCTCTTTCCCTGGGTGGGGAGGAGGATAGAATGAAGTTAAAGTTATTTTCTGAGTAATGTGGAATTCAGAGACCACCATTGGGAGAAAATAAGGCTTCACTTGTAAGACAACCTTGTCTTTATGAAAGATTGTATGAGGAGGTTTGCAAGATAGAGCTTGTAATTCGCTCACACTTCTGGCAGATGTTAGAGCCACTAGAAAGACTGTTTTAAGAGTGAAAAATCTTAATGAACAAGAATGGAGTGGTTCAAAAGGAGTACCCATCAGAAATTTTAGGACTAGATTTAGGTCCCACAATGGAACTTGGAAAGGCTTTGGGGGATAAACATTAATTAACCCTTTCGGAAATTGGACTACCAGGGATAGTTTGAAATATGAAGGCTCCTCTGTAGTGCGCTTAAAGATTGATAGCGCTGCGAGGTAGCCCTTCATCGTACCAACTTGAAGACCTGAATTTGCTAAATACAGTAAGAAAGATAACACCATAGGTGTACTGCATGAAAAGGGTTCAATATTCTTTTCTCTACACCAGCTGCAAAATTTGTTCCAAAGGCAGCGGTATAAAGTCTTTGTTGGCAGCCTTCTAGCAGAAAGCAACACCTCCATGAAGTCATCCGGGAGATCCCAATCCTTGTATCTCAACCTTTCAGAAACCAAGCGTGAAGGTTGAGGGTTCTGATGTCTGGATGGAGAACCGGACCTCCCTTCTGCGAGAGAATATCCCCTCTTTGCGGAAGACGAATTGGAGGGCAGATGGACATGTCCAGAAGGTCCGGGTACCACGTTCTCCTGGCCCAATCTGGGGCAATTAGGATCATAGTTTCCAGAATCTGCTCAACCTCCTGATCATTTGAGGAATGACAGGGACTGTAGGAAACGCATACAGGAGTGGAAACTCCCAGTCCACTACGAACACGTCTCCTAGAGCTCCTCTCGGGGGGAAATTCCCTTGAACAAAACTGATCACACTTCCTGTTGATGCTGGTGGCGAACAGATCCACCTGAGGGGTTCCCCAAAGGGTGAATATCTCTTGAAGGATTCCCTGAGCTAGCTCCCACTCGTGGGAAACTGTACTCTGCCTGCTCAGAGCGTTCGCCGTCAAGTTCTTCTCTCCGGCTAGGTGAACTGCTGATAGAGAGATTCCTTCCTGAATTGCCCAAAACCAGAGCTGCATTGCCTCTCTGCACAGTGGCAGTGATCCTACGCCTCCTCTTTTGTTGAGGTAGTGCATGGCCACTGTGTTGTCCGTCATTATCAGGACATTTTTCCCCTGTACTGATGGCAGAAAAGCCTACAGCGCTAGTCTGATTGCTCTCAGCTCCAAAAGGTTGATATGTAGTCTGGACTCCGATGGAGACCAACGACCGCTGATGGTCAAGTCGTTGGCATGGGCTCCCCACCCCGTGAGTGAGGCATCCGTGACTACCGTTATCTCCGGCCATGGTTGCCAAAACAGTTCTCCTTTAAAAATGTTCCCCCGACAGGCCCACCACTGAAGGTCTCAAGCCACTCTGTCCGGGACTTGAAGGAGATCTGACATTCTTCCTGAGAATTGCGACCATTGGGTTCTTAGTGTCCACTGGAGGAATCTCATTCTCAAGCGAGCCTCTTGCACTAGGTAAATGCAGGATGCCATGAGGCCTAGCAACCTCAAAAAGTCGAAGGCTGGAAGACGTTGGGAATTTTGAAACTTGTTGACCATCTGCAGAATATCTTGAGCCCTCACTTCTGGCGGCAAGGCTTTTCCCAGTGAAGTGTCCAGGACTGCTCCAATGAACTGGACTCTCTGTGATGGTATCATCTGTGACTTCTTTAAGTTGAGGGAGAAGCCAAGCTTGTGAAGGAAGTGGCAGACATAATCCAGATGGATCTGAGTTTGTTCCGAAGATACTGCTCTGATCACCTAATCGTCCAGGTAGGGGTAGACATGGATCCCTTCCCTCCTCAGACTTGCAGCCACTACCGACATTAGCTTGGTGAAGACCCTCGGGCGGAGGTCAGCCCAAATGGCAGAACTTGAAATTGATAACGAGAGTTGCCAATTGCTAACCTCAGGTATTTCCTGTGTTTGAGATGGATTAGCACAAGGAAATAAGCATCCTGAAGGTCTAGAGATACCAACCAGTCCTGAAGCTGGAGGGCCTGAAGGATCTGAGAAAGGAGTTACCATCTTGAACTTGTTCTTCCTGAGGAATTTGTCCAATTCTCCTAAGTCCAAGATGGGTCTCAGTCCTCCGTCCTTCTTTGGTACTAGGAAGTTGGGGGGAATACCAACCCTTGTTCCTCTCCGCTACAGGTATCGGTTCTATGGCACCTTTCTCTAGCAGGTCTACAATCTCCTGCATAAGGAGCGGATCTGGAAACTTTAAAGAGTTGTTCCCCGGTGGATGACTCTGAGGGGTGTGTAGGGAGGGCAGGCAGTAACCTTGGGCAACTGTCTCCAATGCCCAAGCATCTGACGTAATAGCCTGCCATTCTGCCAGATTTTGAGTTAACATGCCCCCTACTGGTGTCTTGTGTGGGAAGACCTCAGAGGGGTGTAGAAGCGGCTGACACAGCTGCCGAGGGTAAAGTGGCCCCTGCTGCTGCGGTTTTTGTACCTTTAACCCGTCCAACACATGGGAATCGTTTCTGGCCCCTTTGAGCTGGCTGTCCTCTACCTTTTCCGAATGCGGAGTAAAAGTGAAAGGACCTACCCCTCCAGGAGGTTCCTGAGGGGCGATTTGGAGTCTGTCAGATTGCAGCCCCAAGAGATTTCGCTGCAGCCTTGGATGATTGTAATCTCTCCAGGGTGTCATCAGCCTTCTTACCAAACAAAGAAGTGCTGTCAAAGGGCACGTTCAAAAGTCTAGCTTGTACATCTGGAGCAAAACCAGACTTCCGCCACCACGCAAATCTGCGGATTGTGGTACTTGCCGCCATGGCCCTGATACTGTCAGCAGAATCAATGCCTGTTTGAAGGGACTCGCACATTGCATCTTTTCCATCCTTGATGAGGTTTAAAAATGCTTCCCTTTCTTCTCCTTCTGGGAGACAGTCAGCCGCTGATGAGCAACACTCCTGAAGTGTATGGCTGAATCTTGCAAGCATGCAAGTGGCGTTAATAGATTTAAGCGCCATGCTACATGCTGAAAATACTTTTTTTGACATACCATCAAATCTTTTATCAGCCCTGTCGTGTGGAATAGTAGGGTATGCAGATCTACTGTTTGATGAAGTTGCTGCTTGTACAACCAAACCCTCTGGAGTTGGATGTTTGCTCAAATATTCAGGATCTGTAGCAGATACCCTGTATTTAGCAGACAGTCTCTGGTTAACTGCAGGGATAACTTCAGGAGTTTCCCAATTTGCAGACATTTTTCTTTGCACAGCAGAATGAAAGGGGACAACAGGATCCTCCTGTGGACCTTTATCTAAAATATCAGTAAGGTCATCCTGCTGAAAAGAGGGTGTAGGTGTAGACCACCCCATGAATTTGATTATTCTGGCCATCAGAACCCTATAAGGGGTCTCAGAATATTCCCCAGGGTCTGGTTTAGTAAACTCTACTTCTGGAGAAGTATCTAATCCACTTGCCTCATGTAAGGAGTCTTGAAGGTCCTTCAACCTGTTCTCTTCAGAGATAAATTCCACTGGTATGGGTGTAGTGGTCCTTTGTAAACCAAAAGGTCTCTCTCATGGTCGGAATCCTCACCTTCCTCATTTATTGAGGACAAGACTGTAAAATAGTCAGACCTAGGATGTGGTTTAAAACAATTTCTAGAGCAGAAGGAGCCAAATTTGTTGTCACTGGTTGGGAAAACATTGAGGTTGTCGACGTGGAAGTAACAGGCTTCGACAAACTCGAAAAGGGCGTTGAAAAAGTTTGAAGAGACCTCGATGTACTCGAGAGGATCAGAATCCTTCTCGGTGTCGTTGAAATAGTCTATGGCATTCTTGACGTCATGGTCGAGGTCCTCTAGACACCCCTGCTGTCTGAGATGTAGTGACAGTTGTAGGTCTGTCCTTTATCAGAGTTGACACTGGCATCGAAGACGGCGTCAACACAACCGATTTATGCGTCGAAGGGCCCTTCGACAACGGCGTCGATGATGCAGATTTATGAGTCGAAGAAATCTTCGACGACAGCGTCGATGATGCAGTTTTACTGCCTTTACTCGAGGGTTCATGACGCTCTCGGGTAGTTTCTCTCGCCGGGTGCAAAGTGTTTTGATTTTTCGAGTCTTTCACCTAGGGTATCACCTTTAGACTTCTCCGAGGGGGTCGAGGCCACTTTCTTGAAGACGTTAAGCATTTTCTTACGGAATTCCTCCCACTTAGCTGGAGAGCTGTGTTTCGTGGGGCAGGTGACCCTTTCTGAGCGGCAGAAGAAGACGAAGAAGAGGTAGATCTACGACACCTCTTAGAGTGTCTCGATCTCAAAGACTGATGGGAACCACTTCGAGATCTTGAACGGGAATGTTTCACGAGGAGACAAATGTCTCGACTCTGCCGAAGAAACCTTCGAGGGAGTAAGAGATTTAAGAGTCTTACCTCTTTCTAGCTTCCCCTTACGCTCCTTCAAGGCTTTCGCTGTCATGAACATACAGTCCTCGCATACCGAACAGTGATGCTCCCATCCCAGGCACCACAAACAGATCCTGTGAGGATCCGTCAACGACATTTTCTTCCCACAGTCAACACTTTTTGAAGCCGGACCGAGGGGTCGATGGTTCGGATGAAGAAGCCATCGAATAAAGATGATATCTTTGAAGAATCAGTTTGAATCTTCTTGAAGAAAGAACTGAGCAATACGTTTCCGAGGCCCACGAAGCGCGGAAAAACAGAACTGAGTAACGGAACTGAGTCTATTCAGGGAGAAGCTGCCTGTGCAGTAGTAGACCGGTGTCCTCTAGATGATACAAGACATGCTCCGCTGACTTCCCTCAGATCAACCAGTCATCCAGGTATGGGAATACCTTGACCCCGGATCTCCTGAGGTGAGCAGTGACTACCGCCATGAGCTTGGTGAAGACCCTTGGGCGGCGGTCAGGCCAAAAGGTAGCACTTTGAATTGATAGTGCTCGTCCCCTACGAAGTACCTCAGGAACCGCCTGTGCTTTTGATGTACTGGCACATGGAAATAAGCGTCCAGTAGAACTATTGACACCAGCCAGTCCAGTAGTTCGAGAGCGTGGAGAATTTCTCTCACCGTCACCATTCTGAATGTGTCTGTCCTCAGGAACTTGTTTAAGGCCCTGAGGTCCAGAATGTGACGGAGACCACCTCCCTTCTTGGGTACCAGGAAATACTGGGAATACCAACCAGATTCCTTTCTAGTCAGGAGGTACCTTTTCCACGGCAACCTACAACAACAGGGCTCGCAGTTCTTCCTGGAGCTCCTGTCCCAGTAGGATCGGAGGTGGTGGGGGTCAGACCAGTGTTTTTTTTAAAGAAGGGCAGACAATTACAAAGGCTGAATTGCCCAACGTCCATTTTGGACCCCCTGATGGCTCTTCACTCAAATAGCACAATGAGAATAAGATGAAATCAATCTGGTCTACTGTCAGCAGAAACTGAAACATCTAGAGCGCTAAAGCAGGGTTGCCCGCTGGCACCGGAAATTAACACTTGACATGGTCAGAAGTTTTTCCTCCTCGTTTTCGTGGGATTCACTTTAGCAGGCTCCTCTACACAGACAATCTAGTCTTAATAGAGCAAACGCTGGTGGGTCTTCAGCGGCAGCTAGCTCAATTAAGGAAATACCTAGAGAAAAATGATCTCCAGATTAACACAAAGAAAACAAAGATCTTGGTGTTAGTCAGAACTAGCAAAAGAAAACTCCAAAAATGAAAACTGCAAATGAGCAAATTAAATGGGAACATGAAATTGAAGTTGAACCAGGCCAAAATCGGTTACGCTTGAATAGCACAAAAATAAAAGAGCTCACAAACACTTTGCATAAATGGGGCAACGAGAATGAGAACAAACAAATTGAATACGAAACACTTCAAGTATACAAATCTCAAAAAGGAAGAAACAAAAAACAAAGTTTGGTTAAACATGTATATGACATAGAAGTGGTTGCAAGAAAAAGAGCCCTGAGAAAACAACTACGAATCATAGAAGCTCAAAGTAAAAAAAGAGGAAAAGGACAAAGACAAAAAGAAACAAAAAATGCAATACAAAAACTGGCTGAAATGGCACAAGGCGGATATGGAGCAAAAAGATGCGGAAGACATGATGCAACGCCTCGCCCAAAGAAATCCCACGGATTTCTGGGCTGCGATAAACTAAGTACAGATGCCACGCCTTGCCAGTTTGAGTAATGTGGTAACGAAATTGCAATGGACCACACATTAAACCACACTCTTCCAGAACGACGAGAGAGATGAACCATCAGAAGAACAAACAAACGAAAGATGGAAACTAGAATTTGAGCGAGACGACATTCTGAATAACATCAAAAAACTGAGCACGTCTCGGGCGCCTGGACCTGATGGCTTGACAAAATACGTGCTAAAGGCAAATCCAGAAGAATGGGCTGACTTCTGTCACAAACTATTCAATATGGTAGCTGGCCTAGGACACATTCAGAAAACATGGAAAACTTCAAAAATAGTGCCAATATTCAAAAAGGGCTCCAGGTTGGAACCACGCAATTATCGCCCCATTGCCCTACTAGATGTAGTAGGGAAACTCTTTGCTAGCCAACTATTAAAACAAGCAACCACATGGATTCACAAACACAAAATAGCAGACTTAAGACAAACTGGTTTCGTGAAAGGCGTCTGCTGTAGCCTAAATTCATTCATCTTAAATCTAGCAAAAATGGAGGCTGCAAGGCAAAAACATCAATATACATTACATTCATTGATCTTGCCCACGCGTTTGATGGAGTGGACAGAGATATGCTGTGGGATAAGATGAACCGGAAAGGATGCCCAATAGACCTAATGCATGCCATAAAAGCCCTATACTCTGAAACGTCTGTCAAGATACGATTAGATCAGCGAGGACAATTGACAGCACCCATACCAACTAATCGTAGTGTTAAACAGGGATGCCCCCTTGGGAGCAACTCTATTCAACTTTTTTTATTTCCGACGTTGGTGATGCGTTATGCACCGTAAAATCTTTTCCACCAAAAATCAATGAAGAGCATATAAACATGATCTTATATGCTGATGACATTGCAATATTGGATTATACTCCAATTGATCTCCAGGGAAAACTCACGGCCATAAAGACCTACATGGAAACCAATAAGATGGAAATCAACACCGCGAAAACAGAGATTTTGGTGTTATTTGCAAGGCTCTGGCAGCCATCAAGAGGCCCGCAAATTTAAATGGAAGATAGGCAACGATGTACTTAGAGTCGTCCCAGAAGTCAAATACCTGGGAGTAACCTTAAGTGCAAGTATATGCGACAAACCCATGATTAAAAAGCTAGTGGCCAAATGTAACCAGCTTGTGGCTCAAGCAGCAAAGATGAACGCAAAATATGGCAAGTTCTCAATGGTGCCAGTGGTAAGTTTCTACAGAAATAAAATCATACCGACTAACATATGGAGCGGAAACCATGTTCGGAATAGACTGGGAATTCTGGACAAGATGTGAACATGTCATATGGCGAAGGATCCTCAAGCTGCCAAAGGGATTCCCGACAAGCTGCATGAGATATGAACTGAGCTCATATTCAGTGGGAACAATAACCACGTGGAATGCCTTAAACCTATATAGGAAAATCATGACTGATGATAACATCCTGCAATTCGTCATACTCAAGTAAAGGAAGGTTCCAGAGAGAAATGGTATATTCAAACAATGGAAAGAATCCTGTGAAAACCTTTTAAAACAGCTAAACACTAGTACAGAAATGTTGACACAAAATCCTGAAGCAGTCAAAAAAAAACTTCTAATGCAGGATTGGATTGAAACACAAGAAAGCAGAAGTCAACATCAAAGAATGAAAAATGCTCCCTTTGAAGCAAATAAACGAATAGAGCTCCCGAAATTCATGATACAATTTCCATGCAGAAAACGGCAAATTTTTATGAATTTCAGATTCAATGAATGGCAAACCAGAGAGCCGTTGTACCAAAGAGGAGAGAGACCGCACTAGGAGCCTTTATGCTGTCTCTGTAACTCAGAAGAAGAAACGACGAAACACTTGGTACTTTTATGCCCCAGCTTGCAAGATGAGAGAACAAGATATTTGGGGAAGTTATTAAATGAATGTTCCACATATACTGTAGATGAATGGTGGTGTACTATACACCTAGGAGAAAAGAACAAACTAATTTTTGCCTTGACAGCATTTTTAGAGGAGATAGCAAGACTTTTATACGAAAAAAGGGAGAAAAGAGGGTTCATGTAAGAAAAAGAGGAAGGTAATTGGTGCAAAAAAAGCCAAGAAGATTAAAGGACGTACGTCATTAGGGCAAACTGACAAATACATGAGAACATTTTGGTAACAGTCTTGCTATGTATGCTGTCTATGCAATGATTCTGTTTTATGTATGCTTTTTAAAGGTTTGTAATAAGCTATAAAAAATAAAAAAAAAAGAAAAGAAAACTCCAAACATAACGCCTTCGAATGGCACCTTGGCCAAACACAGATTTAACAGGTGTCAGCATTTAAATATCTGTGAACCATGATCAATAACAGTAATCTCGAAAACGGACAGATTTCCTCCGCAGTAAAACCAAAGCTTTTGTAAACAAAGCAACCAGAGGAAACACGAAATATGGACGCTTCACACTGGTGCCGGTTTTAGCCTTTTTTTTTAATGAATGAACGTTGTTCCAACCTTCACTTTGGTGAAGAGGCAATTTTGAAAGACCCAGATAATATATGGCTCAAGCTTGAAGGCGCATTTTGGAGGAAGGTTTTGGGACACCACCCCCGGCTCACTTCCTGTGAACATTCTGCGAAGAGAACTAGGTAACCCCCCTCTACAGGCAACTATGAATGGAAGAGACTGACATTATATGGGAAATGTCTCAGTGCCTCTAAGGCGGTACTCTTTTCGATTATATACAACGAAATGGGAAAATGTACCAACGTGCCCTTGAAGGATTGGGTGGATGCCAACAACCTCAAGTTGAAGCAGATTGGCTGTACTACGGAGGACCTATTAACAAACCTGTGCAGAGTAAAAACAAAACTGTACGAGTTTGATTGGATAATAACCCTGGAAAAAGCTTCATCATACAAATTGTATCGGCAGCTGGATCATGAAGTAAGAAAGTTGGGTATTTTCCTGAAAATATCTTGGGAAATTCCCAATTAAACAACTTAAAAATCAATTTCTACGGATCAGACTGAACTTGCTTCCAAATAACGGAATAAATGCCTCAAATTCTCCAAATCATGCAAAGAAAACAAAGCGTCGATTCTGCTCGGAGGTTGGTCGTCAAGTGGAGACGTTGAACCATTTGCTGCCGTTTTGCCCAGGGCTGACCAAGGTTAGAACATTATATTTTGGTTAGTTGATCAGGGCCTTCCCATCCGGAGGACTGGTGGGGCGCCTTGACAAAGGGCGATAAAGGTCCCTTGAGTCTGGTCAGTTGTCAACTTTTTGAACTGGGTGCTTTTAACAGACAACCCGCAACAGAATCCTAACTGATGATCCTTGAACTATCTGTGACTTGGTGTATGCCATTCGGACTATATAATTCGAACCATGTGGGATGGAATAGCTGAAATGTAATTTGTAAACTTTTTTTGTCTAATAAACTAATGCAGAAAAAAAAAAAAATAAAAGACGGCCCAGCAGTAACCCCACCGAACTAGCTGTAAAGCCCAATCATTGGATGTCATTTCCTGCGACTGAGGCCAGTGCTCTGTCAACAGCCCGCCATCCGGTAAATTATGGGAGGGGAAATTAAGCATATTAGGAGGCTGGGTTGCTTCTTGCTGGCCCTTAGAAGACCGTCAGCCCCTTCCGGAGCAAGAAAAATGTTTCTGCCCTTGCTTGGCCGGTGGGAGCTGCGCTTTCCTGCCATAAGGCCCATAAAGCCTGTAGCCTCTGCCCCTGGAGGCGAAGCTGATGGCAGGTTTGGCTGGCGGTCAGAGGGTCAGCAATTGCGAGGATTAGAGGCATATTGCGCCTTCTGCAGCATGCTTCTTAAATAAACATTTCCAACATAGAGGTTTATTTTCCTCCCACTCTTGGCGGGTAGAAGACCCCGCCGACAGCTTACCTCGTTCGCTCGCTGAATCCGAGCCTCTTCTATTTTCGGGAGGAGGTAGAACGGCTGCTTGAGTTGTACTGCTTCTTTTTCAGGGGTATGCCCCTCAGTTCCGGCTTCCGAGGATCGAACTGTCAACCTTGCCGGAGAGTTAGCCGGAGGTCGACCGAGCGCGAATGTAGCCGCCCATTCGCATAGTGATTTCAGCTACATTTTGGCACATGACTAGCCCTCTTCCTTCCCGTGACCCGTGCAGATGCACCAGAGACAACTCGTGTGGGTCGGAGATGGACATCTTAGTGCCAGAGTCTGTGCACTGTTAGAACCCCCAAACTCAAGCGACCAACATCTTGCGTTGAATGAAAAGAAAAAAAGTTTTCGAACAAAACGTCAAATGAGTCGAAGACTCACTGGGCCTCATTACGACCCTGGCGCTAAGTGAAAAACGATGGCGGTAAATGGTTACCGCCATCGTTTTCCGCCAGGTCCGATCATGACCCGTGACCGTTAACTACGATGCCATTAGCGGCATCATAGTTAACGCTGCCGCTAACTGCGCTAAGGGTGTGCGCATGCGACCAGCCACACCGTACTTAGCGCCATGGCGGAAAGGTACGCAAATGCTGACCCAAGTGGACATGCACCTAACGCCATCACCCAGCCCGTTAAGTACCTTACCGCCATGGTGCTAATTACGCCATCGCGAACCATCCGTAAAGGGCCACGTAAAGTGAATGCAGCTGCCACAGGTGCACAGAAACAGCACAGGTGAAGGCAATACAGACTCAGGAAGTACAAAAAGAGCACACCCCACCCCTTCCCACACCCAGTCACACTCCACAATGATACCAATACGACTAGCAATGTTGGGGCTGGAGGACCTGATAGCAATGCATGTGCTACAAAAGCAACAACAACAACAGGCAGCACAGAGGAGACGCAGGAGGAGAAGGAGGGCAAGGCAGGCCCAGCAAGCCCCACCAGCACAGCCAGTGCCACCAAGCAGGCAGCCCCCAATCCCACGCATCTATCCATTCAACCTCACTGCTGAGCAGATCCACACCCTGTACCGTTTGGACCGGGACACCATCACTGCCATCGTAGACATGATACACAACGACATCGTCAGCATGATAGAAACTCCAACCGCCACCCCCCCCCTACTGAAGGTAGTGTCTGTACTCCACTTCCTGGCTACAGGCACCTACCAGCACACAGTGGGGCACTTGCATGGCATTTCACAACCATTATTCTCACGAACACTCATCCAAGTGCTCGATGCCCTCCTCAAGCACAGGGACGACCACATCTCATTACCACGGACTGGCCAGGACATTGCAAACACCAAAGTGGGTTTCCATGCACTAGCCGGCATACCCGGTTGCATTGGTGCCATCGACTGCACCCATGTGGAATTGGTGGTTCCACGTGCCATGGAGGTACCATACCGCAACCGGAAACAGTTCCACTCAATCAACGTGCAAATGGTCTGTGACTCCAACAAGATCATCACACATTGTTGTGCCCGATTCCCCGGATCAACCCATGATTCTATGGTCCTGAGGAACTCCACAATACCACGCTACATGGAGCGACATGCAGGCCCACGATCCTGGCTACTCGGTGAGTCCAATGTCATGGAAGTGGGCAGGTGAATGCATACTCCACCTGGCTGAAAAGGGGGGGGGAATGATGTATACTCCACCTGGCTGAAAGGGGGGGGGGAATGATGCATACTCCACCTGGCTGAAAGGGGGGGGAATGATGCATACTCCACCTGGCTGAAAGGGGGGGGGGGAATGATGCATACTCCACCTGGCTGAAAGGGGGGGGATGATGCATACTCCACCTGGCTGAAAGGGGGGGGGATGATGCATACTCCACCTGGCTGTGAGCAACACAGAGAACGGAGACAGAGGATGGGCACTCACAATGCACTCAACCCCTCTGCATACATTGGGTGATGGCATGCAAAACAGGCCATGGGAGCCATGAGCATATACTGGTTGCATTGTGTGAATCAATTAGTGCATGTAGAAGTGAGCCGAAGTAACAGTTGGATGCAAGCCATGGTGGCACATCATGTTCTTGATCAGACGACATGACTGACACATACATTCTCGCCTACATACAGGTGATGCAGGCCATCCCCTGAAGAGGTGGCTCCTTACACCAGTCCGGAACCCGCAGAACCAGCACGAGGAGGACTTCAACCGTGCACATACACGTACTCGTGTGGTCATAGAGCAGACATTCGGCCTATTGAAGGCACGGTTCCGAAGCCTCAGCAGGTCTGGTGGGGCACTCCTGTACCACCATGAGAAGGTGGCAAAGATCGTCATGGCATGTGTCATGCTACACAATATGTGCGTCAGACGGAATGTGCCCCTGCCCCCTGACGCAGAACTGCAACCACCTGACGATGAGGATGAGGAGGGTGCAGATGGGGCGGCACCCCATGGAGTAAGCGACGCACAGGAGGGGCGTGCAATGCGCCAAAGTATCATCGACCACTGCTTCTAACACGGCTGGTGTGAATCACATGGATACTGCACTTGGGGCACTGTGTGTCTCTGGGACATGCACACTGTGGACTGTACACCAATAAAGCACACATATGCAATGAAAATGTCCACACATTTCATTTTGGGAAAGAAAAAAGTGTATTTAAACTATGAAATGTCGTGACACACCCCCTCCCCCCTGCACACCCCAACACACCCCCTCCCCCCTGCACACCCCAACACACCCCCTCTCCCCTCCCCCCTGAACACCCCAACACACCCCCTCCCCCTGGAATCCCTACGAAGGTGCGGTAGTGTCTGTGCAGCAGGGTGTGCAGTAGTCCTGCTCGACTGTCAAGCCACTAATGTGAATCCCCTCCCCTGGCCCCCGGGGCACCCCTGCCCGTGCTGCGTAGATTGCGCCCTGATCTGCGGATGGGGCTGCTCTGTGCCGAGCTGGTTGATGAGGAGGGTCCGGCCTGCACATCTGGACGCATGTCCCTGATGGCCTGAGCAAGTTCTGTGAGGACATTGCGCACAGCCGCGAATTCCGTGCATATGTCCTTTGTGGAGGACTCTATGGCAGCTGTGACTCGGTCTGCCAACCTCTCCATGCCATCCCTTGCCACCCCACACTGTGCAACATGTTCGTTGAGGAGGGCGGATAGCTGCTGCTGGCGGGAAACTATATCTTCAAGTGTCTGCTGGTTCCGCTGGCCCATGCCCAGTGGCATTTGCATGTCCATTGGGCTGCTCACCTCAGGCTGGGGGGATGGGGTGGCTGGCCAGTCCTCTGCCTCCGACTGCCCCTGTGTGGCATCCGCCTGCAGGGGGCTTAGGGATGTGCAGGGGGAATGTGGCTGGGCAGTGGGCCTTTCCTCATCGATGACCTTGATGCTGCCTGCCTTACTGTCGGAGGTTGCCGCTATGGCAGCGATTTCACCCAGGGTGCTGCTTGCAGCAGAGCCTGTCCCTTCAGTGGGCACGACTAGTGACATGTGCGGTGCTGCTGCTGGGTCTGTGTTTTCTTTTGTGGGGGCTGGCACTTGCCTGTCCTCTTCCCCAGGCAGGGTTTGTGGCTGCTGGTGTGTTTCCTTTAGGACGGCTGAGGTGGATGCCTGTGGCCTGGCCCTCTTGGTGGATCTGGATGCAGTGTTGTCCCTCTTCCTGGAGGTCTGTGTCAGATCCTGTGGTGGAGCAAAGGAGGGATAGTGTTATTGATGGGTCCGCGGACATTGGCCATGCATTGTGAGGGATGACATCTATACAGTGGGTACATGCAGCACATTTCAGGCAGGGGCATACAGGTTTTGTGCCTTTTGTGTGGAGGTAGCATGGTGGTATGTGTGTGCCAGCAGTTAGGGTGTGCATGCTGCATGTGTACAGGGTGGAGTCTGGATGTGTCTGTGGACATTCACCTGCCGATGCGTTGCATATGCACTATGGGGCTACATGGTACTTCACATGATAGGACTTTGTTGAGTTTAGCATGGCTTGCTCTGGCCACCTACCTGCATCTCCTGAGGTCGGCACTCCTCTCTCCATCCCTCCGACACCTTGGATGCTCTCCATCCCGATGGTGGATGCACATATTTCCTCCCATGCTTGCAGCTTTATGGGCGATTCGGATCCACCCCCAGTTGACGTGCCTAGGTTCCGGTTAGCTGAGAGGATGCTTCGGACACGGAGCCTCAAGTCGTCCCAGCGCTTTCTGCACTGCTGGGCAGTGCGGGGTACGGCCCCCACTGCACTCACACGCTGTGCCACTAGGGCCCATATGGCCGCCTTTTTCGCTATTGCCGGCCTTGTCATCTGCGCGGAGAATACGGCTGCAGCATTTTCTTGCAGGGTCTCTGCGAGCATGGTTAGTTCCTCCTTTGAGAAACAGTCTTGGCGTTGCCGGTCACATGCTTTTTTAACTACTTTGGGCATTTTTACTTGGCTAATTGGGTGGGTGATGGGTGTGGATAGGTGTCAGGTTTGGATCAGGTATGGTTGTGGAGGATGGCAATGGATTGTGTTTTTAAAGATGGCCGCCGTGCAGTTTCCCGTTAAGTCGCGATGACGCTATTTCCGGTTCCGCCTATTTACGGTGACCGCTAATTACGGTGACCGCTAATTGCGGTCGCCGATATGGTGTGTGTGGCGGTAGAGCTCCTTGCGCGGCGTGCGATGGCGGTAAGGGCCGTTTTTGGACCATTTACGCCATGCCGTATTTTACATTAACGCCATGGCGTAATGCACGTGCCCGATGGGTCAGAATATGCCGCACTTTACACCATCGACCCACGGCATAAACGTTGATTACACCATGGCGGTAATGTTCGGTACTTACCGCCAGGGTCGTAATGAGGCCCACTGTGTTCCAAAGCAGCGTGTTAGCGTGTGGAAAAAAAGAACTGAGGTATGGGGCGTAGTGACAGAGTTTATATACGACGCCTGATGTCATGTTCCGGAACCGACAATCGAGTGCCGAGAACAACGGATCGACGGCTGAGTCGAGGTCTAGTATGCCCTCTGTCAAACGTTTTCCGAGGCAAAAGAGCTGGAAGGACTATATCAGATGAGGAATCTGCGGGAGAAAATCAATCCACTGAATGGGCTTTTCATGACAAGGACGCCGTCCTCCCAGATATCTTGCAGCACTGGAATGCCACCATTGATTTCCTGGAAGATTCCAGTTGCTGCTTAAGGAAACCTTCCTTTTTCTATTCTTCGGGTAGAAGATCAAAAGGCTTTGCAGTTTGTATCATGAAGGCATGGAAGGAGCGAATCTCCTCTGGGGGCCAATATCTTGGCGGTAGGTCTGCTGGCTCACCACCACCTGGCACCGGAGTGGGTGATTGGGGAACCATCTGAGGGATAGTCCGCATTGGTATCCCTATCTGTGAGGGTGAGCAGTGGTAAAAGTAGAGCCCCTGGAAAAGGGCCCGAGGGAGGGGGAGGAGCTAGGCCTTCCCTTGTAGGGAACTCGCAGGGTTGCACTGGATGAGGCGGTTGTGCAGCTAAAAATCGATGCTGGAGGTCCAAAACTAGTGCCTGTAGTGTGGATAGTATATCCATAGACACATCTCTCAAGCCCGAAGGTATGTCCATTGGGACAGGATGCCTTGGAGAAGGTTGAGGTGCCACTGAAAGAGCTCGAGTGGGACTTTGAGGTAGAGGAAGGCCGTGTTTTGTTGCACCTGGCACAGGCATTCTAACAGGAGGCACAGCTTCTCCTTCCTCGTTTTATCAGGACACCACCTCCGAAACCTCCATGTCGGAATCAGCACCCTGCTGTAGCAGTTGTGCCTGATGGGCCACGCATGGACAGGGAACTGCTGGTGCATAAGGAGCCTGTGAAAACAGCAGCTGGGCACGAGTTGGCCTGGGGAGGTAGAATAATGCGGATGGGACATCCCTGTCCACAGCAACTCCCTTTGGAAACATGGAGACCAAGGGCCTCCTATAAAGGTAATGTTTCCTTACTCTGGAGTCCTGCAGTCCTCCCTTTCCATCTGGTTGGGTGATCAAACTGAGCATACCCAAATGTTGGGTGGAGGAGACTGCATATGTCTGGCTAGGGTTCAAGTAAAAAGTGTAGGTATACGCAAAACCTACCGACCAAAGGAAGCATTCTTCCTGCATGATGATAGCAATGCTTAACAAAAGCATGTAGGTGGACCATATAGCTGCCCTACAGATTAATGTGATGGGGACATGGCTTTCGGCGTCTGCGTCCTGCGTCGATGACGTCGATACGCCGTCCTCAAGGACCTCCTCCGACGGCCAATGTCACCAGATGTTATAAGTAGGACGCACAACACCCGTAGCCTCAGTTGTAGTTTTTTTCCCCAGAACATGTGGCACCAATCTTCTGCCAGTATGGCCACAGAAAGCCTTGCGGAAACGTAAGCTGCAATCGCATAAGAAATTCTGTAGCGGGGTAGGCAGGGAGGGAGCGATATGGAATACGTCGTCGGACCATTCCATCGAAAGAACGTTACCAGGTAAGAAAGTAACTTGTTCTTCAAGGGGATTGGGTCCTCCGACGTAGTCCATATCTATGACAGACTCCCAAAGCAGTACCAACGTAAGGAGGTGGGAAAAGAATTTAGAATATACAAATTCAGAATGCCCAATCAAATTGCAGAGTAAAGGACCGCCTTGCCAAAGGCCAGATCCTGCCCCCGGATAGAATCGAGGGAGTAGTGACGTACAAAAGTATGGACCGAAGCCCAGGTGGCTGCATCACAGATGTTACGAATAGGAACACCCTATGCAGGGCAGTAGAGGCAGCCATACCCCTGGTAGAATTGGCCCGTAAGCCTACCGGAGAGTGCTTACTCACCAAGCGGTAACATTCGGAAATTGCCAAGATGATCCATCGAGAAAAAGTCTGCTTAGTAACGGCTTGTCCCAAACGCCTTCCAGCGTAACCAATAAAGAGTTGATCGTCCACTCTGACTCGGGACATGCGTGAAATGTAGAAGCTTAAAGCTCTCCTAGGATCCAGCCTATGGAGCCTCTCCTCTTCCTTACCAGGATGTAGAGGAGGATAAAATGCCGGAAGAATAACCTTCTGGCTTAAATGAAATTCCGACACCACCTTCGGAAGAAAGGAAGGACGAACTCTAAGGACAACCCTGTCCTTATGAAAGGCAGTGAAGGGTGGCTTAACTGAAAGTGCCTGTAACTCACTCACTCTGCGAGCGGAAGTGACCGCAACTAAAACACAGTTTTAAGGGTTAACAATCTCAAAGGACAAGAATGCAAAGACTCAAAGGGAGCACCCATTAGAAACTTGAGAACAAGGTTCAGATCCCAACCGGGCACATGGAAAGGTGACGGAGGGAACACATTAGTGAGCCCTTTCAGAAACTGAGAAATTAAAGGGATTTTAAAATAAGAACACTCCTCAGACGAGCGCTTAAATATAGACAGCGCCGCAAGGTAACCTTTAATGGTACCCACTTGCAGGCCCTTGTGGGCCAAAGAAAGCAAAAAAGATAGAACGACAGGAATGTCACATGAAAAAGGATCCACATTCTGAACCCTGCACCAGTCGCAGAACTTTCTCCAACGGCAACTGTACAGGGACTTTGTTGCCGGCTGTCTGGTCGAAAGCAACACCTCCATCACGTCTTCAGGGAGGTCCCAATCCTTATACCTCAACCTTTCAGAAGCCAAGCGTGAAAATTGAGGGATCTGACCTCTGGATGGAGAACCTGACCCCCCTCCCGTCAGAGCAGATCTTCTCGGTAGGGAAGACGAAGTGGAGGGCAGATGGACAAGTAGAGAAGGTCCGTGTACCATGTCCTCCTGGCCCATTCCGGAGCAATGAGGATCATCTGGGAACTGAACCTCCGTAACCTCCGCAGCACTTACAGGGTGACAGGGACTGGAGGAAAGGCGTACAGCAGCGGGAATAACCACTCCACCACAAACGAGTCTCCTAAGGCTCCTCTTGGAGGAAATTCCCGCGAGCAGAACCTTTCGCACTACCGGTTGACACTTGAGGGGTCCCCCAAAGGGCGAAGATCTCCAGGAGAATCTCCTGGGCCAGCTCCCACTTGTGAGAGATCGTGCTCTGCCTACTCAGAGCGTCCGCCGTTTCGTTTTCGTCTCCGGCCAGATGAACTGCCGAGACCACGAGACCAAATTTCCTGCTGGATTGCCCAGAACCAGAGCTGTTTCGCCTCCCTGCACAGAGGAAGTGACCCTGCCCCCCTTTTTGTTGAGGTAGTGCATGGCCACTGTTTTGTCCGTCAGAATCAGGACATTCTTTCCTCGCACAGTCGGCAGACAAGACTTCAGGGCAAGCCTGACGGCCCTCAGCTCCAACATATTGATATGGAGTCTGGACTCCGACGGAGACCAACGACCGCTGACTGTCAACTTGTTGGCATGAGCTCCCCATCCCATGAGGGATGCGTCAGTCACGATTGTCACCTCCGGCCAGAGTAGCCAAAATGGAGCCCCCTTCATCAGATTGCCTTCGACGGCCCACCACAGAAGGTCTTGGGCGACCGAGGGCGGCACCTGAACGGGGTCCGACATGCTGCCGGAGGACAGACCACTGGAGCTTGAGTGCCCATTGCAAAGATCTCATCCGCAACCTGGCCTCTGAGACCAGAAGAATGCAGGATGCCATGAGACCAAGCAATCTCAAGAATTCGAATGCAGGGAGACTCTGGGCATGTTGAAACTTGTGCACCATCTGCTGAATGTGATGAGCCCTCACCTGGGGAGGAAGACACTTCCCCAGGGACGTGTCGAGCACTGCTCCGATGTACTGGAGCCGCTGAGTTGGCGTCAAGTGGGACTTCTTTAAGTTGAGGGAGAAGCCCAGCTTGTGAAGGGAGTGGCAGGTGACAGACAGATGATCCAAGACTTGCTCGGGAGAGCTCACCCTGATCAACCAATCGTCCAGGTAGGGGTAGACGCGCATCCCCCCTTTCCTGAGATACGCTGCCACCACCACCATAAGCTTGGTGAAAACCCTCGGCCGGAGGTCCATCAGAACGGCAGGACCCGAAACTGAAAGTGCGAGTCGCCAACCGCGAACCTCAGGTACTTCTTGTGCTTGGGATGGATCGGCGCATGAAAAGAAGCGTCCTTGAGGTCGAGACACACCAACCAGTCCTGAAGTTGAGGGGCCTGGAGGACTTGAGAGAGAGTAACCATCTTGAACTTGTCCTTCCTGACGAGCTTGTTCAAACCGTGCAAGTCCATGATGAGTCTCAATCCCCCGTCTTTCTTCGAAATCAAAAAATAAGGGGGATACCATCCCTTGTTCCTCTCCGCTACAGGCACCAGCTCTATGGCACCATTCTCCAGCAGGGATTGAATTTCCTACGCAAGGAGCGGATCCGGACTCTTCAAAGAGAGATTCCATGGTGGATTGTCGTGAGGCCTCTGCCGGAAAGGAAGACAGTAGCCGTGGGCTATGATCTCCAGAACCCACACATCTGAAGTAATGGCACGCCATTCTACAAGATGCTGCGACAGCCTTCCCCCAACCAGTGAAGCATGGGCCTCATGACTGAGCAGAAGCGGCTGCGGCGTTGCCTGAGGGCAAAGAGGCAACTGCTCGCACGGCCATGGCACCTCGAGTACCTTATTTTCCACCTCTGACACTCCTACGGTTGCCCTTTTGACTTGCAGCTCCTCTCGCTTTACTAAAGGATGAGTAATAACGTAAGGAACCTCCCCTCTATTGCTGTCCCCTAGGATGAAAAAGCGGAGATTGGCGGACTGCAGCGCCCAACGACTTGGCTGCAGCTTTGGAGGTCTGCAACCTCTCAAGGCTCTCATCAGCCTTGCTGCCAAAAAGATGTTCACCATCAAAGGGCATGTTGAGGAGCCTGGCTTGCACATCAGGAGCAAACTCAGACTTCGTCAACCACGCAAACCTGCGTATTAGGGTGCTCGCCGCCATGGACCGGCGGACACAGTCTGCCATGTCCAAACCCGACTGAACGGACTCACACATGGCATCCCTGCCATCCTGAATAATAGCAAGAAACCCATCCCGTTCGTCCCCTTCGGGAATATGTTCAGCCGCTAAGGAAATAAAATTCCACAGAGTGCGCGTATAAACTTGACAAGGCACATACAGAGTTGGCTGCCTAAATAGCCATACCCCCTGAAGAAAACACTTTCATGGCCCAGCCATCAAAACGCTTGTCGTCCCCATCAGGAGGGATGGTAGGATACGATGCCTGCATAGCTGGGGCCGTAGCCGCCTGCACCACCAAACTCTCCGGAGTGGGGTGCGTGGTCAAGTAGCAGGGGTCACTACTGGCTGGATGGTATTTTCACAGAAAAGACTTGCCCACTGCCGGGAGACTCTCCGGAGCAGTCCAAGCCGCTGCCACCCTTCTTTGCAGAGCCATTAGGAATGGCAGTACCGGGTCAGTGGGTAGGCCTTGGTCGAGGATATCCGTCAGGTCATCCTGCACAAAATCCACTGGGGGCGCCGACCACTCCAAGTAGTCCGTGACCCTCGACATAAGGCGCCGGTACGATGACTCGGCATGGGTGCCAGGCTCAGGCCTACAAAACTCCACCTCCGGAGGGGTGTCCAGACCACTGGCGTCATGCAGTGACTGACGCAGGTCCTCAATCTGGCTATGACCAGAAAGAATCTCATCTGGTACCGTGTCCGGAACCAACCCATCTTCACAACCCTCTTCCATCTCGGAAACATACTCCATAGGCTGGAAAGTAGGCATTGAATAAGGGCGAAAGACATGTTTTGCCTTGGCCAGAGCCTTTCTAGGGGGTTCCCCTGTGCCACGGGGTACCTCCGACACCACAGCCTCGAAAGGCATTGAGTGAAACGGCGTCGACGTCGAGCGCGGCGCCGACAGCATCGACGGCTTCGATACAGACCGCGAGGACGGAGCCCCAAGCGTGTCCTTCGACAGCCTGGGCGCCGATGGCGTTGACGACTTCCTCGGAGGCGGAGCCTCGAGAGAGTCCGTCGACGACATCGGCGCCGACGTCTTTTTCGAAGACTTCACAGATGCACACGGGCTTGAGCGCGTCGAGGACCGGGACTTCGAACGGGCATGACTAGAACGATTCCCCTTGTCCGAACGGGACCTCTCCCGTGAATCATGCCAACCACCCGAGCCCGAAGGCGTACGAGCCGTGTCTCTAATATGGTCACGACCGACCCCTCTCGGAGGCGCGGACGGACCGGAGCCCTGCGATACAAGAATCGCCAACATTTTCTCCCCGAAGGAAGCCCATTCCTCCGGAGAGGAACGTTTGGTGGGATAAGAAACCTGCCGACGGGCGGAGTCCTCGGATGAGGACGGGGAAGGCAACCGATGACGGCGCTTCCGGGAGTGCCTCGAAGAGGCAGAGGAGTGGCGGACGAGACCCCCTAGACTTACGACTACGATGCGGAGAGTCGCCCCTCGAATCGTCTGTCGAAAGCCCAGTGGACCTCGCCTTCCGGGGCTTGGACTCCTTACCGACCGACAGCTTCTTCTTACGTTCCCGCAAGGCCTTGGACGTAAGCGACTGTCAATCGACACAATCATCCGTGTCGTGGGCCTCCCCGAGGCACCAGAGGCAGGCGTCCTGCGAGTCCGTCACCGACATCTTGGACCCGCAGTCCCCACACTTCTTGAAGCCCGGACGCGTGGTGGAAGAAGAGGAAGACATCCCAATAATACTTCACAAATGTACATGTTCGAAGAACCGAAAGAACAGAAACTCCAAAGAGTCAAGGCGCGCCGAGATCTCGAAGCGAACACGTTCGCGGAAAAAACGGAACTGAGGCTATGGGCGTCATGCGTCCTAGTTATAACATCTGGTGACGTCGGCTGTCGCAGGAGGTCCTCTAGGACGGCGTATCGACGTCATCGACGCAGGACGCAGACGCCGAAAGATTTTCCGATGCAGCACAGCTGTGGTGATTACTGTCATAGATATGGAATACGTCGGAGGACCCAATCCCCTTGAAGATGGACCCATTTGTAAAGCAACCATATCCCTGTGAAAGAGAATATAAGCATCCTCTGAAGAAAGTGCTTGAAGCACTCTGATTCTCCTAGCTGAGGTAAGGAATAAGTTACTTACCTGTAACTCGTGTTCTCCAGCATTGGTATCTTCCATAGATTCACGTGAATATTCCCTGTCAACAGGCTGGGAATCCCCCGTAACATTAAAGCGGTTAACCTTTACATTTTAAACTGCTTGTCACTTTAGTGCTCTATTAGAGTAACTTTGGGTAATATTGGTCAGGGTGGTCAGGAAGGATCCCATGATTACGAGGGGTTCATGTTACGTGCGCCGTATTAATGACTGGGAGTGGCGGTGAACTGGGTTTGATGCTGGAAATACCTATGTATTGAGTGTAGTTAATTATATGATATGTTACTTTAGTGTTACTGTTTGTTTAGAATTCATACATTAGAGTTACAGTGCGTAGAAAGATACAATTTTAAAGAGCAAATGTAACATGAACACGATCTAAATGCGGTGCTTGAAAATACATGGAACCTCGGGGACGGAAAGGGTTTCAATGCGCATGAGGAGTGGGGCCTGACTTGAGAGTCGCGGTAAAGAAGGAATAACATTTATAAAACATACACACAGATATATATATATATATATATGATACATTACTCACCGTAATCGTATTTCTGATGCTTGTAGCTGCTTAGATTCACATGCTGTGCATAGGCCGACATCTAGTGGAAGCTGCAGAGTATTACAGTTTGTTTTTTGAAACTCGAAAAGGGGTGTCCAACTAGGGCGTGCCAGTAATACTATCCCTATTGTGACATCCACTGTACCCATGATCCCTCACGCATGTAGGACCCTAAGATTGTATATTTTCTGACATGAGGTAGCACGAGAAGTAGCGCGAGTACAGTTAAGATAGCTAGGATTACAAGCATCCATGCGCCTTCTCTCAGAGGGGAGGAAGGGCGGGCGCATGTGAATCTAAGCAGATAAAAGCATCAGAAATACAATTACGGTGAGTAATGTATCCCTTCTGAGGCTTGTGGAATCTGCTTAGATCACATGCTGTGCATAGATTAGCGAGCAGTGTTAGAAGAAGGAGGTGGGATGTGAGAAGGGTCATGAGCGAACAAATGACTTAGAACCGCTTGTCCCACTTTGAGTATCCGTCTTGGAATGAGTGTCAATGCAGTAGTGCTGAGTAAAGGTGTGAATAGAGCTCCATGTAGCTGCTTGGCAAATGGTATCAAGTGGTACATTTGCAATGAAAGCCAGAATGGCTCCAGTACATCTTGTAGTGTGAGCCCCTGGCGTAAAAGGAAGTGTTATCTGAAAGGGAACAGCACAGTTGGATACAAGAAACTATCCACCGACACGACACACGAAAGTTGACACAATCTCCCTCTCTGCATGGAGCTATGGAGATGAACAGTTGATCTGTTTTTAACGGCCTGGACTTGTCTGCGTAGTAGAGGACCGCCCTCCTCACATCTAGTGTGTGGAGTTTCACCTCAGTAGAGATTTTGTGTTCTTGGAAGAAGGCCGGTAGCTCAATCGACTGGTTAACATGGAATTTGGAAATTAACTTAGGTGAGAACCGAGTGCGTAAAACCAGTTTATCCTTATGAACAGTAAAGAAAGGATCCTGCACTGAAAGAACTTGAATTTCACTGACACTTCTTATTGATGTGATTGCTACTAAGAAGGCAGTTTTATAAGTCAGGTTTTTTGAGACTAGATTTGTGCATGGGCTCAAAGGGGGGTCCCATGAGCTTAGTAAGTACCACATTAAGGTCCCAACCTGGTGGTGGGTTAGAAATTAGACGGTTGAGTCTCTTTATCCCTTCCATAAATACTTTGACAACTGGCACTTTCCACCATGACACCTTGTTATAGGCAGTGGTGTTGGCTGATAAAGCTGCCAGGTGTACTTTAAGTGAGTTAAACACTAACCCTGCATCCAATAGGTGGAGCATATAGGCGACGACATTAGAAGGAGTACAATCAACTGGGCTGATTTGCTTATTCTGGCACCAAATAACAAATCGTTTCCATTTGTCATAGTAACAGTGCCTTGTGTTAAGTTTTCTTGACTCTTTCAAGATATCCATACATCTCTGGGGTAAATTGAGATGTCCGAATTCTATGACTTCAGGAGCCATGCTACCAAGTTCATTGAGTTGGGCTGAGGATGCACTGTTAGTCCCTCGTGCTGGGAGAGTAGGTTGTACTGGGACGGGAGTTTGATGGGGTCGCACACCGCGAGTTTATGTAGGTGTGGGTACCACGGTTGTCTCGCCCACATAGGAGCAACTAGGATGAGCGTCATCGGTTCTCTGTGGATCTTGTTGACCATCTTCCTCATCAGATGGTTTGGTGGAAAAGCGTAGGCAAACATCCCGGACCAATTCATCCATAGGGCGTTCCCCTTGGAGCCTGGCTGGGGGAACCTGGATGTGAAGTCTGGGCATTACCGGTTTGTTTGTGGCGAATAAGTCTATAGTGGGGAAACCCCCACTCAGAGAAGAGGTCTCCTACAACTTCTTCGTGTAGTGTCCACTTGTGTTCTTCTGGAAGGGGATCCCTGCTCAGAGGATCTGCTAGAGAGTTGAGATCCCCTGGAACATGTTGGGATGACAAGTAAATCTTCTGTTTGAGTGCCCATCTCCAAATTGTCTGGGCAAGCTTGGACAGATTTGGCGAATGAGTGCCCCCTTGTTTGTTTAAGTAAAACATTGCTGTCGTGCTGTCTGTTAGGACCTGCACTGATAGGTTGGATAGGAGGGGTTTGAATGCCCGAAGCGCTCTGAAGACTGCCAGAAGTTCTAGTAGATTGATGTGGTTCTGAACCAGTGTGTGAGACCAGAGACCCTGAGCTGTGTGATGAAGTTAGTGAGCTCCCCACCCTGCCAGGGAGGCGTCTCTTGTGAGGACGGCCTGTATCTCTGGATCGTAGAAGGGTTTCCCCTTTGTAAGATTTTCTCTTGTCCACCAGCGAAGACTGTACTAGTGTTGGCGAAACGACCACTAGATCGTCCCACTGACCGCTTGCTTGAGACCACTGTTTCGCAAGCATTCCTGCATGGGTCGCATGCGCAGGCTCGCGTGGGGTACCAGGTAAATGCAAGATGCCATCATGCCTAGCAAAGGCATCGCTTTGCGCACCCTTATTTGGCGACCAGCCCGATATTGAGGAATTTGCAGCAACAGATTTCGAATTCTTTCCTCTGATGGAAAGGCCAACCCCTCTTGGGTGTTTAGAACAGCTCCTAGGAACTGTTTTGAGGTGCTTGGCACCGGCTTGATTTTTTCATGTTGTTTGAGAAGGCCAATTGGAAGAGGAGGTCGATTGTTCTCTGAATTGTTTACCCTGCAAATTAAAGGGGTTTCCCCTGTGATGAGCCAGTCGTCCAGGTAAAGGTGCACTGGGATTGCCTCCCTGCGTAGGTGAGCTGCCACCACCGCCAGTACCTTGGTGAATACCCTTGGAGCCGAGGCTATAACGAAGGGCAGCACTTTAAACTGGTAGTGCTGGTTGTCCATTTTGAAACGCAAGAATCTTCTGTGCGCTGGGAACATTGAAATATGAAAATAGGCATCTTTCATATCCAATGTTGCCATGTAATCCCCCTTTTTTACTAGGGGATTAAATCTTGGAGTGTAGTCATGCGGAATTTGTGTGGCTTGACATACTTGTTTGCAGGGCGCAAATCTAATACTGGGCGCATTTAGATCATTCTTTTGCACAAGGAAGTAGGTTGAATAAATACCCGTTTACCTAGTTGCCCGGAAAGAGTTCTATGGCGTCCTTTGCAAGTAGAGTGGCGATTTCCTCGAGAAGGAATTTCTGGTGCTCCAACGAATGTACCTTCTGTCTTGGAGGATGGTCGTGGGGGCACGCTAATAGTTCTATACAGTATCCTGCGGACACTGTGGACAGCACCTACCTGTCCGAAGTGATCCCCTCCCATGTGTGGGTGAAGGTGGAAATGCGCCCCCCTACTTGGGATGCCTGGGAGGGGACCCGAAGCAGAACGTCACTGTTTACTAGGTGGCGTGCCACCCCTGGCGGGGCTGCCTCTACCCCTAGTGCGGCCCCTGCACTGGCCTCTGGTGAATCCCTGTGATGTTTGGAACCGATTGTTGCCCCACAAGGTCCCTTGATTTTGGTAGTAGTTGGAACCCCTCTGGGAGCTTTGGCCGCGAAAGTGACGAAAACTATTATTTCCGCTTTGTCCTGGGGGTTTGTGAGTTGGCCCGAGAGATGTTAGGGTCTCATACTCATCTTTAGCTGCCTTTAGTGCCTCTTCCACTGCCTTGCCGAATAGAACGTTATGCTCTACCGGCATGTCTATAAGCGTAGCTTGGGTCTCGGGTTTAAACCCCGACTGCCTGAGCCAAGCGTGGTGCTTTATTATTGTGCCTTCGGCTATTAATCTTCCTGCATTATCTGCTGCATTGAAATTTGCTTTATGGATGCATCCAGACAGATCTTCCGTCTGATGCAATTTGGGCCAACTGGCTCTTTAGTGGTTCAGGTGCAGAGGCTACTAGAGCAGCTACTTGTTCCCACTGGTGGCAATAATAGCTTGCCAAAAGAGTGGTACTGTTAGCAATACGTGCCTGATAGGCTGACGTGGATGCAACTTTCCTCCCCAGAGCACATATCCTTTTGCTCTCTTTATCGGGAGGTGCTTCTGAAGAAGCTAGTGGTGTGCCTGCCCTCTTTCTGGTGGTTGTTACTACCAGGGAGTCAGGTTTTAATTGACCCCTTATGTACATGGGATTGGAGGGAGCGGCCTGGAAACATTTTCCACTTGTGGATTCACTGCAGGAGTAAGATTTGGGGTTACCAGAGAGGGATCAATTCTACGCTGGATTGATTTTAATATGGAGATGGCTTGGGTAATGGCTCGCCTGTCCCCTAGAATTTCTTCTGCGGAATCTCTATCTTCTTGGACACCCTGTGTGTCTATCTGAAAATGAGCTACGGCTTTAGCCAGTACCTCATTGAGGAGTGGGAGATTATCCATCGGTGAGTCATTCACCAGGGGATCCTTAGGAATAGGGGAGTCAAGATTGTAGGCTTCCGCCTCATCTTCCTCTTCCTGGTCCTCATCATCCCCATAGTAAGCAACCCCTGTCTGGTCGTCCAGCATCTGTGCCTCTGTCTCCTCACCATATGACTCTGGATGGTAAGGTTCAATTAGCAAAGGGTCTGAAACCAATCCCTGCGCTGGAGTCTCACAGCAGAGCCTTTTAGTAGAGCGTTGAGAGTCCTTGGATCCCAAAGGGGCAGAGGTAGCAGGTGTATTTTCATAGCTATGGAAATAATTAGGATCTTTTTCGTATAAGTATACAAAAAAAAGACATCCTTCTCATCACCCTATCAATGTCAGCCGAGTTCCATTCCTTGGAACTGGGAATAAACCTCTCTTGCTCTGGTTCCTCATCCATGCCCATATCATGAGGAGTGGGAGGGACAATTTTACCCTTAGGAGTAGTGTCAGGGACCTTGGACTTTTCAGGGGCCTTCTGTTTTTCTTTATGGTGTTCTGAAGGTTTCTTGTGCTGTTTATCCCCCTTCCTGTGACTAGAGGAATGTTTTCTGGACGATTTAGGGGTTTCTGAGGGTTTCGACGCATCGCATCGAGGTTCGGTGGTGGTCTGATGCTTTGCATCGAGATTCGGAGGTGGTAGAAGGAGGGTGTCGAATCTCGGGAGTAGACGCTACCCGCTTAGACTTGGGAACATATAGGTCAGAATCGTCTTCTGACGACCGAGCCTCTACAAGTATTGGTAGTGCAGCACTCTTTCCAACGGTGGATGGTTGGTCCTCGTCATGTGGCGATCTCGAACGGGAACGCCCAGAGGACACAGAATCGTTAGATCGCTCTCTTGGTCCCTTCCGTTGAGTCACGGTTGGGGCTTATGTGCTTAGTGGGTGTGGTGTGGGTTGCGCTTTTGCCGCCGGGTGTTGTCTAAAGTTACCCTTCTGCCCTCGCCGTCTGATACGTCAGCGTTGCCGCCATCGCTAAAGGTCCCTTCGGCGTCCATGGCCTCTCGTTGCCTGGCGTAGTGGGCCCAGCGTTTAGTGGAGTAGTCTTTCAGTGTTTTGGGCTTGAAGAGCTTACAAGCTCGACAGGTAGCCTCGGGATTGTCTCGTGGGAGACACAAATTGCACGTATTGTGCTCATCTACCCAGGGGAACTTCCTGTAACACTTCAGACAGAATTTGAAAGGAGTACTCTCCATATGTATTAATTTGGCAGCGGGCAAGTGTATGTAGGAAATAAATGTGGGAGCCTGTATGAGCACTCTCCCTACTTGTACAGGGTCGAGGCCAGAGGCCTTCCAAGGCCCGGGCTGAGGCCAGAGGCCTTCCAAGGCCCAGAGTCCGTCATGGAGTTTCAAGGGCTGTTGTCCTCGATCTTCACCGGCGTCGATCTTCGGCTTAGGGTGGAAAGAACGGGGAATTTTTAACAATAATATATGCACAATTGGCTAATGCCAATGGAACTCCGCAATATGCGTCCGACTGGAATGGCGGAAAAAAACAATCTGAAGGTCCTACACGCGCGAGGGATCATGGGTACAGTGGATGTCACACTAGGGATAGTATTAATGGCACGCCCTAGTTCGGCGCCCCTTTTTGAGTTTGAAAAAACAAACTAATACTGTGCAGCTTCCACTAGATGTCGGCGTATGCACAGCATGTGATCTAAGAAGATTCCACAAACTTCAGCAATATCTATCTAAGGAGGTTTTGATCACACAGAGAAGCACATGGAAGAAGTTTATTAAGGAGTTTGTATTAATCTGCATGCAGTGGGGTTTCGTGAGTTTATTCAGACTTGGCAGTTGGAAGTTACATGATACATTTTTTAAGGCAGCTGGGATATTCTGGTTTTTTCGGGCCTGGGTGGTTGAAGAAGGAAGAATGAGTCATCCAGTATGATGCTGGAAATGCCTTTTGGAGGGTCAGGGCATCCTAGTCCTTGTCCTACCACTTCTCTGTGTGTGCTTTCTCTATGTTTTGCAGCCATTGAGGTCCAGCCTGGACCTCAGGCAGTGCAGCTCTTCATGTTTTCCTTTTGGTGAACACCACCCATGGGATACCCTTATGGAACCCATGATATATGATAGGATATGGAATTTATATCACGCCTGTACACAAGGGTTTCTAGGTGCCACAAGACAAGGGAGGGAAGACCAGACAGACAATCCTACTAGGCTTTGTGTCATATGGATCGTTCAAGTGCGACAACGAGAAGTGCAAGGGGAAGTGAGAGGGGGAAGTTCAAGGGTGGGGTGAAGTGCGAACAGGGCAGCTTGACTCTGAGTAAGTGCAGCCAGGGCAGCACGGCTCTAGGTAAGTGCTAGGAAGGAGGAGGGCGGTAGGGATTACAGCTTACTGCCCCTAAGTGCACGTTAGGACAGGAGACAGTGCAAGCAAGCCTGGCCTAGGACGGAGCCTGGTACCCAGTGAGACTGTGAGGATACCAGGCAACCAGTCAGTGCAGCAGACAGGTAAGTCAGCAGGGAAGCGAGGGAGAGAAGGCAGAGGTGAAAAGGAAGGTCTTGAGCTGCTTCTGAAACTTCAGGTGATCTGGCTCAAGTCTGAGCAGGGGCAGGGAGGCCGTTCAAGAGGCATCTGCAGAGGATAGAGATCTACCCCCCACTCTCTGTCTAGAGAAGCGTGTGATCCTCAGAGTTGGAATTAGCAGAGCGAAGTTGGATGTAGTGCGGGCTCTGGCCCCACAAAATCTTGTGGATGATGCAGAGGGTCTTGAACTTGATCCTTGCAGCCACCGGGAGCCAGTGGAGAGATTTCAGAGCTGCAGAGATGCGGTCCCTGGGCTTGAGGCCAAGGATAAGTCTTGCAGTCCTGTTGTGGAGTAGTTGCAGCGGGCAGAGAGTAGAGGCAGGTAGATTGAGAAAGGGCTGTTGCAATATTTCAGCCTAGAGCGAACCAGAGCTCTGGAGGCAGAGCGCTTCTGGGGAAAAGTGAAAAAAGGTAGAATACCTCTGAAGAGGGGCAGCTGGAAATGGGCCTTTTTGGCAAGGTCTGTGATGTGAGTAGAGAAGGAAAGAGTCGAAGATGACACCAAGCTTTTTTGCCTCAGTCGAGGGTAGAGGGCCCAAGGAGGGCAGCCAGAGTGAGAGAGGGAAAGCGGGGGTCCCAATGAGAAGGATCTCCATCTTACTGACATTAAGGAGGATATCGTTGGAGGTAAACCAATCCTGGATTGGAGACAGACAGTCAGGGATGAGCGAGGAAGATGAGGCGGCTGAGGGAAGTCTGAAAGAGAGCCGAGTGTCATCCGCATAACACTGAAAGTTAGAAGAGAAGGTGGAGATTAAGTAGGCCAAAGGGGCCAGATCGACATTGAAGAGCCAGGGTGAGAGGTTAGAGCCCGGGGGGATATCACATGTGGAGAGAAAGGACCTAGGTTGGACCGGGGAGGGTCGGTCCAGGAGGAGGGAGGTCCACCAGGCCAGGGCCTGATCCGTGTTGCCCATGTTCTCACAGAGTCGATTGATCAGGGTGGCATGATTGACCGTGTTGAAAGCAGAGGAAAGTTCAAGGATGATGAGGACAGAGGGACAGGAGGAATCAAGATTAGAGAGCAGATCTTCACAGGTGTTCAGGAGAGCAGTTTTTGTGCCTCTGGCTGCTCTGAAGCCAGACTGATGGTCAAGGAGACAGACAGCGGATTTAGTAAGCTGGGAGATGGCTAGCTTTTCCACGAGTTTGCCCAGTGTGATAGAAATCGGGTGATACTTTGCCAGACAGGTAGGATCGGCAGAAGGCATTTTAAGGAGGTGGTGCACAAGGGAGTGGTTTTGGAGAGAGGGGAAAGAAACAGTGGCGAAAGAGTGATTGCAGAAATCGGCCAAGGCTGGAAAAAGGGTGTAAATGTAGTCCTTGATTGTACTGGAAGAGCAGGGATCAGACTGGTCTAGAAACATTGTCGGGTATTGTCAGAGAGAAGTAGGAAAAAGGAAAAGGAGAGGGAGAGACGGCCAGAGATGGCCTGAGAGAGGAAGAGGAAAGTGAGGACAGGATGTCCTGAGTTTGTGGTGAAATGAGAAGCCATCACCGTGCAGAGGGCCTGGGAGGGAACAGGAGAGGTGCAGACCGCAGTAGGATTGGATAGGCTCCTTGCAGATTTGAAAGTGTTTGGTCGTGTCAGATGCCGCAGAGACACAGGCTTGGATATGGACCCTCTTCTTGGAGAGGACAGAGACTGTATTATCTTTGGATCAGGCTAATTTGTCAGATGATGCACCTGAATCCCTCCACTTCCTCTCAGCCACCCTGCACTTGTGTTTTAGGGTGGCGAGGTCGAAGTCATACCAAGAGTTGCCCTTGGAGGTAGGCTTCAGGTGGATTCTCATGATAGGGGCACAGATGTTCAGAGTGTTGATAGATGCAGATTAGAGAGAGCTGCGTCAGAGTGTGAGTCGGACGCAGGAGTAGGAGGGGCAGAGAAATTAGAGGCAAAGGCTTCCACTGTATCTCGCTTCATGGGCCGAATGATTGAGAAGGAAGGTCGCAGTGCTGGGGTAGGCTTTGTCTGCGGGACAAGATGTTTCAGGTGCAAAGAGAGCAGAAAGTGGTCAGTCCAAGACAGGAGTGGTGAAAGGGTTAGAGAGAGGGCGGTCGGAGCAGATGAGAACATCCAAGGTGTGTACGGCAGAGCGCATCGGACCAGAGACTAGAATGGAAAGGGAGAGAGAGAGTAGCAAAGGTTGTGGAAGAGCCCAGAGGAGGGATTAGAGACATCCAGGTGGAAGTTGAGGTCTCCAAGGAGAAGTTGAGAGGCAGAGGCAAAGAGAAAAGAATAGATGTCAGACCATTCTGAGGGGAAGAGGGTGCCCCGGCTAGGTGGCCTGTCGATGGTGGCCACAGTCAAAGAGAGGCCAGGAGAGATAGAGAGCCTGCAGACCAGGCATTCAAAGGAGGAGTAGGCCTGCGTAGGAATGTCAGAAGCCGGGACGCACTTCAGAAAGATCTGGGCCACTCCACCACCAGGCCGGTTGGTTCTGGGCTCAGAGAGGATCTTGTAGCCCTCAGGGAGGAGTGTGTCAAAACTTGTGACAGAGCAGGCCTTGAACCATTTATCGGTGACAGTGAGGACATCTCAGCTACAAAACCATTATATTAAAAAAAGATAGTCACAAGGGGGCACGGATGGGGTGGTGTTCAAACAGATAGGATGCATGCTGAAGGTCTTCGAGGATGTCAGAGGAGTGTTTGACAGCAGAGCGAGTGTTTACAGTAGCAACGTGAAGCAGGTTGCCACATTTGAAAGACTTCCGGAGTTGGGTACAGGACTGCAGTACACCCAGCAGAAGTGATTGAGGGGGCCCGAGAGTGGGCAGAGGCAGAAGTCAGAGGTGGAATGAGGGCCAGTGAGGAGGTAGGTGCCAGAGAGGCGGAGGAAGGAGGAGGCAGATGAGCCAGAGAAGTGTTAGAGGGATTAGCAGGAGAAGGGAGAAAGTTGATAAGTTGCGGGAAACGCCAATCAAAAAAGAGAAGATTGGGCAGAGCGCCCTGGACCAAGACGGTACCAAGACAGACATTGATGGAGGTTTTGACGAATGGCAGGAGGCCACAAGGACATCCCACCGGGTGCCACCAGTAATGGGAGAGAAGGAGAGAGAACAGAGACCATATGAGGGGTCCAGAGATCAGGAGAGGGAACGACAAAGAGGATGTCAGTGAGAGTCTGTCTGGAGGAAGCACTGATATGGGGATGAGCGACCGGGAGACTTGGGTTGGAGACCAGGATATCGCTCTTGAACTTTTTCCTTCCAGATGTAGTGATAGCGATAGGATAGGAGATAGAGTAGTAGTTTGAGAAGATGGTAGACATTGAGAGCACCTCCATGGTGCGAGGAGGCAAGAAGGGCGAGTGAGGAAGGAAAGAGAAACAGCCCACAGCTGCGCACCACAGGAAGCACCAGAGGGGGAGGGTTTGCACAGAAGAACAAGTTACTTACCAACTGTAACCGTCTTTTGATTGGATGTTCCTCCCACGTATTCCTCATCTTAGATATATCCTTACCTTCAGCTTGCTCCTTCGGAATTTTTTTTTCTTCTCTCCACCAGAGGGCGCTCCTCTCGAGGCCGCGGCATCGATGTCCCTCGGCAGCATCCGTCGAGCACTGACGTCATCCACTGTGTAAGAGCCTCGAGCATGCCCGTTGGCCTCAGTTCTGTTTTTTCGTATATTGTAGCCCATGGATTTTGATTAACGGCATGCCTCTTTTGACCCAAGTCTTAAAAGAATTTAGAGTGTAATTCACATAAACTGTACTGTGGGGTTGGTTGGGAGGGTCGATGAGGAATACGTGGGAGGAACATCCAATGGAAAGAACGTTACAGTTGGTAAGTAACTTGTTCTTTGAATAGATTGTGTCCTCCCTCGTATTCCTCATCTTAGATAGACTCCCAAAGCAGTTTTGTCTCGGAGGTGGTAGTACAGAATTTTTTCTAATCATGTAGAGAATGGAGTACAGATTTAGCAAACAGACTTCCTTGAGAAGAAGTCGAATCAAGAGCATAATGTTTTATAAAGGTATGCATGGATGACCATGTGGCTGCTGCACAAATATCTTGTACAGGGACACCCCTTTTTAATGGGGTTGAAGTTGAAATGCCCCGGGTTGAATGAGCTCTCAGTCCATCAGGTGGTTCTTTCCCAGCCAATCTATAGCATTCTGTTATAGCCAAAATTATCCATCTAGATAATGTTTGTTTAGTTACTGCAAGTCCCAGTTGCGTCCAGTGTACCCCACAAAAAGTTGATCATACTGATGTATTTTGCCAATCTTGAAATGTAGAAAATGAGAGCTCATCTGGGATCTAGTCCATGTAGCCGCTCCTCTTTGCTTGCATGAGGAGGAGGGTAAAAAGTAGGTAAAGTTATTTTCTGTGACAGATGAAAATCCGAAACAATTTTTGGCAAAAAAGATGGTTTAACTCTAAGAAGTACTTTGTCTTTATAAAAGATAGTGTGAGGAGGACCATTAGAAAGCGCCTGCAACTTAACCTGCGGGCTGATATCAATGCTACAAGGAGTATTGTTTTCAAAGTAAGGAGCCTTAGCGGACAAGAGGGTAAAGGCTCAAATGGAATACATGTGAGAAATATTAGAACTAAGTTCAAATCCCACACTGGAATCTGGAAAGGTATTGGTGGAAATACATTATTTAAACCTTTTAAGAATTGAATAATTAAAAGGTATCTTGAAGTAAGATTCTTCTTTGGAAGAGCGCTTAAAAATGGATAGCGCTGCTAAGTTTCCCTTTATCGTACCAACCTGGAGCCCCAGATTAGCTAAATGTAACAGAAAAGATAACATTGTGGGGATATTACAGTGGAATGGATTCACATTCTTTTCTCTGCACCAGTTACTGAACTTATTCCAACGACACTGATACAGAGATTTGGTTGCTGGCCTTCTGTCCGAAAGCAAAATCTCCATCACGTCAACCGGAAGATCCCAATCCTTATATCTCAACCTCTCAGAAGCCATGCGTGAAGGTTGAGTGTGGTGACCTGCGGATGGAGAACATGACCTTCCTCTCGCAAGAGAAGATCCTCTCTTCTTGGAAGATGTATTGGAGGGCAGATGGGCATATCTAGAAGGTCCGGGTACCACATTCTCCTGGCCCAATCCGGGGCAATTAGGATCATGGTTTTCCTGAACTTTCTCAACCTCCTGATTACTTGAGGGATCACAGGAACTGGAGGGCATGCATAGAGGAGTGGAAACTCCCAGTCCACCACAAACGTGTCCCATAGAGCTCCTCTCAGGGGAAAATTCCCTTGAGCAGTACCGTTCACTCTTCTGGTTGGTACTGGTCGCGAACAGATCCACGTGAGGGGTTCCCCAAAGGGCAAAGATCTCTTGAATGACTTCCTGAGCTATCTCCCACTCGTGTGAGACTGTGCTCTGCTTGCTCAGAGCATCCGCTGCTGTGTTTTGCTATCCGGCTAGATGAATTGCCAAAAAAGAGATCCCTTCTTGTATTGACAAGAACCAGAGTTGCATCGCCTCTCAGCACAGCGGCAGTGACCCCACTCCTCCTCTCTTGTTCAGGTAGTACATGGCCACTGTGTTGTCCGTCATTATCAGAAAATTCTTTCCCCGTACAGAGGGCAGGAAGGCTTTCAGCGCTAGTCTGATTGCTCTTAACTCCAAAGGTTGATGTGTAGTTTGGACCAACGACCGCTGATTGTCAGATCGTTGGTATAGGCTCCCCACCCCGTGAGTGAGGCGTCCGTCACTACTGTTATCTCCGGCCATGGTTGCCAAAAAGATTATCCTCTGAGGATATGATGTCTACAAGTCCACCATTGTAGATCCTATGATACTTTGGCTGGAACCTGCAACAGATCTGACATTTCCACTGAGAATTGGGACCATTGAGTTCTAAGAGCCCATTGAAGGGATCTCATTCTCAATCTGGCTTCTGGCACCAGACAAATGCAGGATGCCATCAGACCGAGCAACCTGAGAAAATCGAAGGCCGGAAGATACTGGGCATTCTGGAATTTTGTTACCATCTGCAGAATGTGGTGAGCTCTCTTTGGGAGGCGAGGCTTTGCCCGAACAAGTATCGAGGATTGCTCCGATAAACTGGAGTTTCTGTGATGGTATCATGTTTGACTTTTTTAAATTCAGAGAAAACCCTAGTTTGTGAAGGAAGTGACAAGTCTTGGACAGATGATCCTGGGCTTGCTCTGGGGAACGTGCTCTGATCATCCAATTGTCTAAATAGGGGTAGACATGAATCCCCCCTCTCCTGAGACTCGCTGCCACCACCGCCATCAACTTGGTGAAAACTCTTGGGGCGGAGGTTAACCCGAATGGCAGAACTCAAAACTGATAGTGAGAATTGCCAATCGCAAACCTTAGGTACTTTCTGTGCTTGAGATGGATTGGCACATGAAAGTAAGCATACTGAAGGTCCAATGATACCAATCACTCCTGGAGTTGGAGAGCCTGAAGGATCTGAGAAAGTGTGACCCTCTTGAACTTGTCCTTCCTTAGGAACTTGTTCAAGTTTCTCAAGTATGAGTCTTAGTCCTCCGTCGTCCCTAGGAATGAGGTACATGTTCTATTGCACCTTCCTGTAGCAGGGTTAAGGCTTCCTGCAACAGGAGCGGATCCGGATGTTTGACAGAGTTGTATCCCGGGGGTGATTGTGAGGTTTCTTTAGAAATGGAAGGCAGTAATCTTGGGATACTGTTTCCAGTGCCCAAGCATCTGCAGTAATGCCCTGCCATTCTTCTAGATGTTGTGAGATTCTGCCTCCCGCCGGGGTCTTGTGGGTCAAAACCTCAGAGTGGTTTTGCGGCAGCTGCAGCAGTGGCTGAAGGGACAGACGCCGCTGCTGGGGCAGATGTAGCACCTTTTCCTCGCCCCCGAGGAAATTTTCTTTGACCTCTCTGACTGGCCTGCCCTCTTCCTCTTCCAATTGAGGAATAATAACGAAAAGGACGACCCCTCCAGGAATATGAACCTGTGTAGGGGCGTTGCTGAGGTTGTCTTATAGCGGCACAGAGATTTTGCCACCGCTTTGGAGGTCTGCAGCTTCTCCAAACTTTCATACGCCTTGCTGCCAAACAACCTCGTGCCGTCAAAGGGCATATTAAGAAGCGTGGATTGCACATCCGGAGAAAAACCAGACTTTCTTAGCCACGCAAATCTACATAGCACCATGCTAGTTGCCATTGACCTACTGATACTGTCAGCTGTGTCCAAACCTGATTGAAGGCATTCTCCCGAAGCCTCCTTTCCATCCCTTATAATGGCTAGAAAGTCATCGCGCTCTTCACCTTCTGGGATGTGTTCAACTGCCGCTGACATGCAGTCCCACAGGGTCTATGTCAAGCTTGCCAAGGTACAGGTTACATTAGTAGACTTCAAAGCCATACTCCCTGATGTAAAAATCTTCCTAGACCATGCATCCACCTTTTTATCGTCCCTATCTGGAGGGATTGTAGGATATGCAGCATTTCTTGTGGAAGTGGATGCTTGTACTACCAGACTTTCTGGAGTTGGGTGTTTGCTCAGGTATTCTGGATCAGAATTGCAGGGTCTATATTTTGACACACATTTTTTATTTACTGCCGGTATGGCTTCAGGGTGTTCCCATGCAGAATTAACCCTTCTCTGCAAGCCAATGTGAAAAGGGAGAATGGGGTCTTGTTGAGGTGTTCCTGATAGTATATCAGTCATCTCATCATCCTGACAAACTGGTGAACTTCTACCCCACCCCATAAATTCAGTAACTCTATTCATGAGTTTTCTGTAACCCGCATCAGCCTGCTCTGATGGGTCTGGCTTTTCAAATTCGTACTCTGGAGAAGTGTCCAGACCACTTGCTGTTTGTAGACATTCTTGTAAATCTTGAATTTTTGATTGAGGATTAATTCATTCCTCTGGAACAGATCTTGTGCCAAATTTAACACCAGCCGAGGTGACTTCTTCCTCTTCTGATGATTCTCCCTCATAGATGGATGACATGGTCCTGAAAAAATCATGTCTACTTTCAGGTTGAAAAACCTTTTCTGGTAATGTGGGTTTTTCCCTTATTAAAGGCTTGGGCGTCGACATAAACGTCGATGGCGCTGATGCCGTAACCACAGCCTTCGTTGTCGTCGAGGGAACCTTCTATGACCTCAATGTAATCGTCGAGGGAGTTGTGGAAACTGTCGAAGGAGCTTTCGAAGTTATCAATCGTGAACTCGACGTAACTTCTTTCGAAGGAGTTGTCGACTCGAGAGCCTTCGAAGTCTTCAATGGCATCAATGTCTACTTCGATGGCGTATGATGTTTCGATGCCATTTTGTTTCCCTCTACCTTCGATTTATGCACCGAAAGGTCTTTTTCACAAGGTGATCGGAAAGAGTCCCTCGATGACACCCTCAACGACTTTTTATCAGCTTTTCTTGTTTTGGACCTTCCTCTGTCATGTTTTTCGTGAGCAGGGGCATGGACTTCTTTAGCCTTTTTTGAGGGGATCTGAGCTGCGTTCTCAAAAATGTTTAGCATGGAAACTCAAAAGGCTTCCCATTTACTTGGGGAATCATGCTTTGATGGGCATGCTATCACCTCCTCCGAAAACGTCGAGGAGGATGAGGGGGATCGATGCAGCCTTTTCTTTGTCTTCTTTGAAGACAAAGAAGAAGACTTTCCCGATCTACTCCTCGACCTATGTTTTTTACAATATTTTTTCAAAGACTCGGCCGAGTCTTTCCCCTTCGAAGTAGACACTGATGAACCCTTCCCCATCGCCAGTTTACATCTACGTTCTTTTAAGGCCTTATGGGTCATCGACGGGCACGAACCAAAGTCTTCAATTCGGTGGTCGGAACCGAGGCACCAAAGACAATTCTTGTGTGGATTGGTCAAAGACATTTTCTTTTCACATTTCAGACATTTTTTAAATCCCGTCTTTGGTGTGGAAGGGTTCGAACAAGACGACATAGCTTTCTTTTTCACGGAAGATTGAAGCGCCATTTGAAACGATCCGAAGCGAAGCTAACGGAAAAACGGAACTGAAGCCAACGGGCGCGCTCATGGCTCTTTTACAGTGGATGACGTCGGTGCTGAACGGATGCTGCAGAGGGACATCGATGCCACGGCCTCGAGAGTAGCACCCTCTGGTGGAGAGAAGAAAACATTTTTCCGAAGCAGCAAGCTGAAGGCAAGGATTCATCTAAGATGAGGAATACATGGGAGGACACAATCTATTCGAAGGAGGCACACAGGAGGCAGCAAGCAGGTAACACACCAAGGGGGAATGAACGAGTAGTGTGGATGGAAGCCAGGGGGGGGGGGTGCGTCCAGTTTCAACTTTCCTAAAAGGAGGGGAAAAATGGCCTAGTCTAAAAAAAACAACAATACAAAAAAACCCCAGATCCGACTATCCTAAAAGGAGGGAAAAAAAGGCCTAATCTTAATACAACAGCAATGCGAGAAATGTGACTATCCTGGAGAGATGGCTAAACAATACAGTTCACTGAGATGCTTGTGGGTGTTGAAATAAGCAAAGAGGGTAACTGGGGGGGCAGTTTAGAGGGGTACAGTGATTGCACAACACTGCATCTACCTTGTCGGTCGCCGCAGGTTGACGGCTGCAGGCTTCATGCTTCCTCGACTGACACCGGCAGACACCAACTGGAGATGTCCCTTGCCTCAGGATCCAACACTGAGAACATGCCACAAAGCGGCAACAGAGCAATTGTAACAAACTTTCAAGTTTCAATGGAGTAAGCGAGGCACACACGAGCGGAGCACTTCCCATGCCAGTTACAGCAGGATAATGAAGAAGGAGGCACAGGGGTGACTACACCCTCCTGCGTCGCATTGCTCAGGGAGCCAAGACCAATCAGACACAAGGGAGTACACCCTTGCACCCCTTATGTATGTTTATGTTTACCTGTGTGTTGTGTTGCCCACAGAACAGGGTGTGGGCTGGTGGCAGCTACATGCCGACTTGGCAGTGGCTCCGAGTGCCCTCCATTTTTGAGACACCCAGGCCCTATCATTGGAATCAATGGATTCCTGAACAAAGGCAAGATGGCCACTGTAGCCTCTTTCCCAAAGTCCTTGGAAGCTCTGCCTCCATTCCTTTCCTCCTGATTGGCTGTTGGGTTGAAATACCATATATAGCTCAGGGGTTGCTCCTCTCAGACGGACTGGAGCCTTGGCAGGGGCTGTGTGTTGTGGGTACGAGCTTCAGGTGGGACCTTTATGAATGGAGTTGGAAGTGAACTCACATTATGTGCTCTGGGTGTCCGATTCTGGTATGTATGACACAATGCCTGAGACAGCCCTGACTGAAACTGGAGTGAATGCAGTGTAGTATACTGAACGGCTGGGTGCTTACTCCATTCCACATTCTTTGTTATGGGTGACTGGGTGGAGTGAATGGCCTGTGTGCCTGTGAGCCTGATTGGCTGCCTGCCTACATGAATGCACTTGTAAATGATTGACTGCTGAGTCTGGCTCAGCGTGGGTGAATGGGGACCAAATGTGTATTGCAGGGGACCTCTCACTCACCAATTTGTTCAGAAGCAAATCTTTAAACTGAGGTTCAGAAGCTGAAGCAAGAAGAAGCTGTTACCTGGAGCCCAGTTTGAGGAAGAAGTTTGCTGCTCCATTTTCTTCATGTAATCCGAAAGCTTCTGTGTTCTTCCAAGGACTGATCCAAGAGAGGACCTGGATAGGAGACCTCTTCCCTAGCTACGAGGGAACATCGCGCACCTGCTACTCTTCATCAGAAGTACCCTGGAAGCCAGTCCTGTGTGCCTGTCGTCTGGAGAATGGGTCTTTGCGAGTCCAGAAAAGGAGTGCTTGGACATCTTGAGACAAAATAGTCCAGTTGTGTTGCCCAGGGTCCCGAAGAGTGTTTGTGACCGCTGGAAGCCAGATTGCTGTTTACCACCCAGGAGAGGGGGCACCCTGGCATAGTGCTGCTTGAAAGGCGGAGCTGCGACCATTCCAAATCTCTTGAGAATCCTTCAGGGAACATCCTTGCCACGACAGCGGAACACTTTTTCCCACCGAAGAAGATGCCAGTTTGCGATGTGCAGAGGAAGGTCCGCCAGAGGTTTTCCCACCTTGGTGAGGGTCCGTAGTCCAGTCCAGTGGTCGAGTCTAGGTCGCCAGAAGACATCCAGCAGTCCATGCTGCGGCTGCAGCACCGAAGATCAAAACGTCGGTGAACCGTGAAATCCTGAAACCCGATACGTACCTCTGCCACTGCACCAGTCGCCACCGAAACGCATCCAAGGTTCCCAGGGGTCTTCTCTTCAGCCAGGCCTTTCCAGAGTCCACAGCAAGTTTCCCCTTCTTAGGCTCCACAGCCTTAGTAACACCCATCCAACGGAGACCACAGCGAAGACCGAAACTGCTGCCTTTCCAAAAGTACTAGTTCCTTTCTCTTGGCCACGGCATCCCAGCACCTCCTTCTTGCAAAGGAGGTTTCATCCTTCATGGGTCACGTTGAATGAAGCCATGAACCCCTGCCACTTTGCCTGCCAATGCACCAAAGGTACTGTGACAAGGAAGAGCATCTTCCAGCCTCACGAGTCATCTAGGGGTCCCAGAGTCATCTTGGCTCCTGTTCTCCTGTGGCATCTTAGGTACATTGGGTGGTAGAACCTGTAGAAAGAAATCCTAGCATTATTGAACATTGTTGGACTGGGCTGTAAAAGACAAGATAAGGTATTCCCTAACATTTCCATTACAGGTTGCCCAGGTGGGGGGACCTTCATACAATATTACTATTTTGAGTCTCCTAAAAGTATACTGCCTATGTTCTAAACTAACCTGCATATGTTCTAAACTAACCTGCATTTGTTCTAAGCTAAAATCGAAAACCTGGGTACATAATGTGGAGTGCGCACACTCGGATCTCATTAAATGAAGTATATTGAAAGCAATGTTGTGCTGCAGAAGGGGAGGATCAGGTGACTTCCCCAGGTCACCTATTTAGTTGTAAGAGGAAGAAAGGAATTTTCCTCAACTTGCCGCGCTCTACACTTGGTTACCAATTGTGATTTAAAAAATGCAAAGTGTACCCAAAGGTATTTGCCTGTGTGATTGTTTATTTGAAAAGGAACATCAAAATGTAGGTTGGAATAACTTATTTTTGGTACAAGTCAAAAACTACAATAAAGCCTACTTGGGGTATTTCACATTTGATGGTGTTATTGTTCGCTGTATTCACAATCTATGATTCTTATTATCTTGCAAGAAGCATGTGATTTCACAAGAAATTTCAATCAACACCTCCTGAATGTGAAACTTTTACCACTACCCAGATTTAAGCATGACTAACTACCCAAATTTGAACATAACTGTCGGCCGACATGTGTTTCAACCCACTGGGGTCGTCATCAGGGCTAAGTTAATATAAACATATGCAAAGTATGCCCAAAGAATTTTGTAAAAGTGTCCCTGTAGTGAAACAAAAGGGGAATTGGTGGGAAGAGGGGGAGGGAAGGGGAGAAAGAAAAGAGAACAAAGTATTAGAAAGCATGTTGGGCCATTGGTGTTTAGTACATAAATGAGCATTTCATTACTTAGCTACTTGGGGCATGCTTATTTATAAAAAGTCTCTTATAGATGGTCATGTCGACACATGTGTGACAAACCACTTTTATGTAACATAAGACACCACATTCCTTAAAAAGCACCTTTATGTTATGACGCACCAGATGCTAAAAGGGAGGAGCCTCTGTAGAATACATGTTATGATGCTGTGACATAAATAACTTGCAAGTTTGTGCGCTATGCACGTTGTTATATCTTCGCTAGTTGAGTCGTGTTATGGCTGTCACTTCTCCCAAATTATTTATTGTCTCTCTAGGTATTTCGATAATCCAATTGGCTTCCTGTTGGATAAATGTGTTTACTTTAACAAACAATTCTTTGTTTGTCAAACTTATAGTGCTATTGCATTGTTATCAAGTCAGATGCGATGTCAATGTGATCGCTCAGTAATTCATGAACTGATTTAAAGATGCCAATGCCAATGCGAGTTGTGGTCACAACTAAAGCAAATTCGGAGAGAACTTGCCAAGCTTACCTGCAAAGTCGCAGGTAGGATGCGTAATTGAAAATGGACTGCTGCTATGAATAGTGCATTTGGAGACAAATTGGGTCTGCTTTTCTAATGCGTTGGCTCCACTTTTAAATAGAAACCAAATCTGTAAATAAACTGAATTTTGGACTTAGTTCGGCTTATCTGGTAAATGACATGATTTATAATTGGGTCAGTCCCTAAATGAGTTAAACATTATCGCTTACCTGTCTAAGCGTGAATGCTAAGCACACAAAGTTTTCTACTTAAAATGCAGTCTCAAAGTCACTGCAAACAACAAAAAGGGCGCACTCTGCTTCCGCCTTCGTATTTCTACTTTCGGTTTAACATCATGTGATATGTCACTTGATTTCAAACAGTTGCCATCGTTAACACCGCAATGGTTGAAACCTCCATTCCATATTAATTATTTAAAGGGGAACGGCTCAATTGTGTATTCTCAACTAATAACAGGTTTAATTTACTGTCAATTTACAAGAAGTCACAATATATATTTGGATTGGCTCATTAAAAATGTGTTAGCTATAGCAAGGAAAGTGTTTTTGTGCTGCTGTAATTGAATGATTTAAGCACACACTAAAAATCGCTCAAACGTATACGTGGGTGCTAAATATGTCACATTTATCTATAAACCTTGAGGAAAACATTTTGGTTCAAACATTTATGTGAACTTCCTGAAGCCGACTCATTTGTTCAAAAGATTTAATCAACTATTGCCATGTAACCAACCTAAAAATGGATGTTCCCAGTATACGGATGGATAAATACCATTACGAGAAATAATCAACTCAAATGGATTATTGATGTGCGCCGCTTTTTTGGTGGACTCCTCACTCTTCTACCCGGCGCTCCCAATTTCAAATGTACTTGAGAAAAACCCTAATTAAACCAAAAAAACGATGCTCCTAATAAGTATTGATCAGTAATCTTGTTTAGAAATCTCGTAACCACGATACAACAGAGTTACTCAAAAATGTATGTACAAGAAAGCTACACCTGCAAATGCATGTCACAAAAGTACATTTAGCTAGATGTTCTTCTTTAAGACCAAGATTTAAACAATGTCATTTGCAGATCTCAAAAATATGTGTACAAAAAAACTACACCTGCAAAGGCATTTCACAAAAGTACATTTAGCTCATGTTCTCGATTAAGACCAAGAGTTTAACAGCGTAATTTGCAGATCATGCGGGCGTCATGTTGGCCCAATTGCAATTGCCTATCTTCTCCGCGCGCATGCATCTTGACATGTTGAAGTCCAACAAACCGGATATCTTTACTGTGATCTTGTTGATGCTTGGTTTGCCAATCTAAGGAAAACAGGAGTTTTGTATCTTGGATGTTGTGATTTAACAAGTGTTCCCGAATTCTTACAAGTAGCTCTCCAATGGTGCTACCCACATTACTGCAAAGACATTGGATTCTGTATAGTACATTTTTAGTGCAACAGTTTATGAAATCAGAAATCACAACTTGTAGTCCTCCATGACAAGAGAAAACCTTAGTTGGTTTTAAGGCGAATTTGCACGAATTGCATGTCCCACATTTGTGAAAACCCACTGTTTTTGTTTTTGGGGTTAGCCAAGTGGTCTGTCTGGTGATGTCAGGTATTAGGAAAGAGGGGCTTAAAGAGTTTCGTAAAGTAGGTGATTTAGTGAAAATGATCTTTGGTTGATATGATATATATTGCGAAAGGTCTGGATCCAGTCTTAGGATGTACCAATGTTTTTGTAGAATGTGAAACAAAAACTTGCAATCGTTAGAACATTTAGTGATAAAATTCACTTTATCCGGAAAATCTCTACACATTTTGTTGGCCTTAAGTAATAACTGTCCGTGATCTATTTTCCCCAGTGAGTCTTGTTGCTTACTCAATGATATGTTATCGATACCCTCTTTCTGAAAATCTGGCACCAATAGACTTACATTGTAGCTGATACTGCACAGCAGCGCTACAATTGCGTCTGGATCTCAGTAACTCTCCTTTTGGTATATTCTCCATCACACTTTTTCTGTGACAGCTAGAGGAATGCAAAATTGCAGTTAAGGCTGTTTGTTTCATGTGTGTTTGAGTTATGATGGAATTGTCTACAATGCTGATCTTCAAAACTAAAAATACCATTGAATATGACCAGTGAATTCAATATTAAACATGTTGTCATTCAAATACTGTAGGAACATGTCAAATCTTTTCAAGGTACCAGTCTGAATAAGAAGTACATCATCTATGTACCTTTTCCAAATATTTATTTCATTTAAGAAGACATTGTTCAGAAAAATGTGTTGCTCTTAAAAAAAAGCCATAAATAAATTGGCTAATGACGGGGCATATTTTGCACCCATTGCTATGCCTTTGGTTTGTGAATAGTATTCAGTGTTAAAAATAAACTGTTTGTGGTTCAATGTGAATTGAAGAAAGCTTTTAACAATTTCTACATGCATTGAGGGCAGTGCTCCAGATAGGATTTTGAGGTGGGAGTATTTTACTCCCCATGTTTAGACTTTGAGAGTAAATGCGATTTTAAGAGAGTAAAAATTACTTTTCTCCTTTGCAAGAGAGTAAAATATATGTGACATCCAGCCGACGTGTGCAAAAACTATATGGAAATCATTACTATTACACTCACTCTCAATCAATTGCTTGATACTAACGATCCCGCTATCTTAGTAAACAAATATAATAATGCCATGACCAAAGCTTTATATATGATCGCCCCACTAAAAATGAGGAAGAGTAAACAGAGCGCACCTGAACTCCTGGTTCACTCTGCACCTCAAAACCTTGAGAGCAGAAAAAAGAAAATGCAAAGCCTCTTGGAGACAACTACCCAACACTAAAAATAAAACGAATCTGAGCAACATATCAACCCTATACAAGAAAGAAATAATAAACACTAAATGGGAAACATATAATAACAGGATTTCCCAAGCAAACTCAAGCACAAAGGAACTCTTTGTAATCTTAAAGGAGCTGGAAGCCCCCATTCCACCTACAGACAACTGCCTGAAAGACAAACTTTGGTGCGCCAATATTCTGAATGCCCTAATGAATAAAATTAACCTTCTAGAGAACACAATAGGGGAGAAAAAAGCCAATTTACCTAATCCAGACTCAACCACCAGCAACCCGGCGGCCGCTTCCAACCCTTCACAACGATTCAGTTTCTCTAAAGTCTCCATCCTCGAGGTGGAAAAAAATCATCCTTTCACTAAAACCATCAAACTGTCAAGGAGACAAATGCCCAGCACAAATTATCAAAGATGCAGCGAGAGACCTCTCACCCTTTATAACCAAAACAATCAATGCCTCTTTCATATCAGGTACCATCCCAGGCAACTTAAAGGAGTCCTGGGTCTTCCCACTCCTTAAAAAACAACCCCTTGACCCCTCCATCCCCACCAATTACAGGCCCATCATGACAGTGCCTATTCTACTAAAAAATTTAGATCGGGTGGCCCATCTCCAGATTCAGGAGTACTTGGAGTCTAACCGACTTCCAGGAATCCGCCAATCAGGATTCAGGCCCCAACACGGTACCGAGACAGAACTGATCGATCTCAAAACACAGATTGACATACTCAGACAAAGGAAACTCAGCCCTGCTACAACTCCTGGATCTCTCGGTCGCAATTGATTTGGTGGACCATAAAGTACTCTGTGATCACCTAGACTCAGCTGCTCATTTTGCAAAGGATGCCATTATCTGGATCCAATCCTTTCTGACCAGGACCATGAGAGTCTTCTCGCCCCTTGCGGCAGTTGACCCTATTCCCATTACATGTGGCGTGCCGCAGGGCTCCTGCGTTTCACCCACATTGTACAATATATTTACTAAGCCTCTATTCAATGATCTGGCACATCTGGGTGTCACCTACACTAATTATGCAGATGATACCCAGATCCTTATACCGCTTACCAGGGATTATAATAAGGATACAGCCTTAATAAATAAAATCTACCTCAACATCCAGGCATGGATGGCAACCCACTGCCTGAATGATGACAAAACCAAGCTCCTCATCCTAGGAAGTTCATTCAACATCAACAAACTTGGCCCCAAATATTCTTCCTTTAACATTGATGGCAACCTCATTAAAGTAGCAAAAGATATAAAAACCTTAGGTTTCTACCTTGACTCTACCCTCACCTTTGCCAAACAGGTCAATGCCTTGGCCTCAGCCTCTGTGTCCACCTGCAAGTTGATCAGAGCTGTTAAACCCTTTCTATCTAAAACAAGCTGTACCACACTTGCCAGAGCCCTAATTATGTCCAAGTTGGACTATTGCAACGCCTTTTACTTGGGCGCCAGCAAACATCACCAATAAGATTCAAATTCTCCAAAGTTACGCTCTGAGAGCAGCACTGGGCATTGCCAGAAAAGAACATATATCAGAGGCAAGGAGACAACAGAATTGGCTGGCTATTAGTGATAAAATCCATTTCACTAATTCACAAATGCCTTAACAATGCAGACACTCGCTTCCTTATGGAAAGAATCAAAAGAAAGACCGCAATCCTTCATCACAGAAACATGGCTGGACGACAACTACAAAATCACACTCCAAAGCTGCCTTCCAACCAACTTCAAATGCCTGCAAATAAAGAGAAAAAACAAATAAGGAGGAGGCATCGCTAAAGCATTCAAAGAACACCTGAAAATAAAAACTGACGAACCGCTCAACATCCTCAACTGCGAAACCATGTTAATACACCTATCAGCGAGCCCAAAAACCAACATCCGATTTATCCTGGTATACATACCGCCAACATGTAATGGAACTTTCATCGACAACTTCATAGAAGCCATCACCAATTTAGCCATCAACCACGAACACCTAATCATCCCGGGGGACTTCAACATCTGGTTTGAAGACAGCCACGCCAACTCCCAAAACTCACTGATTGAACAACCCAGCACCATGAAACTACAACAACTAGTCAAAGGAGCAACGCACTCGGCAGGACACACCCTAGACACAATTTTCGCCAAAGAAAAACTCATCACCACGGCACCACCAATACAAATACTGTGGAGCGACCATCTCATCATCCCATTTGTGATCACTCTGCCTACTCAAGCCTACATCCAACATCCGAAACTCACAACCACCACGAAAAGAAACTGCAAACACGTCAAAGAAAGCAACCTATTCGAACAACTGGAATTATCCAAACCCTCAACTACAGAACTAAAGCTAGCTGACCTAGACGGGAAAGCAGAGATACTACACAAATGGATTGCAGATACAATAGACAAGATCGCCCCAGAAAAAACGTTCACCCCATCAAAAAAAAGAACAATGGCAAAATGGTTCGCCCCACTATTAAACGCCATGAAAAAGGAAAACAAAAAGATGGAATTGGAATGGAGGAAAGAATACTACCCAGGGAAAAAAACACTATGAGAAACAAATTTGCGCATACAAGAAGAAAATTCAAAAGGCAAAGAGAAGACATTACGATGACAGAATCAACAATGCCACCAACACACAAAAAGAAATGTTTAGCATCATTGAAGAAATGAGAAACCCACCAGGCTGCGATAACACCCCAACACCCTCAGAAAAACTATGCAACGACCTGGCAGACCACTTAAAAAAACAAAATCAATGACATCCGACAAACCATAAAAAAGGGACCAATCAACCACAACATACAACCCAACAAAACCTAACACGGACCACAGCACAAACTCCAAAGCTATCCTGAAATATCAGCAGAGGCATTCGCAATGCTGGTAAAACGAAGCAAGAAAGCGGGATCACCCATGGACCCCTGTCCCCCAGACATCTACAAATCAATCCTAGCGCAAGAATCGCCAGCAGAACACTACAGAAACCTTCTAAATCTGTCACTAGCAACAGGGACTGTACCGAGGATCTTCAAATCAGCATATATCAAGCCACTCTTGAAAAACACAAGTGGTGACATAGATGACCTTTCCAACTACAGGCCGATCTCTAACATCCCCTACCCAGTAAAACTTCTAGAAACCTACGTATACAAACTAACCCAAGAACACGCAGAAAGACACCACCTGCTGGACCAAGCTCAAATCAGTTTCAGACCAGCAATAGGAACGGAAACAGCACTACTATCCATCTGGGACAACCTCAAAACTACCGCAGACTCAAACACTACCTCAGCCCTTATTCTGCTCTACCTCTCCACAGCCTTTGACACCCTGACCAAAAGACTAGAAGACATAGGCATAACAGACACAGCACTACGCTGGACCAAATCATTCCTAGCAGACAGAACAGAAACCGTATGATCAAACCTTTCAAATCCACTCCACGAGTTAACGACTGTGGAGTGCCACAAGGATCCTCACGATCTCCATTACATTTCAACATCTATCAGACTCCGGTCATCAGAATCTTCAAAAAATAAAACATTACATGTTACAACTACGCAGATGACACTGAAATCGGTTACCAGACATTTGGTCGAAAAAAATTGGTCGACTGGACAAATGGTCGAACCAATTTGGTCGAAAACCAAATGGTCGAATTTGTTATTTTTACACCTTTTTTGGGGGGGGGGGGGGGTCCCCGCCCAACCCCCTTTTTTTTCTAAAAAGAAAACCCGAAAAATATATATATATAAATAAAAAAAAAATTGGACCATTTGGTTTTTGACCAAATTGCGTCGACCAAATGTCTGGACACCACTCAAATCATCTACAAAATCAAAGACACTGATGCCGACCATTTGACCCTAATCGACTGTCTAAAAGAAGTCTTCAAATGGATGGATGCCAACAACCTGAAAATCAACCCAGGAAAGACAGAAATCATGATCATATCCAAAGAACAAGAGAACGAAACCACCATCCGGTGGCCTACGGAAATAGGAAACGCACCAACACCATCGAAGGTAGTAAACAATCTGGGAGTCCTAATGGACAACACCCTAACCCTAGAATCACAAATAAATGCAACAGTGAAGAAATGCTTTTTCCTCCTCCACACGGCAAGAAGAATTCTACCTTTCCTCTCCTTCATGCACAAAACAGTCACTATCGTCACCCTAATCATGTCAAAAATCGACTATGCAAACAGCCTCTACCTCGGAATACCAGAATACCTCCTGAAGAAACTGCAACAGATCCAAAATGCAGCAGCAAGACTACTCCTCAAACTATCCAGAAGAGATCACATCACTCCAGCCCTAAAACACTACACTGGCTCCCAGCAAAACATTCCATCACCTTCAAAACAATGTGCTTAACGCACAGGGCAATCAGCGGACAAGGAGCAGAATTCCTACAAAAGAAAATAACAGTCTAAAAAGCAACGAGACCCCTCCGATCAAGCAACAAAATCCACCTGGAACTCAAACCATAGCTCAAGAAAGAACCTGGAGGCACCACCTTCTACCACTTAGCTGCAAAAACCTGGAACATCCCAAAAGAAATAAGAAACACCGAAGATCACCTAAAATTCAGGAAATCGCTAAAAACCTGGCTCTTCAATACCACAGAAAAAAATTGAAAACCAAAACAGGAAAAAGGATGACTAAACTGGAAAGGACACGGACAACTCGAACCAACAGGGGAGGTCCTGCGTCACCTAGACGGGTGACACCAGATAGACCGGAACACAGGTGACACGCACGGAGACTGAGTCAACTACCCCAGCCAACCCCACCAACACTTCCGCACTTCCGGCCTGCCCGTTAGCTACCGCCAGGTACCACAGTGTTGTGGAATTGTCGAGATATTGGCAATCACCACACTACCTGAGATGTTGACATTGGCAGATGCACTGGCCACAGGAGTATGAAGGGAGGACTGGGGGGCTATGAGGGAAAGTGATAGAGGTGGGGGCCAGAGGAGTAAGGAACCTTGTATGCCAGCCGGACCCAGATCAGGACAGAGGCGCATCAGGGGAGACTACACAAGCCGAGCGCCTCAATTCAGGACAGAGATGCAAACTAACCAAACCCGCTAACAATTTCCCTTTCTGCATACACCTCTCAAACAAACTCCAAACCAAACACAACCAAAACCTACAGCACAACAAACTGCACAAACTTCACTACATTGCAACAACAAATCAAAAAAACACACAGACTCGCACAACAGTACACGATGACTACCGGCCGCAAACACCCCAGGCCCAGCCAACCGACCCACCGGGCTGAGGCCGCCAACAGCACATCACTGCTCTCTTGCACTTTTCCTGCTTTGACCCACTAACTCAACCCCCCCCCCTCCTCTTTCAGAGCCGCCAGAGCGCCAGGGGACCACTCCGGTGGTGATAGTGCACGGTACAAATGTCCTTTAACATTAACACCTTCTAAGACTGCAAACTTAAACTGCCTAGCGATACCTAGATTGAAACTTTATAAAGCTGGTGGTAACAGCTTCCCCGTCAAAGCTGCGCAGCTATGGAATTCCCTCCCCCCATATTCCTGGGGGAGGATCAAACCTTCCTCAAACTCAGACACCACACCATCAATTGGCTTAAAGAAAATAACCAGGTTATTCACCGTAGTGACAACCTTACTCCTAAGTCCATAGTCCCCTTTCCTCCATACTTATGGGACATTCATCCGTCCTGTGGGACGGGACCGGAGCACTTTGTAAAAGCATCCAAAATGTTGGTAAATTTTTAGTCCTTCCTCTCTTTCTATGCGGGGCACGGCACGCGGCCTTAGCCCCGCCCATCTCGGCTCCGCCCCGTGCATCGGCCATCAGTCCTTTTCAATCGCCAGGTCAGAGACCTTTAAGCAATAACAGAGGAACCTTATTAGAGGGGACGGAGAGCGGGTGTATGGAGGAAAGGGGACTATGGACTAGGAGTAAGGTGGTCACTACGGTGAGTAACATGGTAATACTCATACGTCCCGTCCCCTTTCCTCCATACTTATGGGAGATTCCCAAGCACTCCTTACAGGAACTACGGGTGGATGGAAAATCCCTTACTGAAAAAGGTTCTTCAGCACAGCCTCACCAAACTGAGCATCAGACCTGGAGCTCAGGTCTAGACAATGTTTACAAAAAGCCGATGGGGAGGCCCAAGTAGCCACCTTTGCAATGGTCTCCATAGGGGACATATTTCTGAAAGCAACTGCGGCTGCCTTGCCCCCGCACCAGGTGTGCATGAATACGTTTAGGAGGCTGCAGTCCTTGGACAGTGTAAGACTCCGTAATACAGGCAGCGATCCATCTGGAGATGGTCGCCTTAGAGGCCTGCTTACCTTGTGGATTACCAAAGGTCACCAACAGTTGAGAAGAGCTCCTAAATTCGGATGTTCTGTCCAGATAGAATTTAAGAGCCATTCTAACATCCAAGCAGTGCAGAACCCTTTCCGCTTAAGAAGCAGGGTTCGGTAAGAAGACCAGCATGGAGATTGATTGATTTAGATGGAAATCAGAGACCACCTTTAGCAAGAAGAACAAGTTACTTCTTACCTTGTAACGTCCTTTCGATGGGATGTTCCTCCGACATATTCCTTATCTTTGATAATTTGTCTCCAACTTGCTGGCCTCGGAAATATTTTCTCTGTAGAGGGCACTGCGCGTCGACGTCCGCCAAGTCGATGTCCCTCGACAGCCACCGTATCGGCGCTGACGTCACCATGCCCATAAATAGCCACGCGCGCCGTCCGTTGCTCAGTTCCGTTTTGTAGCATAAGAAAAGTCATGCCTGAATTGGTTATTGACCTTGAAGAAGCGTAAGCTGCAACCACAAGGGAAGTATTACTGCGGGGATGGATGGGAGGGGCGATAAGGAATACGGAGGAGGAACATCCCATCAAAAGAACATTACAAGGTAAGAAGTAACTTGTTCTTCAAAGGGATTGTGTCCTCCGACGTATTCCTTATCTTTAATAGACTCCCATAGCAGTGGCATGTAATTGGAGGTGGGAGTAATAATGTCATGTATCCCTTTTAGGAATGAACCGAATGTAATACGGCTTTGCCAAATCTGGTCTCTTGACTAGTGGAGGAATCCAGGTTGTAAAATTTTGTGAATGTATGTGCGGACGACCATGTGGCAACCGCACATGTGTCTCGGACCGGTACCCCTCTTTGGAGGGCCGAAGAGGCTGCGATACCCCTGGTTGAATGAGCCCTAAGATTTTGGGGTGGCTCTTTCCCTGCCAGTTTGTAACATTCCAGAATGGCCAAAATAATCCACCTGGAAATGGTCCATTTTGTTATGGGTAATCCCAATTTGTGACCCGGGAATCCTACAAACAGTTGGTCTGCTTGCCTAATCCTAGCCAGTCTGCTGATGTAAAAGCTCAGAGCTCGCCTTGGGTCCAGCCTATGTGGCCTTTCTTCCTCTTTCCCTGGATGGGGAGGAGGGTAGAACAAAGGTAAGGTAATTTTCTGAGTAATATGAAATTCAGAAACCACCTTTCGGAGGAAATTAGGCTTCACCTGTAGGACAACTTTGTCCTTGTGGAAAATTGTATGTGGGGGTTTACAGGAGAGCACTTGTAGCTCGCTCACCCTCCTAGCAGATGTTAGTGCTACCAATAGGACAGTTTTAAGCGTGAGAAATCTCAGCGAACAAGAGTGAAGTGGTTCGAATGGAGTGCCCATTAGGATGTTTAAGACTAAAATTAAGTCCCATAAGGGAACTTGGAATGGTCTTGGAGGATAAACATTAGTTAATCCCTTGAGAAATTGTATTACTAGAGGAAGTTTGAAATACGATGGTTCCTCCGCAGTGCGCTTGAAGATTGAAAGCGCTGCGAGATAGCCTTTTACAGTGCCAACTTGAAGGCCTGAGTTTGCCAAGTAGAGTAGAAACGATAACACCGTTGGTGTACCGCATGAAAAAGGGTCGATATTCCCTTCTGTACACCAGCTGCAAAATTTGTTCCAACGGCAGCGGTATAAAGACTTTGTTGCTGGCCTTCTGGCCGAAAGCAACACTTCCATGATGTCATCAGGGAGGTCCCAATCCTTGTACTTCACCCTTTCAGAAGCCAGGCGTGAAGGTTGAGGGTTCTGATGTCTGGATGGAGAACCTGACCTCCCTTCTGCGAGAGAAGATTCTCTGAGTGGAAGACGGATTGGAGGGCAGATGGACATATCTAGAAGGTCCGGGTACCACGTTCTCCTGGCCCAGTCCGGGGCAATTAGGATCATGGTTTTCCGGAATCTTCTCAACCTCCTGATCATTTGAGGAATAACAGGGACTGGTGGAAACGCGTAAAGGAATGGGAACTCCCAGTCCACTACGAACGCGTCTCCTAGAGCTCCTCTCGGGGGAAATTCCCTTGAACAGAACAGATCGCACTTCCTGTTGGTGCTGGTGGCGAACAGATCCACCTGAGGGGTTCCCCAAAGGGCGAAGATCTCTTGAAGGACTTCCTGAGCTAGCTCCCACTCGTGGGAGACTGTGCTCTGCCTGCTCAGAGCGTCTGCTGTCAAGTTCTTCTCTCCGGCTAGGTGGACTGCCGATAGAGAGATTCCTTCCTGAATTGCCCAAAACCAGAGCTGCATTGCCTCTCTGCACAGTGGCAGTGACCCTAGGCCTCCTCTTTTGTTGAGGTAGTGCATGGCCAACGTGTTGTCTGTCATTATCAGGACATTTCTCCCCTGTACTGATGGCAGGAATGCTTTCAGCGCTAGTCTGATCGCTCCCAGCTCTAATAGGTTGATATGTAGTCTGGACTGCAATGGAGACCAACGACCGCTGATGGTCAAGTCGTTGGCATGGGCTCCCCACCCCGTGAGTGAGGCGTCTGTGACTACCGTTATCTCCGGCCATGGTTGCCAAAACAGTTCTCCTTTCAAGATGTTCTCTGGATAGGCCCACCATTGAAGGTCGTGGGCTACCTTGTCCGGAATCCGGAGGAGATCTGTCATTCTCCCTGAGAATTGCGACCACTGAGTTCTCAGTGCCCACTGAAGAGATCTCATTCTCAGGCGAGCCTCTGGCACAAGGAAGATGCAGGATGCCATGAGGCCTAGCAACCTCAAAAAGTCGAAGGCTGGGAGACGTTGGGCATTTTGGAACTTGTTGACCATCTGCAGAATATCTTGAGCCCTCACCTCTGGTGGCGAGGCTTTTCCCAGGGAAGTGTCCAGGACCGCTCCAATGAACTGGAGTCTCTGAGATGGTATCATCCGTGACTTCTTTAAATTGAGGGAGAAGCCCAGTTTGTGAAGGAAGTGGCAGACATAATCTAGCTAGCTCTGAGCTTGTTCCGAAGATACAGCCCTGATCAGCCAATCGTCCAGGTAGGGGTAGACGTGGATCCCTTCCCTCCTTAGACTCGCAGCCACTACCGACATTAGCTTGGTGAAGACCCTCGGGGCGGAGTTCAGCCCAAATGGCAGAACTCGAAATTGATAATGAGAGTCTCCAATTCCGAACCTCAGGTATTTCCTGGGTTTGAGATAGATTGGCACATGGAAATACGCATCCTGAAGGTCCAGAGATACCAGCCAGTCCTGGAGCTGGAGGGCCTGAAGGATCTGAGAGAGAGTTACCATCTTGAACGTGTCCTTCCTGAGGAACTTGTTCAATTCTCATAAGTCCAGGATGGGTCTCAGTCCTCCGTCCTTCTTTGGTATGAGAAAGTAGGGTGAATACCAGCCCTTGTTCCTGTCCGCTACAGGTACTGGTTCTATGGCATCTTTCTCTAGCAGGTCTATGATTTCCTGCAAAAGGAGCGGATCTGGAACTTTTAGAGAGCTGTGCCCCGGTGGATGACTCTGAGGGATGTGTAGAAAGGGTAGGCAGTAACCCTGGGCAACTGTCTCCAATGCCCAAGCATCTGACGTTATAGCTTGCCATTCTGTCAGATGGTGAGTTAACCTGCCCCCTACAGGTGTTGTGTGGAAAGACCTCAGAGCGGTTTGGGGGCGGCTGATGCAGATGCCGAGGGTAAAGAGGCACCTGCTGCTGCTGCGGCTTTAGTATTTTTAACTGTCCACCTCGGGTGGATCTCCTTTGGCCTCTTTGAGCCGGCTGTCCTCTGCCTTCCCTGAACGCGGAATAATAGCGAAAGGACTTACCTCTTCCAGAGGTTCCTGAGGGGCGAAAAGGAGTTTGGCGGATTGCAGCTCCTAACGATTTTGCCGCTGCTTTAGATATCTGCAACTTTTCCAGACTGTCATCAGCCTTTTTACCAAATAAAGAAGAGCCGTCAAAGGGCATATTCAAAAGTCTGGCCTGTACATCTGGAGCAAAGCCAGACTTTCGCAACTACGCATGCCTGCGGATTGTCGTACTTGCCGCCATGGCCCTGCTGATACTGTCAGCCGAATCGATGTCAGTTTGAACTGACTCGCACATGGCATCTTTGCCATCTTTAATAATGTTAAGGAAGGCTTCCTTTTCCTCTCCTACGGGTATGCAGTCAGCCGCTGATGAAGCACACTCCCATAGTGTGTGACTGCACCTGGCGAGCCTACAGGTGGCGTTGATGGACTTCAACGCCATACTACAAGCAGAAAATACTTTTTTTGCCATAGAATCGTACCTCTTGTCATCTCGATCCTGTGGGACAGTAGGGTAAGCGGACCTACTGCTTGATGAAGTTGCCGCTTGAACCACCAGGCTCTCTGGAGTCTGTTGTTTTGATACTGATAAGTATTCAGGGTCAGCCGCAGCTACCCTATACTTGACTGACAATCTTTTATTGACTGCAGGGATTACTTCAGGAGTTTCCCAATTAGATGATATCTTTCTTTGTAAGGCTGCATGGAAGGGGACCACAGGATCCTCCTGTGGATCTTTGTCTAATATGTCCGTCAGGTCATCCTGTTGAAAAACGGGCGAAGGCGCAGACCAACCCATAAACTCAATAATTCTTGCCATCAGGGTTCTATAGGGTGTTTCGGCATGTTCCCCTGGGTCTGGTTTAACAAATTCCACTTCTGGGGAAGTGTCCAGCCCACTTGCCTCATGTAATGATTCCTGTAGGTCTTTCAACCTTCTTTCCTCAGAGGTGAAATCCTCTGAAACGGGTAGTGTGGTCCTCTGCAACCCCAAGGTTTCCTGGTCAGAATCCTCCCCTTCTTCATAGATTGAAGATAATCCAGGGTACTCTGACCTCGGAAATGGTGTAAAACCCATTTCTAAGGCAGAAGGAGACAAATTTGTCATTATTGGGCGAGAAAACATCGATGTCGTCGAAGCTGATGCGACAGGCTTCGAAGGCGCCGAGAACTGCGTCGAGAAAACTGGAAGAGGCCTTGAAGAACTCGAGAGGATCGGGATCCTACTCGAGGATGTCGACGACTGTCTCGGCGTCGTGCCGGAGGCTCTTGGTATCACCGTTGGCTGTGAAGTAGCCGTGGTTTTCTCTTTCATCGGCATCGATGTCGGCGTCGACGATGGCGTCTTGTCGATCGACACGTCGAAGAACCCTTCGACAACGGCGTCGTTGGCGCCGATCCATGCGTCGAAGGGATCTTCGACGACGGCGTCGAAGACGGTGCCTTCTTACCCGATGGCCCGTGGCGCTCTCGGATGGAATCTTTCGCCGGGTGCAGCGACTCGCAGTGTTTCGATTTTTTGGGTTTTTCACCCAGGGTATCACTCTCAGCTGTCTTCGAGGGGGTCGAGGCCGCTTTCTCGAAAACGCTTAGCATTTTATTCCTGAATTCCTCCCACTCAGCCTGAGAGCTGTGTTTTGTGGGGCAGGAGACCCTTTCTGGGGAAACAGAAAATGACGAGCAAGGGGATCTTCGACGTCTCTTCTTTGAGTGTCTCGATCTCGACGAATGGTGGGAGCTACTTCGAGATCTAGAATGGGAATGCTTCCGACGGCGAGGAGACGAATGCCTCGACTCAGCCGAAGAAACTTTCGAGGAGGTTTTGACTGACTTACCTCTCTCGAGCTTCCCCTTGCGCTCCTTCAAGGCTTACGCCGTCATGGACATGCAGTCCTCACTCTCCGAACAATGGTGCTCGGCTCCCAAACACCACGAGCAGATCCTGTGTGGAACCGTTATCGACATTTTTTTTACTGCAGTCTCGACATTTTTTGGAGCCAGATCACGGCGTTGCCGGTTCCGATGAAGATGCCATCGAGAACGAGTTGGTATTATTCGAGTAAATGTAGAAGGTTTATCTGACTTAACTGAGCAACGATATTCCGAGGCCCCACGAAGCGCGGAAAAACGGAACTGAGCAACGGACGCAGCGCGTGGCTATTTATGGGCATGGTGACGTCGGCGCTGATACGGTGGCTGTCGACGGACATCGACTCGGTGGACGTCGACGCGCAGCGCCTTCTACAGAGAAAAGATTCCAAGGCCAGCAAGCTGGAGACGAATTATCAAAGATAAGGAATATGTCGGAGGACACAATCCCTTCGAAAGAAGGGTTTGTCCGTAGGACCAGCTTATCCTTGTGAAGATGGGCCACAATCATCGACATCTTCGTGAAGACACGCGGCGCCGAGCTGAGGCCAAAAGGAAGCACTCGAAACTGAAAGTGCTCCTCTCCCACAGAGAATCAGAGATATCTCCTGTGTGGATTCCAGATCAGAATATGCATGTACGCATCCTGAAGGTCCACCACGCTGAGCCAATCGCCTAACTGCAAGGAGGACCGTATCTGGCCGGGCGTGATCATCTTGAATTTCTCTTGGGGTAGGAAAAGATTGATCTGGGAAAGGTCTAGGATGGTGCACAGGCCAGCCTGGTTGGGTTTGGACACCGTAAACAGCTGGGAGTAGAACCCCTCCCCTCGCTCCCCAAGGGGAACGGGTTCCACAGCTCTGAGGTCCAGCAGTTTCTGAACCTCGGCTTTTAGGGAGGACGACCCCGACTGCTGGAAAGGAGGGTTGAAGGGTGGGGTAGGGGGTAAGGGTAAGCGGAAGCCTGCCCGAATGACTGACAAGACCCACCTGTCCTCGGTGATGGTCTGCCACGCCTCCCAATGAGACGCAATGCGTCCTCCCACCGGGGTCTTATGCGAGCGTGGAGAATCCTCATTTGGCAGGCTTTTTAGTGGTGTTAACACCTGAACCTGAGGAGAGAGAGAAAAACTGATCCCGTTGCTGCCTCCGGCGGGAATTACCCAAAGGGGTATTTCCGGTCTAGAAAACCCCTGAAACCAGAGGAAGGCCGGCTTTGCGACAAAGGTCTATGGGTTCTAAAAGGGGTTTTAACCAGGACACAAGGACTTAGCTGTATGGGTGCTGTCCTTCATTTTGGTCAGCTCCACAACCGTTGTGGAATGGAAAAGCTCCTTCCGTCAAACAGCATGTCCAACACCTTGTCCTGAACCTCCTTTGAAAACTTGGTGCCATGCAACCACGCCTCTCGAGAGGTATCAACTCCCAGCATAAGGCCCCGAGCCGAAGTGTTGACGTGATGAGCCGCGGCCTCCAGCAGATCCTGGGCCAAGACCCTGGCATCAGACAATCCCGCCTTAAAGTCTTCCAGCTTCTCGACCGGGATGAACTCCTCGAACTCCGACAGACCTTTCCACATCTTCATATTCGCCACTGCTAACACCAGTTCTGCATTGGCCTGCCGGAGCTGCAGGGCCGAGTTAGCGGAAATCTTCCTCCCAAGGGAGTCGAGGAGCTTGTCCTCTTTCCCCAGGACCTGAGTAGCCATCGTAGAAGAGGATGCTGCAGGCCTGGACTGTAAAGTGGCCGCAGCCACCACTGTGGAGGAGGGGGGCAGACAAGATGATAGGGCCACCTCTTCCGAAGAATGCAGCCTGTATCGCGTGTAAATTTTCTTATTGACGAAAAGTCCAGTGTGTGGCTTTTCCCAGACCCTTCGGACCTCGGCCAAAACATCCTTCTGCAAGAACAGGCCGGTACGCTCCAAAGGAGACAGGGTGAACGCCCCCGAAAGCACACCCTCCTGCAGAGCGGGTGCCTCAGGCACTGAACATCCAAAAGGCATATCATGTCCAGTACCCGGGAGCTCGTGAAAAGCTCTGATAGAGCAGGGATGGTCGTCACTGTCCTGATCACCCTGCGCATCATCCGACAGGTCAGGATCCTGCTTAACCGTGTCAGGCACCGCCTTGTCCACGGGGGACAATGGAGGCAAGGGCAGGAGGGTCGGGGAGGCACCGTAGGCAAGTGCGGCGCCGGCAGAACCACCGGAGGAGCGGGTGGAGCCAGAGGCGCTGGCAGGCATTATCTCCTTAAAAAGACCCTTGAAATACTCTCTCATGGGGTCGGTACGCATGAGCGTCTGAAATTTGCCGAAAAAGGCGTCCTCTGGAGACGGTTTTGGAGCTGCCAGAGGAGGCCTCTCATGAGGAGTTTAATTCCAGGGACGCAGAGGGGAGGGTTGCCTAACAGGCCCATCTCCAGAAGTGTCCACAAAAATCAAGGGTGCCGAACACACAGGCAACGAGATGTTGTGCGTAAGGGGCATCCAAGCGTTCCAGTAGTAAAGTGGACGAAAGGGATGCGCACAAGGAATCTTATGTTCACCCACAGAACCAACTCCTACCCCAGAGACCGATGGCGTAGTTGTAGGGGAAGCGCCCAAAATGGCCACCCTGGCCGTGGCGGGAACGGCTGCCATTTTGCTGTCACCTGAGGGGAACTGCGGCACGTGTGGAAGTGAGGCAGGGGTCCCCATAGGTGGGTCAGGGGTCTTCATTTAAGCCTTTAGACAATGAATGTCGGCCGAGCCAGTACTATGTGGCCTGGAATGTTTCTGCAACATACCAATAGCCAAACTAGCCTTCACAGGAAGGACCTCAGCACTGCCGGTAAAGGAGGAACTTCCACTCCTTGCCCCCTCAACAGTTCTGGCGTCGCCACAAGAGCGGGAACAGTGAGAAACAGCTTTTACCGATAAGGCCTTGTCGGGCCTCTCAGAAATGTTGGTTTCCTTAGCCTCTGTACGAGTCCGGTCACAGACTTACTAGCGCGGGCCTCGAACATCCGTTCGGTAACACCAAGCCCAACCAAGGCCTCGGGGCGCACCCCAGTACTTTTGAGTGAAGTCGATAAAGAGGTCTCGGTGCATACTCCGGTATTCACAGGCCCCTTGCGGAGACCCTCGGAGAAAACTCTGGTACACTTTTTAGGCCCAGTAGGCACCTCGGGGCAAGCCCCGGTGGTAGAGCGTTCAACGCTCCTCCCGGCCCGGGAAGAACCCGGAAAGGTGTCTCCCGGCCGGGGTGTTCTGAAAACTAAAGAACTCACCGGGCGTTTCTTCTTTTCGTTGATAAAAGATTGAAAATGCGAAGGAGGAGTACGTCGAAACACCTTCTCCCACCACTCCAATCGACGTTGGAAGTGTCTGGACCGAAAGGGAATCACAATAAAAACAGGAGTCCCAACGGTGATCCGGACCCAAACACTCTAAACAAAGAGGATGGGGATCCGCCCTCGCGAAGTGTCGATGACACGAGGAACAATCTGGAAAGTCTAGTTTAAACGACATAGACTACTACGCGATCGCTAGCGAGAGCCAGAGTGGAAAAAAGAAAATCTTCTGCAGATGCAAGTACACCCAGTCCCGAACGAGCAGAGAAAAGGACTGATGGTCGAGGCGTGGGGCGGAGCCAAGATGGGCTGGGCTATGGCAGCATGCCATGCCCCACTTAGCAAGAGAGGAAGGACTAAAATGTTTGCAAAATTTTAGATGCTTTTACAAAGTGCTTGGGTCCCATCCCACAGGACGAAGGACTGTCCCATAAGTATGGAGGAAAGGGGACGGGACGTAGGAGTATGACCACTAACACTTGAATACTCGTTATCCACTTGTATACTTATAGCTTTACCCTCTAGCCTTGACTGCAAACTGTATTTAGAGAACTTGCTGTCAGTGCCACTGTTAACTATGTAACTATTGTAAATTGATTTAACCACTGACACATTGCTCCTTTTTGTACTTTAACGCTTTGTATGTTGCTTATAATACAGTATATATGACTGTAATTTGATGTACTTTTATTCATGTTACTTTGTAACCCCAAGCCTAAAATGTTCTTGTACCATCTCATTTCCTGCGCCCCGATACCTTCGGGTCTGGTATGCATTACAAATAAATAAACTATGTGGCAACTTTCTGCATTGTATACAAAAAATCAGGGTGTGAGATCCAAACAGCAAGTTTTTTTCTTTGGGGTGTATTCAATTTTTAACACAAAAGCAAAACAAATTTGTTTGGTGCATTCTCTTATTGACAAATCAAGGACAGAAAGGAACAAGTTACTTACCTGTAACTTGTTCTCCAGCATGGGTCTGGCATGAATTCACATGCTCATGAATATTCCCCGTCATCAGGCTGGGAATCCTCGATAAAGAAAAAATCAGTATCAGTTTCGTTTCTGATCTGTCTTTCTCAGTAGTAACCAATCACTGGTCTCTGGGTCATACTGCCTGCAGCCAATGACTGCCCTATCCCTAAGGCAGCCTCTGGCAGCCATCTTCAGATTTGGTAGCACGCAAGTGGCAGTATGACCAAGTGAAGAGCCGTAGAGGGGCAGGAGGGAGGATTCGCATGTGAATCCATGCCAGACCCATGCTGGAGAACAACAGTTACAGGTAAGTAACTTGTTCCTTCTCCAGCATGGGTTCTGGCATGGATTCACATGCTCATGAATATAAGAATACATAGCAGTACACATGCACAACCACGGAAGGTGGCAAGGCTCAACATTAAGCATTACATAAAACTCAACATTAAGCATCTCTTACCTCCTCACCAGGCTCACCTTAAGCAAACAGGTTGCGCAGTACTGCCTGGCCGACTCTGGACTCCTCCCTGGAATCCCGGTCGACGCAGTAGAATCTCGTGAAGGTGTGCGTTAACCTCCACATAGCAGCCCTGCAGATGTCCAGCAGGGGCACACCAGACAAGAACGCCGTGGAAGCAGCAATCGCTCTGGTCGAGTGGGCTCTCGGACGTCCGGGCAACGTTCGGTTTGCCAACCGATGACAATGTATGATGCAGCCGGAGAGCAAACTGGAAACGGAAGCCTTCGAGAGAACCTTCCCTTGGTTCACAGGTCCAAAGTTCACAAACAGCTGTGATATCTTCCGAAAAGTCTTCGTTCGGTTCACGTAGAACTTCAGCGCTCTAGCCACATCCAGCGAGTGCAAAGTCCTCTCGGCCGGAGACGAAGGCGACGGGAAGAAAACAGGTAACACCAAGGGCTCATTGAGGTGGAAGTCTGATGGCACCTTGGGCATGAAGGAGGGGTGCGTCCTCAGTACCACCCTCGTGTCATGAAAAGTTAAGTATGGAGGCTTGCAAGATAGGGCCTGGATCTCTCCCACTCGTCGTGCGGAGGTGATGGCCACGAGGAATGCTGTCTTCCATGACAGGAATTTCAAAGGCGCCGAATGCATAGGCTCGAATGGGGCACCCAAGAGCCTGGTCAGCACGACATTAAGCTCCCACGCCGGGGCAGGAGCCTTCACCGGCGGGAACGAATAGTCCCTTCATAAATTCCTTCACCAGACGATGAGTCCCGTAGTCCTGGTATATCGGGAGATGGCAGCCAGATGTATTTTGATGGAGGCGTGAGCCAGTCCAGCTTTGGCCAGCGACAGTAGGTACGGCAATACTTGAGGGGGCGTAATCCGCAGAGGGTTAATCTTCTGTGCACAGCACCAGACAGAGAACCTCTTCCACTTATGACCATAACACTTTTGAGGACGCCCTGGCTTTTGCAAGAACCTCTCTACAGTCAGCCGGGATATCGTACCCTCCAAACTCTAGTGCTGCAGGAGCCAGGCCTGCAAGTTCAGCGACTCCGGGTCGTGATGAAGAATGGCGCCTCCTTCTCTGGAGAGAAGATCCGCGTCCGCCGGCAGTTTGACTGATGGGGACGTTGACAAGTCCAGAAGGTCCGGGAACCAGATCTGCGTCGGCCATGCCGGTGCGACGAGGATCATTCTGCACCTGGACTTCTTGAGCTGGTTGATGAGACGGAGCAGCAACGGCAACGGAGGGAACGCGTACAGAAACAGGCCGTCCCAAAGGAACGAGAAAGCATCGCCCATGCTCCTCGGCTGCGGGAACCTGCTGGCGAACCTCTGGCACTTGGAGTTCGTCGCCGTCGCGAAAAGGTCGATCCGGGGTTTGCCCCATCGTCGAAAGAGCCGATCCACCTGGTCCTGACGTAGTTCCCACTCGTGGCACGAGCGCAGCTCCCTGCTGAGTGAGTCGGCGATGGTGTTTTTTACTCCTGCCAAGTGGAAGGGAACCAGAAACATCCCCTGGGTGACAGCCCAGTGCCACAGATCCTGGGCCTCCTGGGCTAGGGCTGGGTATCTGGTGCCTCCCTGCTTCCGTATGTAGAACATTGTGGTGGTGTTGTCGGTGAAGATCCTCACCACTTTGTCCTTGAGGGACGGAAGGAACGACTTGAGAGCCCAGAACACTGCTCGGAGCTCCAGAATGTTGATGTGGAGAGACCTCTCCTCCGGGAGCCAAAGGCCTCTTGCATGGAGATCTCTGGTGTGGGCCCACCAACCCTCCAGCGAGGCGTCCGTCGTCACCGTCTCCTGAAATGCTGAGGTCTGAAAGTCTGAAAGTCCGTGCCTGTAGTGAGGTGCGCACGGGTATCCCACCATAGGATCACCCGATGGAACTCCTCGTCGAGAGGGATCCTGTCTTCGAAGCAGCCCGTCGCCTGAAACCAGCGGACGTCGAGGAACTCCTGTAGCGGACGCATCCGAAGTCTGCAAAGGGGTACAAGGTAGATGCATGAGGACATCATCCCGAGGAGGGACTTGATTGACTTCACCCTGGCCACGTCCGTGGCTAGCATGCGCCGCACCTTGCCCAGAATGGCCTTCGTCCTCTCCTCCTGCCCCACTGTAACGAGCTTCGCTCCCAGAAACAGTGCCACTTGCGACAGAACCAGGTGGGATTTGGGGTAGTTGATGGCGAATCCCAGTTCCGTGAGCAGCCGGACAGTCGTCGCTGTGTGTTCGACGGCGAGTTCTCTTGTCCTTGCCCGGATTAGCCAGTCGTCCAGGTAGGGGTAGACGTGGATCCCCTGCAGGCGCAGCGCGCCGTCACTGGTGCCAGGCACTTGGTGAATACCCTGGGTGCCAACTTTAATCCGAACGGCAGGGCTTTGAATTGGTAGTGGCGTCCCTGAACCACGAACCTGAGAAACTTTGTGTCCTTTTAGAATGGGGATGTGGAAGTAAGCATCCTCCAGGTCCAACGACGATAGGAAGTCGCCCTCCTCCAGCTGTCCCAGCACATGCTGGAGGGTGACCATCCTGAATGTCTGCGCCTTGATGTACTTGTTTAACCGACGCAGGTCCAGGATGGGGTGCCAACCGTCTGTCTTCTTTCTGACGAGGAAGTACCTTGAGTACACTCCGGAGCCCCGGAGCCTCCTGGGGACGAGCTCGATGGCACCTTTCTTGAGCATCACCTTTACCTCCAACAGCAGTTGAGGGATGTGAGTCTCCTTCCTGGCCACGGGAGGAATGCGAGGACACTTCTTTTGGAATTCCAGCGAGTGCCCGTTGGCCAGGGTGTCCAGCACCCAACTGTCGGTGGAGATGGACTCCCACACGCTGACGAACTTCGTCAGCCGGCCTCCCACGGGTTGCTTCCGTAGGGGGCCTACGCCACGGCCGGTTCAGTCTTGGAGGAGGCCTTGCCGCCTTGGCCTCCTTGACGATGACGGCGGGATCCCCTTGCTTGCCGTGACCTCTGTAGGCCTCCTGGGACGAGGAGCGGTCTGGATCCCTTGAAGGCACCCCGTCTGCCTCCGGAGCTCCGAAAGGGCCGTCGTTGTTGAAGTGCCCCTAAGGCCCGGGCCGTCTCCGAGTCGGTCTTGATGGCCTGGAGGGACTCGTCCACCGTCTTCCCAAAAAGGTTGTTGCCGTCGAACGGCAAATCCAACACTCTGGTCTGGACGTCCTGGCGAAAGTCCGTCGCCTTGAGCCATCCTCGTCGTCTGAGGCAAACCCCGTTGCCCAGTTGGCGAAATCCGGTACCGGCAATTTCCGTTGCCACCGTTATGGCGTGATCGGACGCCACCTCTCCTTCCTGCAGAATCTGTAGGGCCTCCGCCCTCTTGTTGTCCTGGTAGGAAGTCTAGCAGGGGAGCCATCTTGAACCAAAGCTCCCTATCGTAGCGGGCCACGATCGCTAAGGCATTGGCCGCCTTAATGAGTCCCATGGAGTCCAACTTCTTTCCCTCGCTGTCCGGCGGGGAAGTGGAAGTTGAAGCCGCAGCACCCGCTGCTTTCTTCTTGGACGCTGCCGAGACGACACAGTCCGGCGTGGGCTGGGCCCTGAGGCACAAGGGGGCGGCATCAGGGACTCGGTACTTCTCGTACCTGTCCCTCTTGGCGGGTGCTGTGGAAGGCTTCTTGAAGATAGCCAGCCCCTCGTCCCAGATGTCGTCGAGCAACGGCACCGCGAGGACCGTCTTCCTCTTGGCCTCTCGTCGTTGGTAAAGAAACCCTTCCTTTTTCTGTTCCTCAGGGCAGAGTTGGAAGAGCTTGGATGCCCTGGTTATCATGGCGTGAAAGGAGCCAATTTCGTCGGGTGGAGAAGCCTGAGGGGGTGGTGATGACGGGATGTCCGTTGTGTCATCGCCGCCGTCATCCGTCCCCGTCGCTGTATCCGTCGCCGTATCCTCTCTAGGGTCTGGCGAGGGGGATGAGTCCACAGGCCTCGCGGGCACGAAGGGAGGAGCGTGGTGGACTCTCCTCCGCTAGTTCGGAGGGCTTCCCGACAGGCCTGGTTCTGGATCCTCCGTCGGGGTCCGTGGTAATCTCGTCCTTATCTCAGTATATAAGGATTGGATCGCCAACAAAATGGCCGCCGAGCTATCCTGGGGCTCGGGTAATGGCTGCCAAGCCAACTGGGGTGGAAAATGCAGTTTTCTCCTTGGCATGGTCTGTCAGAGCTGTTTGCCAATAGCCTGAGGTTAGGTCAAATTTATCCACCAACTCATCTGTCCTTGGTAAAGAGTGGGCATCAGTCTTTGTGAGTGCATTAAGAGCTCTATAGTCCACACAGAATCTCAGGTCTTTGGATCCTGCCTTTGGTACTAACACAACTGGGCTAGACCATGGACTAGTAGAGGGTTCTATTACCCCGAGATCAAGCATCTTCTTGACCTCCCCCTGGATATGGGTTCTCACATTTTCTGACATTCTGTATCCTCTGCCTTTGACTGGCAGACAGTCACCAGTGAGTATCTCGTGCTGTCCCCAAGGGGTCAAGCCTGGTGAGAGTGAGAACAGGGAGGAAAACTGATTTAACATAGATTTGCACTCCTCTTGTTGCTCAGGTGTCAGATCTGAAGAGAGTTTGACTCCTTCAATTTTCTCATCTAAAGGTACACCTCTGAGGAGATCAGTGAGAGACTCACTCTCTTCTTCCTCTGCTGCTGAAGCTAGAAGCAAGGCCCCTACTTCAGGTCTGGAGACGAACGCTTTTAGGCGATTGGTGTGGAAGACTCTAGGAGCTTCCCTGGGTCTGCCCAGATCCACCAGATAGTTGATCTCTCCAAGTTTTCCCACAACTTTGAAGGGTCCCATCCATTTGTCTTGGAAGGCTCTCTGCCTTGTTGGGAGCATAACGAGAACTAGCTGGTCTTGAGTGAACTCAACCATGTTAGCCTTTTGATCATGCCAATGCTTGACCAAAGCTTGTCCAGCTTTCAGGTTATCACTAGCTTCTGCCATCATGTGTGACATTCTCCTTTGGAGACCTATCACATAGTCAGTCACTCTGACTGGCTTGAGGGGAGGAGCACCTTCCAACCCCTCCTTAATCAGGGCCAATGGACCTCTGACTGGATGGCCATAGAGAAGTTCAAAGGGAGAATAACCTACTCCCTCCCGAGGGACTTCTCTATAAGCAAAGAGAAGGCATGGCAGTAGAAGGTCCCACTTTCTTTTCAGAGGTTCCTCTAAAGCACCTATCATGCTCTTCGTGGTTCTGTTAAACCTTTCTACCAACCCATTGGTTTGTGGGTGGTATGAGGTTGAGAACTTGTAAGTAACTCCACAGGTTTTCCACATGGCTTTCATGTAGTGGGACATAAAGTTTGACCCCCTGTCGGATATTACTTCCTTAGGAAACCCAACCCTGGTAAAAATACCAAGGAGGGCCTTTGCCACAGCCGGAGCTGTAACAGTCCTCATAGGAATTGCCTCAGGGTATCTAGTAGCATGGTCTACTACAACAAGGATAAACCTGTTGCCTGAGGAGTTTGGGAGATCAAAGGGACCGACAATGTCAATCCCTACCCTCTCTAAAGGTGCCACATTCTTGGAGCCAACCTTACCAGAAGTTTGGTAGGTATGGCAGCTTTTGCAAAACTTATCTACTTCTGTCCCCATTTTTGGCCAATAGAAGTAGAGTGAGAGCCTTTCCTTGGTCTTCTTGAAACTCAAGTGACCAGCCAAAGGAATCTCGTGGACTAAGTGCAAGAACTGTTGTCTGTTTTCTTGAGGTACTACAAGGCGTTTGTAGTCTCCAGGTTCAGACTCAGTTGGTTCACTGTAGAAGAGGCCATCTTCCCAGTGCAACCTATACTTCCCAGGCTCTTGCCCATCAGCCTGAGCAGCTGCCTGGTGGCGGAGACCCTCCAGAGTTGGACATTCCCTTTGTCCCTTACGGAAAGCTGCCCTGCTGTACCCACCTTCTGCCAGTAAAGACTGCAGCTCAGGATGGTCCTCAGGGTCTAGGTCTCCAATAGGTTCTTGGCCTTCCAATAGCTCTTCTTCAGAGTCTAGTTCCACCATACAGGGTTGTACCTCCCTCTCAGCCTCAGCTGGAGGTGGAGTTACAGGTGTAACTGTTGGAAGCACTGGAGTGCTTGCTGCTGACTTTTTCCTAGGAGTCTTGGGTTGCCCCTTTGCTCCTGATCTGGTAGTTACTGCAGTGAGTTGCTCCAGTGGTAAATGAGTGATCTCTGTCATCATCTCCTGAGATAACCCTCGCAGTGTTTTCTCTCTTGCAGGTTTTGTGAGCTCCTGTAACCTTTTACTAGGTGGTCTGGGGGTATGTGACAACTCCAAGAGCTTTCAGGTCATTAACCAATAGAACCCTACCTGGCACTTCACATTGTACACTGACAGGTATTTTTACAGCCATGTCATTACACTGGAAGAGAACTGGTAACTGGGGACACATCTGCACAGGCCCTCCAGCTAACTTGGTGAGGCATTTGGGTGCCTTAGCAACATCCTCTGGCCCCAGTGTCTCTAATGGCAGGAGTCTCCTGACCATTCACCTGGACACTGTCTTTATAATACTCTTTAGTGTTATCTGGGATAGAATTATACACATCTAAGTTCTGTTGTTCCCACAACCCCAGAGAGACTAAAGAAACATCTGTTTGAGACACCAATGGGTTCATCAGCCAGCAGTAGAAAGTTTCCACTTGCCATTGGGACTTCCTCTTCTGGAGCGAAGGCTAACAAGGCAAGTTGGATCCCTGAAGGTTTACCCTTGCATCTGGGATCTCCTTTCACATGGTCAGTAGAGCCACAAACAAAACATTTACCAAATGCCTTCTGGAATGGGGGCTTGTTCTGACCTCCCTCTGGTTTGGTACCAGAGAAGACACTATTCTGCTGTGGTTTCCCTGGTGGCTTACCTTTCTGGTTTTGTTTGGGGCCCTCTTTGGAATTTGCAGTACTAGAATTCTCTTTGGAGTCCTTTTTAGGCTGTTTCCCCTCATCCTTTTTCTGAGTTACCCCAGAATCCTTGTGAGTGGCCCTGTTGGCAACCCACAAGTCAGCAGCCTTAGCTAGTTTTCAGGAATCTAATTCCTATGAATCAGCCAAGTGCTGTCTGAGCTCAGGAGAGCAGGCATCATAAATTGACTCCAACATAAAAAGATTCTTCATACCTTCATAAGTGTTCACCTTGTAACCCGTAATCCATCCCTCTAAGTTTTTCAACCCTTCACTCACCCAGGTAGCCCAAGGGGTACCATCATGCTTTTTGAGGGTCCTAAACCTCTTAAAATACTGGGAAGGGGTCTTCCCAAATCTAGCTATCGGAGCTAGTTTCACACATTCATACTCTTTCCTATCCTCCTCCCCCAACTCCATTACCACATCAGTTGCAACAGGGGGAAGCCTAGAGAACAACCAGGTGAGTAAGTCATTTCCTGTGATGTTCTGGAGCCCATGATTATATTCAAACAGAGACAACCAATCCAACACATCCAACTTAGGCTCATACATACCAACCAATTCTTTAGGCATCCGGGGTCTTTTAGGACTGGAACTTCTAGGAGCCAGAGAGAGAAGCATTTTCGACAGATAATTTCTTCATTTCTAGCTCGTGCTTGAGCTCCATTTCCCTTAGCCTTAGTTCTTGATTCAGTTCCGGATGTCTCTGTTCAGCCTGAGTATTCAGTCTCTTGAACTCTAGTTCAAGTTTCATTTTAGTCAGGAGATTCTTATGCTTACACAGAACTCTAAAACAATCAGCAGTTTTTGTAGCAAGGGACTCTTGAATATAAGTTTCCATAGTTGACATGTTAGAAAGATTAATTTTCCAGTGCTAAGCTTTGTGGTTAGTTGTACTAAGGTATCCTAAAGCACTCTAAAATGTATACTCAATGCAAATCCCACCGCTGTACACCAGTGTTAGGCAGAAACCTGTGCAGTTTCCTTAGGGAACACTGCAAAATATTTAGGACTACAGGTGTTAGCATTAAACCCACTTGGTAGCAGTCTGTACCACCCAGATTTACCTGGTAGCTGTGGCTGAGCAGTCAGACTTCTCTCAAGAAGAGTTAGGCAGTATGCAAAGTATACACAATAGGCACTCAGACACACCAATACAAGCAAACACTGACCAGAGCTTTGGTATCAAAGAATATAATTATTTATTTAAAAAACACACTGTTTGAAACACTCCAGCACTCTTGTAAAATATTCTAAACACAGTTACTATTGTAATATATACACTCCTTTTCCCTTATCAGATAGGTCTCAGTAAAACACCACAGGTCTCAGTAAAACACCACTTCTTTTCATACAGAGGTGAGCGCTTAACTAGATGGCACTCCAATAAGTTTGTGAGAAAGGAACGGAAAAAGACAGAATATGGAAAGGTACACCACTCTAAGGTTTAGGAACACTGTTAGCAAGGCAGAAGAGCAAAAGTCACTGGTGAGCCAAAGTCCAAAGGCTGGGCCCACTCTTAGAGAGAGCAGAGCACTGTTAAACGAATCTTCACGAGATTGTGAGTTACCTCTGCTTCCTGTAGACCGTGGAGTTGAGGTTGCCAGTATGTCGATGTATGATGGCCGATGAATGGGTAACGCGAGAAATTAGCCCAATCCCCTCCTGGCGATATAACACAGGACGGCACTGAACCAACTCCCAACGCCACGGGTGGCACTTCTCAGAATTTGCGTGACGTCGGGACAGTGTTTCCACTGGCTGAGAAGGCTTGATGAAATCACCGATGATAACAGGACTGAACTCAGGAACTTAGAAAAGGTAGTAAGGCACAGGTACCGGCAGGGCACAAGACAGGCAAAGGAAGGCAAACTGCAAGAAAGGCAGTACTGACAGGAGAGTCCCCACTACAACTAGGAACCCAGACAGAACCTACTCTACCCTAAACTAGGGAGTGGCAAGGTAACAGAAATAAGGAGCAGAAAGAGTAGGAGGACCAGGAAGCAAGACTGGAATAAGGAAATGAGGCAGAACTAGGCAGAAAAGGTTTAGAACAGGAAACTGGAGAGCTGGAAAACAAGCGCCAGGACTCCAGCAGCGCATACACAGTAACAACCGCGTTGAGACGCGTTGTCCCTGTGTATGCGGTGCCCTTTTATGGCCAGGGGTCAAAGCGAGGCTTGGAACGCATGTTCCGACACTGCGCATGCGCGGGACGTCGAAACATTGACGATCCGCGCATGCGCAGATCCTCGCAAGATGGCGGCGTCCACGGCGCCCATCCGAACCGCGGGTCGGCGTGAGGAGAGACGCCACCGCGGGTACAGTCTCCATGAAGGAGGAGACCGCTGCGGCCGTGGACCAGGGACCCCAGGACAGGTAAGTGGCGCCCGCGAGCGAGCGCGTGGCGTGACACCATACCCCCTCCCGGACAACCCCGGAGCACCGGGTTTCCAAGGGTAGCGGAGATAGAAGTCCCGAACCAGGCGCGGTGCATGCACGAAGGAGCGCGGTTCCCAAGTACGGTCACAAGCAGGATAACCCTTCCAGCTGACCAGAAGCTGCAGAGCACCTCGCCAAATCCGTGAATCACATATCTCCTGCACCTCAAATTCAGGGACCCCCCCCCGAACCAAGACCGGGGCAGGACGGGAACAGGTACGACCCATAACATCGGGCACGTAGGGCTTCAAAAGGGAAACATGAAAGACAGGATGGATCCTCCAAGAGCGGGGCAAAGATAAACGAAAGGCAACAGATGAAATACGCCCTGTGATGCGAAAGGGACCAAAAAAGCGGGGGGCTAGTTTCACAGGTAAGTTGCGTACCGGTAGATTCTTGGAGGACAGCCAAACCATGTCCCCAACATGAAGGACAGGCTCAGGGCTCCGTCTCCTGTCAGCCTGCTCCTTCATATGTGCTTGTGCCACTGCCAAGGTACCGGCCGCCAGACGATGTTGATCGCGGATCAGGGACACCAGGGCATCTGCAGATGGAACGGCACTGGAAGATGTTGGATGAACAGGCAGCAGTCTAGGATGAAGACCAGTAGAGCAATAAAAAGGGCTGAGTCCGGTAGCGGAATGAACAGCGTTGTTGTAAGCTGCTTCCGCGGTGTCCAACCATTCCGACCAGTTGTCTTGGGTAGCATTGGCATAACAACGTAGGTATTGCTCAAGGGTCCGATTGGTACGTTCCGTCTGTCCATTAGTCTGCGGATGATAGCCGGAACTCAGGGCTCGCTGAATGTCCAAATGCCGACACAGTTGGCCCCAAAAGGAAGAGATGTATTGAGAGCCCCGGTCTGACAAAATCTTCTCCGGAAGAACATGAAGACGATACACCTCGTGTAGAAAACATTGTGCCATCTGGGATGCAGTGGGCAGCTTAGGAAAGGGCAAGAAATGAGCTGTCTTGGTGAAACAATCCACCACCACCCTTATACACGTGAAACCACCAGACAGGGGCAGGTCAACGATGAAATCCGTGGCGATGGTATGCCAAGGGTACGGAGGCATTGGCGTGGGTTTTAGAAGACCAATGGGTCTTTTGCGAGGAATCTTGGTCTGGGCACATACTGGGCAAGAGTCCACGTAGTGCTTTACCAATGTAGCCCATCCAGGCCACCAGTACTGTCGTGCAACCAGTTCTTGTGTTGTACGGACTCCACGGTGACCGCAAACGACGGAATCATGACAATTCTGTAAAACGATTTTCTGGAGTTCCAATGTGGGAACGTACAGACAATCCTTGAAGAACAACAAGCATTCACGTTCCCTGATGTCAGCACGTTGTAGTATCTGTGTTCTTGAGGGATCCGTTCGTATGGCCTCAGTCAACTGTTGGAGCTGGGGAGTCACCATCGATAGGAAATGTTTGGACGCTATCAGAGGTTCCGGTTCCTTGAAACCTTCAACGTTGTTTTCCAGAGACCGAGATAAGGCATCAGCCTTAGTGTTCTGGGAACAAGGAATGTACGTGACGGTGAAATCGAACTGTGAAAAGAAAAAGGCCCAATGAGCATGACGGGAGGTTCTGCATTGTAAAGAGCGCAGGAACTGTAGATTACGGTGATCCGTGCGAACCACCACCGGGTACCTCCCACCCAGCAAGTAATGTCGCCATTCCTCGAAGGCAGCCTTTATCGCCAGTAATTCTTTTTCTATCACTGCATAGTTTCTCTCACTCACTGACAATTTCCTCGAGTAATATGCCACCGGGTGCTCTATTCCCGTGACTGCATCTTGCTGTAGTAGGACCGCCCCAATTGCGTAGTCCGAGGCGTCTGTTTCAACCACAAATGGTTTTACATCATCTGGATGTCTAAGAACAGGAGCCGACATGAATGATCTTTTTAATTCCTGGAATGCCTCCTCGGCCTGCGTGTCCCAGAGAAACGGCACCTTGGTACTGGTCAGGTGGGTTAGACTGTTGGCCAGTTGAGAGAAGCGTGGAATGAAACGCCGATAAAAGTTGGCAAAGCCCAAGAACCTTTGAAGTGACTTCACGCCATGTGGCGATTTCCATTCTTGAATAGCTTGCAGTTTTGCGGGATCCATCTGTACTCCTGTGTTGCTGATCACGTAACCCAGAAACTCCATGCTCTCCCTATGAAATTGGCATTTTTCAATTTTGGCATACAGGCCGTTGTGTATCAATCTACGAAGGACTTCCTGTACATGCGCCACGTGTGCAGTATGAGTGTCAGAAAAAACCAGAATGTCGTCAAGGTAAACCCAGACAGATATTCCAATAAGGTCAGAAAAGACATCGTCCATGAACCGTTGGAAGACTGCCGGGGCGTTGCAGAGGCCAAACGGCATCACCCTGTATTCGAAGTGACCAATAGGTGTTTTGAAGGCCGTCTTCCACTCATCTCCCTTCTTAATCCGCACCAAGTGATAGGCCCCTCTTAGATCCAGCTTGGTGAAGATCTGTGCTGATTTCAGGGATTCGATGATGTCCCGGATGAGTGGTAACGGGTACCTGTCCTTCCTCGTGATCTCGTTTAGTTGACGGTAGTCGATACAAGGACGCAAAGTGCCCTCTTTCTTCTTGACGAAGAACAATGGGAATCCTGCAGGGGATTTGGACGGCACTATGTAGCCCTTGTTGAGGCAATCCGTAATGTACTCCTGTAGTATGCCTTTCTCGAGGTGAGTCAACGAATAGATCTTGCCGTGGGGAATGATCGCAACAGGCAGGACGTCAATGGAACAATCAAAGTGCCGATGGGGTGGTAGTGGTATGTCCTCAGGCTTGGAGAACGCCTTGTGGTATCCGGCATATTCATGAGGAACCGATTGAGTGGCACATAAACGAGCAGATAAATCAGCAGGATTGAGGGACTCCAAAATTGCAGGAAAGGTTTCGTGAATTACACAGTCACGAGGACAACGTGTCGAAGAGAACACCAGGGAGCGAGCGGTCCAGTCGACCTGGGGATTGTGATACAACAGCCATGGTAGACCCAACACCACCGGAAATGAAGGAGACTTGATGACGTCCAATGAGATACGTTCGAGATGCCCTTCCACAGAGAGCCACAAGGGATCGGAGTGTTGGCAAACCGGATCAGAAGACAAAGTAGAACCATCGATCACCTCAACCACCGTTGGTCGTTCCTTGTTATGGAAACGGATCCCATTGGCAATCGCGAACGAGGCATCGATGTAGTTGCCAGATGCTCCGCAGTCCAAAAGGGCCCAGGTCTTCACACACTTTCCAAGCCAAGCAACACCGACTTTCAGGATCAACAAGGGTACTGAATTCATGGGGGGAAGGACGGATTCAGAAGGGCGGCCCGCTGCTGCCTTCGCCTCAAACAACGGGCCTGTTAGTTTTCCTGTTTCTTCAGAGGACGTAACGGACAGGTGCCTAGAAAATGGCCAGAACCACCACAATACATGCACAAGTTCTTCTGTCGTCTTCTTTTCTTTTCAGTCTCGGATAACGGACCGCTGACGGCACCCAACTGCATGGGTTCTGGACCTACATCGATAGAAACAGCCGGTCCAGGGTTCTGTGCTGGAAGAATTGGTTGATACCTGTCAGATCTGCGGCGTTCACTCCGTCGTTCGGTTAACCTGTGGTCAATGCGTAAGACTTGTTCCACCAATACAGGCAACGTTTCTGGCTCCGGAATGTGCAGCAATTCGTCTTTGTACTCCTCACGTAGTCCCCGACGAAACAAGGTTTTTTGAGTGATTTCGGGCCATTGTGAATCAGTTGCTAATTGTCGAAACCGACTGATGTAGTGGATTATGTCACCTGACCCTTGCTTGATCTCCATTAATTGATTCTGGGCCATGGCTGCCAAATTGGGCGGTTTGAAGACGTCCAAAAAGGCTTTCTCGAAGGCAGCGAAATCACCCAACAGAGGACTGTTGGTAGAGACCAAAGGTGCGGCCCAGGCGAGTGCATTGCCGGTTAGATTTCCAAGGATATACCCGATCTTAGCCTTGTCTTGAGAAAAATGTGTAGACCTGAATTGGAAATGGATCCGACAGTGAGTACAGAACTCTGCCACTCGACGCGGATCACCATCATACTTCATCGGAGTGGTGTAAGCCATGGAGTTCTCAGGCGGTGTGACAGGTTGTGCGGGATTAGCCAAACACCGATCCAATGCTTGTCTGAGAGTGTTGTTTTCCTGGCGGAGAGTGGTCATTTCAAGACGCAGGGCACGCATTTCTTCACGTAGTTCCTGCATGTCGTCCATGTCGGGACTGAGGGATAGGCGTCTCAATCTGTTAAACGAATCTTCACGAGATCGTGAGTTACCTCTGCTTCCTGTAGACCGTGGAGTTGAGGTTGCCAGTATGTCGATGTATGATGGCAAATGAATGGGTAACGCGAGAAATTAGCCCAATCCCCTCCTGGCGATATAACACAGGACGGCACTGAACCAACTCCCAACGCCACGGGTGGCACTTCTCAGAATTTGCGTGACGTCGGGACAGTGTTTCCACTGGCTGAGAAGGCTTGATGAAATCACTGATGATAACAGGACTGAACTCAGGAACTTCCAAAAGGTAGTAAGGCACAGGTACCGGCAGGGCACAAGACAGGCAAAGGAAGGCAAACTGCAAGAAAGGCAGTACTGACAGGAGAGTCCCCACTACAACTAGGAACCCAGACAGAACCTACTCTACCCTAAACTAGGGAGTGGCAAGGTAACAGAAATAAGGAGCAGAAAGAGTAGGAGGACCAGGAAGCAAGACTGGAATAAGGAAATGAGGCAGAACTAGGCAGAAAAGGTTTAGAACAGGAAACTGGAGAGCTGGAAAACAAGCGCCAGGACTCCAGCAGCGCATACACAGTAACAACCGCGTTGAGACGCATTGTCCCTGTGTATGCGGTGCCCTTTTATGGCCCGGGGTCAAAGCGAGGCTTGGAACGCATGTTCCGACACTGCGCATGCGCGGGACGTCGAAACACTGACGATCCGCGCATGCGCAGATCCTCGCAAGATGGCGGCGTCCACGGCGCCCATCCGAACCGCGGGTCGGCGTGAGGAGAGACGCCACCGCGGGTACAGTCTCCATGAAGGAGGAGACCGCTGCGGCCGTGGACCAGGGACCCCAGGACAGGTAAGTGGCGCCCGCGAGCGAGCGCGCGGCGTGACACGCACAAATGCGCCCAAGATCACACAGTTACACTAGGCTTAGAAAGTCTTGCAGAGAGTTCAAAAAGAGTTTAGAGAGGCTTAGGAAAGTTTAGCCAGGGTGTCCCAGGCTAAACCAGGTTCGAAAGCCGGGGGCTAAATCTACCCCGTACAGTCGGTGGCAAGGGAAGCCAGGCGGGACACGGTACCTTAAGTGGGAAGGATCCTCCAGCGGTGGCAGTTGTTCCTGGCAGTGGGTGCAAGTCGCGTCGTCGTCCAGGGGAAGAGAAGATCTCGACTTGGAGGAAAGATGAAGGTCGTTGCACTACCAGGGAAGAAACCAGCCGCTGAGTTTTCCGGTTTAAGGTGGTACCTTTGTTCGCGGTCGTGGTAAAACGTGGTATCCCGGTTGCCGGGGTGCTTGGCACAGGCAAGGTGGCCACGAGGTACGTCGGGAAGGCAAAAAGACGGTGAAACTGGTTATCTCCACCAGTCAAAGGCAGAAGACTCTCCGTCGGGAGATCTCCTCTGTCGTTGGGAAAAGTGGTGAGACGGTCCAGCAGGGCACCACTGGTGGTGGCGTTGTGGCAGGTCGGCTCAGCTTCTCCCTCGTCGGATTCTTGGGTCCTGTGGCGACTTCTGAAGTTCCAGTCCCCAAAGCCCTGCTTTTATGCAGAAAACCCCCATTCATTCAGCCTAGCTGTCACTCAAACATGCTAAGTGGTGAGCCGGCCGGCTCACCACTTGGGCCAATCAGGACGGAGTGCGACATGCGTTGCCTAGGCAACTCAGTCCAGGGTGCCTGAATCCCCCTCCACCCCTCCTAAGTACCCCAGACAGAGTGGCACCACTTTGGAGGGCTTCTGTGGAGAAGCCCGCCAAAAAGTGGAACAAAAGGCTCGACTTGGGTTCGAGTCACAGAAGAGAACACAAATGCCATTTTAGAATCAAGTTTTGGCAAAAAATACCAACCAGAGAATTAATATTAATTAAATAAACCGGCGGTATGTTCGAGGCTACCGTAAATAATTAAATAAAGATATTAGCCTAAAACAATGGGAAATCCCATAGGAAAATATTTGCGGTTGAATATAAAAAGTAGTATCCACTGCCACCAGCCAAAAATCGATCAGAGGGGACGGAGACGTGCCCCCTCGACTAACAGACCCCAGGGCAATTGAATTGCCCCAGCCAGTACATCCACAATATGATGGTTTGTACTGGTTCTGTTCAGAATTTAAGACTAGTAAAGTCAATGGTGACTTTACATGCCCTGGGAGACAGTAGTCAGTCCCAGGGTATGGAGTCTATACTGGGGTGTCACTATGACACCCCTGTGTTACTGCACTGAGGGTGCTGTGTAACACACATCACAAAAACACATGAAGCCCTATGGAGTAAAAGACCCCATAGCCCATTAAACACATCTAGATTCAAAGAAACACACTCAAATCATGCCCAAGAGTGAGGGTAAAAGAGTCTCACTCTTGGCAGGAGAAAAAAATAAACCCCAAAAATCCAGCAAAGCTGCTGGGGGACTCACTAGGTTAGGAAATTCAGCCTAAACAGAGAATTCTCCCTAACACCTACAAGTGCTCAAAACCTACCTAGACGATAGAATAACATTGGAACCACTTACAGCTTCCTCCTTGAATGCACCAGAATAGCCCTGATGGAGAACTACTTCATTTACAAACAAACTTTCTATCAGCAATGTCACAGAACCAGTATGGGGGCCACTTTTGCCCCAGATGTCGCTTACTTATTCATGGACGCTTTTGAAAAAAACTCAATTTACAATGAACTCAATACCTTCAAACACCTCATCGGATGTTGGTTACGGTATATAGACAATGTTTTCATGATCTGGAAAGGGACTGAAGAAGACCTCCTCTCCTTTCTACAATGGCTCAACTCGCAGAATAATTGCATCAAATTCACCATAGATTACAGCAAAGACCGAATAAGTTTCCCCGATCTAGAAATTTGCAAAAATCTGGACAACTCTCCAAATACCACGTTGTATCGGAAACCGACATCTAAAAACACCCTCCTAGAATACTCCAGCTTCCATCCTTCATGCCTTAAAATGAACCTCCCCCATGGCCAATTTCTCTGAATAAGACGCAACTGTTCTACACTTAGCGAATATGATTCCAAAAGCAAAGAACTGGCCACCCGTTTGAAAGAACGAGGTTACCCCAACCACATAGTCCGTCAAGCTAGAAAGCGTGTCAAACTCACCAATCGTGAGACTTGCCTCACACCAACTACAAGAGAACTAAACACCAAGATGACCTGTGCCACAACCTTTACTCCATTGAGCAATTCCATCAAGAAAATGGTCCTTAAACACTGGGACAAGCCCCAGATGGATTCCTTCAGACCAGCGAAACCCAGATTGGCGTTTACAAGGAGTCGCAATCTTAAAGACCATCTTGTACATACGTACACTGAAGTGGACGCACCTAACAACGCACAGACCACACTATGGCAACTTCCGTCAGTCAAAGGTCATTTTAAGTGCGGCCACTGCTCTGTCTGCACTTTGACAGCCAATCTTAAGACTATCAATTTGAAAGGTATCTCCAGGACCTTAAATTCCTTCACCAATTGCAAAACCAAATGGTCTGTAGACATAATCCAATGCCCATGTGACCTCATCTATGTAGGCAAATGCAAAAGGGAAATAAGGCAACGCATTTGTGAACACTGCTCTTGTGTGCGCAATCAAATCGAAGACAAACCCCTGGTGGCACATTTTAAAGCCAAGAATCATACCCACAATTAACATTTTCTGGGCAATACTAGAAACAGTGGGGAACCCATTCCGCAGAGGAGACATAGATCTTGCCCTTTGCAAACTTGAGCAGAAATGGATTTAGCGTTTGAACTCAGTTAAACAGGGCCTCAACATTTCAATTGAATGGAACCGCTTTTTCAACAAATAATGCTAATGCAAATCTGTTAACACTCAGTGTTCAGAGTCATCCTCAGTTCTTGAGATAAATGTACATATGGTTGAGGGTAAAGCTTGCCAACAATGGGTTAATGCTGATACATGCCACAGTCTGCCTAATTGGTTTGTTCTTCTACAAATACTAACAGCGCATGGGTCAGATGTAAATGTGACAATCACTAGTTTACTTATGTTAGATACCCTCTTGACAACAACAAAATGTTTTTCGTCTGTTTTTCATCTAAATATGATCTCCACAATGTTAATCAGTAAGATGTACAATTGATCGCTTTATTAAGCCTGCCGTATGTTACAATCATGAATATGCTCACTTATTGTCAAACACTCCACAACTGCATCATCTCCATGACAGCGTTCAGACTACTAAGAAACAAGACAGCACCCCTTTGTTGACCAATCCTCTTTTCTGGCCAATCAAGTTTACTCGATACACACACTTCTCTCCTGCACGCATGCGCAATGGAGCCGGGGTCGCTTGTCTCGATCCACAAAGCGCCCCTTTCACACGCCTGCGCTAAACCATTTCCTGAGACAGCTCCATACAGATACTACTCCCCTGCATACATGCGCTTTGGAGCCCGGTCGCTTTTTCTTAAGATAAAAGCTCCACACGCATGCGCATTACCCATTTCTAGCGCTCTCGCAGTGACACAGCTCATTTTTGAAAAATGTAAGACCGCCGCCGACGTACTTTTCTCTGCTCTATTGTTTAGGGGCTTGCTCAGCCCGAGCTTTTTTGCACTTGTGGATGTCATATTCGGCATTACCTAACGCTTAATGCTCCACATCATGTAAGACTCTCCCACGATGAAAAAACTCTCCTAGTCACACCTCTTTGGCACACGAGCATTCAGCATTCTCGTTTTTCCACTGTTATTCAACACGCTCCACTAATAATCAGTGTTATAATCAACTGTGTAACACGTCCTATTCATCTCATTAGCCCCAGACCACAGTTAAGGGGCACAGCTATGTTAATTCTTCAGATGCACACCGAGTAATCAGCATTCTCGTTTTATCTACGGTCAATTAACACTCTCCACTAATAATTAGGGCTATAATCATCCGTGATACACGTCCTAGTCACCTTATTAGCCCTAGACCACATCCAGTAGGCACGGCTATGCCAACTCCTCAGAGGCACACCATTTTGACTTATCCTGTTATATTTGTCTCGCTTAGATTCTGGCATTTGACTCATGCAGACTTCTCCCCAGCCGCATTATTAGCAACTGGTCAAATCAAGATTTCAGACAAGGCGTTTACTTACCTGGACATGGTAGGTTCACCATCTTGCAGCTATTTCCATTTCATTTATTTATTTATTTTTTGGACATCACCTCTCTATCCTTTACTAACACAGTCCCCTTCAACTTTAGGTGGACACCTCTTTCATTTAACAACATCCCGACCACGACTATTTGTCCTGAAGACAGTTTGGTACACTACAGCAGCGCTGCTTCACCCTGTACAGCCACTATCCACCACCAACTACATACCGAACCAGAAACACCTACCAGTGTGTTGGCAATGTTAATGTATTGTTACTGTAAAACAATACAAGAAGTAAAATAAACTGTCACTCTGTCTACTAACTCACTAAATATGCAGACCACAAAGTGCTTGATCATGCATATTCCACGTGCCACGGCACTCTCTGTAAATATGTCTTTTTGTTAGTTAAAATAAACACTTGTTTGTTTAACATTCCTGTATTCCACTGTGATATTCCTTTTCTTGGAGCCAGCAGCCACCTGGCCTCGCTGCAAGTGTTTGGTGTCCCCGCGTCACGCCTATGTCTAGGGTAGCCTATGACTTTCTCCTCGTTTTATTGCATCTCCTAACCCTCTAGAGTCAGGCCCCCTTACAAAAAAAGAGGGTTCCGCCCACATTTTTTACATGTAAACTAGACCCTGTATTTATAATTAGAGTGCACATTAAATTATAAGTGTAAAAATGATGTGCCTCTGCATGATTATGCACACAGCACAGGAACTCTGAAAAATACAATTGTACAATACTGGTTTGCTTTCACTGGAAAAAACGCATAATTACAAAAGATGAATTCTCAATTGCAACTTAGTTTTCCATCTTATTAATTATACAATTCTAAAATTCCAGGAAAATATGCACAGTGCTCCTAAAGCTGAATGGAAAGAAACCATTCCTTTTATCACAGTGTGCAGTTTATTTTCTTGAAAGGCTTCAGAGAAATCCATTCTCTTTCAGAGGTGGCTTGCAATTACATCCATGTAGATAAAAATCAAAAGAAGTCTTCTGGTTTCTGTCAAGTAACCTGACCTTTGCAGTGCTCTCTGCTTTAAACCTGTGTGTAAATGTACACAGGAAAATATAAAGCTGTCGTATTTACAGGGGTTTCATGTGTAAAAAGGCCTCGTACGCACCTTATCTGGAGGCCTGATTGAGTGAGAAGCTGAAAATGTCCTGAATGTGTAATCTATTGTTTCTAAAGCTAACTGATGTTTTATCGAGGTATACAACGATTTCACATCTAAGGTCACTAGATTTAAAACCCCTATTGTCTCTTGTTGCTTGGCTCCCACCTCCCTTGAGGACCAAACCTTCCCCATAAGCCTTCTCCTCACCTTGCTTTTTGTATGATGCGCTCTCCGTCCTGCTTCTCGGTGCAGGGGCGCGTTGTTGGTGTGGGAACGTTGCGACCTAGTTGCTTCACTGGTGCAGGCCCTGTTCGAGTCCTGACCTGCTGTGACTCCAGCTCGTTAAGGTAAGTGCATTGTTTTTTTTTTACAGTCTTGATACTCTGTCCTTCTCTCTTTCTCCTGTCCCTTGCTAATGTCTCTTTCTCTCCTAGGTGCAGGAAGAGGTTATGGTCGTGCTGATTGAGATGAAGCACGAGGCGGTGAGTGAATGCGCGACGCTTTTCGTCTTTTCTTGCGCTGACCTGTGTCTCTCCTCTTTCTTGTAGGCCGCTTTAATGTCCCAGAATGGATGCTGACTGAGAGCACTAAGCGGTGAGTGAATGTGCGAGCACAGCGCCTTCTTGACTTTCCATGTGCTAACCTGTGTTTCCTCTCTTTGTAGGTTGTTGTGAGGTTCCGGAACGGGTGCTGAACAAGAGCGGCTCGAATTCAGGTAAGCGTCTGAGGGTTCTTGCTGCTTTCTGAATTACAATATGGAAACGCTTACTAATGGTGATTTCGTTCACTTCTTCCAGGTTGCGGCGTTCTGGAGATGATGAGGCGCCGAGATGCTGTGTTCACTGGACCGGGTGAGCGATGGATTGTGAACAGGCTACTATTCACAGGTAAGTGTAGCACTAAAGATGTTCTTTTGTTCTTTCAGGGACGCGGCTCCAGGAAGCGGTAAGGAACTCAGGAGATCGAGCTGAACGTGGTGATCGTCACACTGCTAACCGCAGAGTAACGCGAAGCGTCTTCCTCTGTTCGGGCGTGGCTTATATATCCTCAGGAATCCCAAGGCCCGAGCACAGCCAAAACACTAGACCGCATAGCTCAGTTCTTGGAACCCAAGCTTGGTTCTTGCAACTGAGCTATGTGGGAGCCTCCATGTTGGCCCAAGCCCATTAAGAAGTCCGGACCCCCACGATACCTTCACATTCGGTATGAGCCTGACTCCAGGAGAGTCTTTGGTGAGATTGCAAGGCCTTTGAGGCTACATTAGGAGACCCTAACCTGGGTCCAAAGGGTAGGCTGACTTGCCTATGAGGGTTGGGGGTAGGGATCGTGACACGTAAATGCAATTTTTGCATGCCTCTAGCTGTCACAGAAAAAGTGTGATATACAATATACCAAAAGGAGAGTTCCTGAGATCCAGACGCAATTGTAGCACTGATGTACAGTATCAGCTACAATGTAAGTCTATTGGTGCCAGATTTTCAGAAAGAGGGTATCGAAAAGATATCATTGAGCAAGCGGCAAGACTCACTGAGAAAATAGATCGCGGACAGTTATTACATAAGGCCAACAACATTTGTAGCGATTTTCCGGATAAAGTGAATTTTATCACTAAATATTCTAACGATTGTAAGTTTTTGTTTCACATTTAACAAAAACATTGGTACATCCTTAAACTGGTCCAGACATTTCACAATATATATGAGACCAACCAAAGATAATTTTCACTAAATCACCTACTTTACGAAACTCTTTAAGCCCCTCTTTCCTAAAACCTGACATCACCAGAAAGACCACTTGGCTAACCCCAAAAACAAAAACAGTGGGTTTTCACAAATGTGTGACATGCAATTTTTGCAAATTTGCCTCATCACCAGCTAAGGTTTTCTCTTGTCGTGGAGGACTACAAGTTGTGATTTCTGATTTCGTAAACCGTTGCACTAAATATGTATTATACGGAATCCAATGTGTTTGCAGTAAAGTCTATGTGGGTAGCACCATTGGAGAGCTACGTGTAAGTATTTGGGAACACTTGTCAAATATCAAAAACCAAGATCCGAAACTCCCATTTGCCTTACATTGGCAAACCAAGCATCAACAAGATCACAGTAAAGATATCTGGTTTGTTGGACTTCAACAAATCAAGATGCATGCGCGCAGAGGAGATAGGCAATTGTGCCAACATGAGGCCCGCATGATCTGCAAATTATGCTGTTTAAATCTTGGTCTTAATCAAAAACATGAGCTAAATGTATTTTTGTGATATGCATTTGTAGGTGTAGCTTTCTTGTACACATATTTTTTAGATCTGCAAATGATGTTTAAATCTTGGTCTTAATGAAGAACATCTAGCTTAATGTACTTTTGTGACATGCATTTACAGGTGTAGCTTTCTTGTACATACATTTTTTTAGTAACTCTGTTGTATCGTGGTTACCAGATTTCTAAACAAGACTGACATCTAATATCAATACTTATTAGGAGCATCGTTTTTTGGTATAATTAAGGTTTTTCTCAAGTACATTTGAAATCAGGAGCACCGGGTATAAGAGTGAGGAGTCCACCAAAAAAGCAGCGCGCATCAATAATCCTTTTGAGTTGATTATTTCTCGTAATGGTATTTACCCCATCCACATACTGGGAACATCCATTTTTAGGTCGGTTACATGGCAATAGTTGGTTAAATCCGGCATTTGAACAAATGATCTGATTTCAGGAAGTTCACATAAATGTTTGAACCAAAATTTGTTCCTCAAGGTTGATAGATAAATGTCACATATTTAGCATCCACATGTACATTTGGGCGACTTTTACTGTGTGCATAAGTCATTAAATTACAGCAGCACAATACCACATTCCTTGATATAGCTAAAGCTAACAAATATTTAATGAGCCAATCCAAATATAATATGGAATGGAGGTTTCAACCATTGGTAACGACGGCAACTGTTTGAAATCACGTGACATATCACATGATGTTTAAGCGAAAGTAGAAATACAAAGGCAGCAGCAAAGTGCGCTCTTTTTGTCGTTTGCAGTGATTTCAAGACTTCATTTTAAGCAGAAAACTGTGTGCCTAGCATTCAAGCTTAGACAGGTAAGCGATAACCCTACTCCCTTCCTTTAACTCACTTAGGGACTGACCCAATTATAAACATTGTCATTTGCCAGATAAACCGAACTTAGTCCGAAATGCCGTTTATTTACAGATTTGGTTTCTATTTAAAAGTGGAGCCAACGAATTAAAAAAGCAGACGCGATTTGTCTCCAAATGCACTATTCATAGCAGCAGTCCATTTTCAATTACGCATCCTACCTGCGACTTTGCAGGTAAGCTTGACAAGTTCTCTCAGAATTGGCATCTTTAAATCAGTTAATGAATTACTGAGCGATCACATTGACATCGCATCTGACTTGATAACAATGCAATTTCACTATACGTTTGACCAACAAAGAATTGTTCGCTAAAGTAAACACATTTATCCAACAGGAAGCAAATTGGAATATCGAAATAACTATAGAGACAGTAATTAATTTGGGAGAAGTGACAGCCATAACACAACTCAAATAGCGAAGATATAACAACGTGCGTGTTACGTCCTGTCTCTGCGCTTCGGCACGAGGGGAGACAGAACGTGCCGGGCTTTGTCAGTAGGCCGCAGGAGCGCAGCTCCAGCGGAAGCGAAATGAGACACGCCACACTCTGCTCGTTACTGTGCCCGGAACTGCTCCCCGTCCGCGGGGGCGGGGCTTTTATTGAGACGCCTTGCGTCACCTCGTTGCGGGACGGATATAACATTCCTCCTTCATTTTAAAATAACTTAATATTTAAACAAAACATATCAAATACCATTATGCAGACCCTTAAACTACAAAACCCCCAGGTGCCTCCCCTCTTACAGTTCTAATGGGGCAGACTACCCCTTCTGGGGCTGGGCCACACTGTCTCACTGGGCGCCTCACCTTACATGTCCGGCTCACCCATGTCCGGTTCACTCCACTGCTCCCACATCCTGTCACCCACTTCAACCTCCTCCTGAAGGTGAGCGGAGTCTCCTTTGTTCGACTGGGGATCTTCATCTTCTTGGTGACACTCGCCATCAGTCCACAGGTTGCGTGGCACCGCCTTGAACCACGACGCATTTCGTGTCACCTGTCGGCGTCCTCTCTTTACAGTTATCATGGTCCCTTGTTTCTCACTGACAGTCCATGGGAACAAATCGTAGCGGGAGTCCAGTTTGGACCTTGTCGGATTTCGCAGCATGACCACCTGGTCGCCCACCTGGTGGTCGGATGGCTTCGACCTCCTCTTGGCACTCATGTGTGCATTGGCCCCCCGTTCTCCTCCTTTCTGTGCGCTCCTTGTCCGGGCTCCTGCTGGGGTGATGTGGAATGGAGGACTTTATGACGGTGCCAAACCCGTCGTGCTGTGAGGGGTGACCCTGTAGTTTCGCAGAAAACGGTAGAGGTCGACTTTCCACGGGCTGGCGTTTGCTCTTGATAGCCTCAGTACTTTGTTGAGTGTCCTCATGAACTGTTCTACATCCCCATTCGCCTGGGGCCACCTTGGCATGATGTGATGGTACCTTATGTTTAGTTCCTGTAGGTATTGTTTGAACTCCTCCCCGTGGAATGGTGCGCCGTTATCACTCTTGATTCGTGTGGGTAGTCCATGCGTTGCGAACATCTTCTCCATGGCGGGAATTACCACTTCGGCTGCCGTGGATTCAACTACCTCGACTTCCGGATATCGGGAGTGATCGTTAATGGCCACCAGGAGGTAGAGGCCTTCTTGTAGTGTGCAAATGTCGATGCTGATCGCATCCCATCTGCCAAGGCCACGTTCCGCTGACTGGATCGGTTCTGGATCCGGTGGAGCTCCGGTTATCTGGCAGGGTAGACAGGTGTTTGTTAGCCTTTCGACCTTCTCGTCTATCTGTGGAAACCACACTCGTTGCCAGATTCGAGCTTTCGTCCGAGCCATCCCTTGGTGGCCTTCATGGGCTAATGCCACTATTCTGTCCTGGAGGCTCGACGGGATGACAATGCGATTTTCCCAGAGTAGCAGTCCTTGCTCTGTGATCAACAGGTCCTGTCGTATGGTGAACATCCCTGTGAGGAACGCCGTTGCTTCCGCTGTCCTGTTGTGGGTGTTCTTCATGAAGGACTTCCAATCGCCTGAGATGATGGCATCCTTCACCAGGTCGCAGCACGTGTCCTTGTGTGTTTCCAATTCAATGTCCTCGATGCTGACAGCCTTTGGCCTCATGGCCCGCACAACCTGGCAGATATGTTCTTCGGTCTCTTCGGCTACTTGGCCTTCTTGTGGAGTCGCCGCTCGAGGGTGTCTTGAGAGGAAGTCTGCCGGGTTTCCACTTCCCGGCTGATAGGCCAATTCAAAATTGTACTGCTGGAGGTGCAGCAGCCATTTTGCTATTCTGGCTGGCGGGTGAGAGGATGTGCCCATGAAGACAGGCAACAGGGGTTTGTGATCCGTAACTGCTGTGAATCTTCTGCCTTAGAGATAGAGGTGGAAATGACGACACCCACACAGTACGGCAATTGCCTCCTTCTCAATGTGCGAGTATCGCTGCTCTGTCATTGTGAGGGCTCTTGACGCATATGCAATGGGCCTCTTCTCCCCTTCTTGACCTGCATGAGGATGGCCACTAGGCCGACAGGGCTTGCATCCACAAATAGTTCCGTTGGGAGTTCAGTGTCATAGTAGGCCATCTTTGGTAAGTTCTAGCAAGGGTTCAGAGAGAGTGGCCAAGTTACGGATGAACCTCCCACACTACGTGGCCATCCCCAGGAAGCTGCGCACTTCGATAGGTGTCATCGGCGGACTTGCCGCCTGTATGTCGGCAACCTTCTGGGGTCCGGGGAAATGCCAGTGCTGCTGAACTTGTAGCCAAAGTAAGATTTTTCTGTTTTAAAGAATTCACATTTTTCTTTGTGAATAGTTAACCCAGCGTCTTCTAGTCTGCCCAGGAGCGTCTGCAGTCTCCTCAAGTGTTCTTCTCTGTCCTGAGCATGAATCAGGATATCGTCACTCACATTTAGGACACCTGGTATGTCCCGGATGACCTCTTGAATAGTCTGTTGGAAAACTTCGGCAGCCGACGAGATCCCAAAGCTTAGATGTTTATATCTCCATTAGCCCAGGTGTGTCGAGAAAGTGGTTATGTATCGAGAGTCCTTATGCAGCTTGAGTTGGTGGTATCCTGCTTTCAGATCAACCTTGGAGAAGGACTCGTGACCCGTGAGATCAGCCACGATTTCGTCAAGCGTAGGTGTGATATGGCGCTCCCGCTTGATTGCAGTGTTCGGTAAACGCATTTCTATACAAATCCGGACTTTCCCTGGCTGTTTGGGTTTTTTTGTGACCACCATCGGGGAAATCCATGGCGTCGGCCCAGTTACCTCTTCTATTATGCCTGCTTCTTCCAATGCTTTAAGTTCTTTCTCCACTTGTTCACGCATGTGGAACGGGGTTCCCCTGTGTGTTACGGCCTTTGGCTGGACCGACTCGTCTATGTGGAGCTTGATTGTCTTTCCCTTCAAACACCCTATCCCGTTTTGTAGGTTGGGATACTGTGCCAGGATCTTCTCGACCTCTTGTGCTTCCTTCACGTGACAGACGAACTTGACTAGCCCTAGGTCTTCAGCCGCTTCCTCACTCAGAAGGCATTCGAACCCCGCATTTACGACGTAGATTTTTGACGGTAGCCTTTTTTCGCCATGGCTGAGGGTGGTGCGGAATCTGCCAACCACCGGTAGGGGTTTCCTACAGCCATACGCAAACAAAGTGTCTGTGTTCTTCAGACGTGGTTGTGGTTGCAGTGTTTGGAATGTGCTTGTGGGCATAACATTTACGGATGCTCCCGTGTCAATGGTCATCCATACCTGCTGGTTTTGGAGAGTGACCTGGCATTTGCGCTTCCGGAACCTTTTCCTTTGCGTCGCATGTCCCTGATCCAGGGCTGACACCAGGTAGACTTTTCTTCCTTTTTTCCACTGTTCCCTGCTGGATTTATGTTGGGTCCCTGTGACGTCATCCCCTTCTTCCTCAGTCAAAGAGTTTGTCGTTTCGACTCGCCTTGCATTGGCTTGCTTCTTTTTCTTGGTCTCGCTCTTCTCTTGGGGAGTATTCAGGGGCGGCAGTGGGGTGCCCGATGACCGGCACACCTTCGCATAGTGGTCCTTTCTGCCACATGCCCGACATGATGTTCCTTGCGCGGGGCAGTTTCGACGACCATGTCGCGGTCCACCACACCATCCACATTCCGTGGGTCCCGGGATTCATAGCTGCCACCTAGCTTGTGCGTAGTTGCCGCCAGCCTCATCCCTTGCGGGCTGTCTGTTGGTGACATGGGCCACCATTACTGTCGTGAGGGCAGGCTGTTGAAGAGTCACCCCCATGTTGGCAGCCCTGGTATGTGCCAGTTCTCTTTGACAACCCAATTCCAGAATGCGTGTTAGTGAGATGCCCTTCTCACTCAGTACCATCCTTCTCAGTTTCTCCGAATGGATGCTGTTGATGATCTGTCTCCGGATTTCTTTCTCGACATTCGTGAACTCACACGATATTGCCAGCTTCCTCAGTCGGGTATGGTAGGCATCCAAGGTCTCCTCTTCTCCCTGAATAGTGGTGCAGAATATAAAAGTTTCATAATCAGGGTTGAGCTGTGGGAGAAAATGAGCCATCAGGGCATCCTTCGCTTGCTGGTAATGTCCTGGCCATCATCAATGGTTAACGAGTTAAAGATACGTAGTACCTCGTCCCCCACGTTTAGCAACAGGTGCGATCTCATCTTCCTGTCAGTGGTTATGTCCTTGCATTCCATCGCCATTTCGAATTTTTGGATCCATAGTTGCCACCGGGGGCCAACTGATGATGGGTCCGTAAATGGATCAAACGGCTGAATCATTGCCGAGGAGTTCCCATGTGGGCGAACTTGTGGTGATGACATTGACAGATTGGCCGCAATTCTAGAAGGCGTGCCGGGCCTGGGGGTGGACGTGCCGGTCACCATGACAGGGCCTCACTGTGTCTTAAAGGGGTATGCATGCCTCACCTTAATGCCTGTCCTCAGGTGACCGTGCCCCTCCGCGGTTGAAAGTCTCAAACTGTGGTAGATGGGCAGCTGCGTCGATCCAGGTGCCCACCACGTGCGGTAGCCTTGAACATCCGAATCTGGAGCAAGTGTGAAGTCCTCCCACGCTGTGCCGTGGCGCCTCTGACTCCTGGAAGGCAATGGGTGGTTGTTGCACTTCACTATGGGTGTCCTTAGGGAGTGTGTCCCCTCCAGCCGACGGTGGCCCGTGTTGAAGAACAGCTCAATTGGCATGGAAGAAGGAGAGAGGAAGAGACTTTTTTTTCCGTGGGTGGTGGTTTTGTGTGCCCCCCCACAGGGTGTCAAAAAATTCTGCGTGTCGCCGTGAGTCAGCAACAGCTGGCAGAGCGTCGAGCACGTGTGCTGGGTTCTGTTTCCCTCATCGCCATTCTTAAGTCCTGTCTCCACGCCTCGGCACGAAGGAGAACATGCAGGGCCTTGTCAGTAGGCCGCAGTGGCGCAGCTCCAGCGGGAGCGAAATGAGACACACCACACTCTGTTCGTTACTGTGCCCGAAACTGCTCCCCGTCCGCGGGGGCGGGGCTTTTATTGAGACGCCTTGCGTCACCGCGTTGCGGGACGCAGGGCGGATATAACAGTGCATAGCGCACAAACTTGCAAGGTATTTATATCACAGCATCATAACATGTATTCTACAGAGGCTTCTCCCTTTTAGCATCTGGTGCGTCATAAGATGCTTTCTAAGGAATTTGGTGTCTTAGGTTACATAAAAGTGGTTTATGTCACACATGTGGCGACATGACCACCTATAATAGACTTCTTATAAATAAGCATGCCCTTAGCAGCTCAGTAATGAAATGCTTATTTATGTACTGAACACCAATGGCCCAACATGATTTCTAATTCTTTGTTCACTTTTCTTTCTCCCCTTCCCTCCCACTCCTCCCACCACTTCCCCTTTTGTTTCACTACAGGGACACTTTTACAAAATTCTTTGGGCATACTTTGCATACGTTTGTATTAACTTGGCCCTGATGACGACCCCAGTGGGTTGAAACACGTGTCGGCAGGCAGTTATGTTCAAATCTTGGTAGTTAGTAATGCTTAAATCTGAGTAGTGGTGACAGTTTCACATTCAGGAGGTGTTGATTGAAATTTCTTGTGAAATTACATGCTTCTTGCAAGATAATAAGAATCATAGATTGTGAATAAAGCAAACAATAACAGCATCAAATGTGAAATACCCCAAGTGGGCTAACTGTATTATTCTAGTTTTTGACTTGTACCAAAAATAAGTTATTCCCACCTATATTTTGATGTGCCTTTTCAAATAAACACAGTCACACAGGCAAATACCTTTGGGTACACTTTTTTTAAAATCACAATTGGTAACCAAGTGTTGAACGCGGCAAGTCGAGGACAATTACTTTCTTCCTACATTCTAAACTAACCTGCATATGTTCTAAACTAACCTGTCTTTCTTCCTTGCTCGATGAAAGTACAACTTACTTAAGAATTCAAATGCCTGTTTAAAACAGTCAGTAGTTTGCGCATGTTTACTGCATTTAAGTCTAGTGTGGTACCACAGAGTGTGTACATATCTGCTGTTATTTGAGTCGAACTGCCTGAGTAGAAAGTGTTATTATTTATATGTATATATTTCACTGAACCTTATTTTATATATAGAAGCTGTGTTATCACCTAACAATGTGTGGACATTCCTTTGTGGGGCATTGGGACTCACTGTACTTAAGAACCAGCCTGCATCACCTCCTGAGTGCTTAAGTCTTGATTCCTTGTCCAAGCTACCATACAGTGAACCTTGGCTAGGGTGCTCTGTGCCTCTGTCCCAACCAATTAGAGGGCAGAAATACAGATACCGGCCTCGTCTTTACAGTCAGCAGAAGAGCAGGACAAAACCTTATGATTGAACAATTTCGCAAAGGAACAGATGTGATCTTGCTTGTGGCATTGAAGTTGCGTAGAGCCATTTGATTGGGCTGATTAAAAAAATGCAGCCGGAGGCCAGGGTATCCGGCAGTCAATTTATTACATAGGTTGAAATTAGAGGCTGTAAGTGCTGGAATAGCATAAATTAGTATGTCTAAACAGTAGCCAGGAGTCTGGGGCGGATGAGATTGCAATCTATAGTTCAAAGAAAACCTGTTTGTTTAGCTCTTCCTCATATTGCTACAAAATCCGAGCGAACCATTTGTAAATCACACTTAAGTTTAAAGGCTCTAGGCCAGTTGTTCCTAAGTAATGAATTATGATGTATGTGAATGTTTCTTTGTACCATGATGTCACAACCTAGCACGGACCAATCCTCAGTAAAAGCAGATTTCAATAATGATCTGATGATGGTGGTAAAGATTGTTGATGACCAATGAGAAGGAATTAATTTGTAAAAGATGGTTCTTAGTAAATGTTTTGGCCAATCATGGTCAATCATGTTTGTGGGTGATCATAAAATATCTGGTAGTGTTTAACTGTTGCCAAAATGTATACACATGCAACAATTGATGTAGTAAGTTTAGACTGGAGTTGGTTTGGTTACACAGGACTATACAACTGCTCCCTGGATATCTGTACAATAAACCTTGATTTACATACACAACGTGCACTCATTCCTCACGTTGTGGACCCCGGTTTGGGCTCAGGTAATTAGGGGTCAGCCCCAACAAATTTGGCGACCACAAAGGGAAACCTAGGGTTTCCGAACTGTTGGGGGTCTTCTGTCCACACTGCTGGGATGCAGCACCTCATTGCGGGGACCGGTCTTCCGTGCACAGTGAAAAAGGGGTTAGCGGATGCCATATTGGTTAAATGTCTGTCTGCTCTCTGGAGGCGTGGTGCTGTGGTCCAGCTGTGCAGGGAGACTTGACGAAGCACCACATCGGAACACTTCAGGCCACATGAGTGTACTTCTCAAGGTAAAGCAAGGAGGAAAAGAGTTTAAGGGTTTTTTTAAGGGTAGAATTGGAATACAGGGATCAGAATTAGTCGAGGTTGTGGGGATTGGAAAAGTGGATATTTTGACGGAGTGATTAAATTGTTCTGTGCTATAAGGCCCTTGTATATATTTGATTACCTAGTTTATTATTTTGGAGGTGTGAGGGGTATCGTACACAGCACCCCCACCGTGGGGTTGTCCTGATACCCTTTAGTTTGCTTATCTGGTTGGCTGGGGCCCTCGCTTAAATGTGGGGTGGTGTCTTACAGTAAGTCCAATAGTAGATACCTTTCTAAAGTATAAAGTATTATACCCTTGACAGTCTTTGTAGTGTAACCGCTATGCAGGCGGAACCCTCAACCTTCTTGGTTAGTCGAAGTAGTGAAGGAGAAACTTCGTGTAGTCAGGAAAAGATGGTCTTGTGGTAGAGAAGTCCATACTAGTGAAAAGAGAGAATGAAGCAAGAGCAGCGGAGCTGTAGTGGAAAACATTGAGCCACTTCTATGCTCGAGTGGTTGAGATATCTAAGAGAGATTGGCCGGCAGAGTTTTATTTGATAGGATGCTGTCTTCAGTGTATGAAGGTGAAGAGAATTGAAGCAAATAGTGAAGTGAGTTAATTGCGGTATATACGAGTACAGTGAATGAGTATGAAATACGACTAAGGAATTGGGGGAGGGTAAAAAGGGAGTTCTTTTGGTGAACTTTTTTTGTGCCGTGGGCTTGGCTTGGTATCAGGTTTTTGCGAAACTATTTTTTGATAACTTGGGTTGGATTATGGAGACTTTTGAATAATTTGTGCCAGGTGTTGCCCGGTTATAAGGCCAACATTTTAAAGTATCATAGAGAATGGTTGCGGGAAAGTAAGGGAAAAAAATTAATTCTTGGCCTGTTGAGAGAAACTATGACACGGGGATACTGGAGAATGTGTATACCTTCTTGACTACGAAGCATAAGGGCTCGGAATCAGAGAAGCAGCTGAACGTTGTAGAGCTCTGGCGCATGTATGAAAAATGCAAAAAAGGCCATAGTATTAAAATCATGCAAGAGGGGCCAACAAAAGAGGATGTGGGGGTTCCTTCTGAACCGCCCCCATATGGGTGCCATCCTTTATCACCCGCAGAGGGGTATACAGACACTGAGTTTGTACATCCATTTTCTCCAGTGGCTACAAGACGAACACAGGAAGCGCCTACATCAGCTGTGATTTCTAGAAATTGGGATCTCGAAGGAAGTGGAAAAATAACTCCTGCATTGGTTGGGGCTGCAAAGAGATTACGAACGCAGAGTGGGAAGGGAGAATCTCCCTCGCCTGCTAGATTAGCAGATGGATTAAAGGTGGAAGAGTAAGACCAGCAGCTAGAAGCACAGATAGAGGATTGAGAATGAGGGAGAAGGAGGAGGTCAGGCCTTTCATTTCTAGGATAGAGTATAGGCTGAGGGAAGTGATGGAGACACTAGAATGGGAAACAGGGAGGAAGCGATTAGGCTAGTGGAGGGAAGAGGTAGTGTTGCTACAGAAGCAAAGAGATGAAGAGCGGGAGGAAGGGAGAAGACATGCAGAGGAAGAGAGAAGAAAGGTAAAAGATGTAGAATAAGGAAGGTGGAGGCATGGGCAGGTACTTCTGAGGCTCAGAAAGGTCTAGGTGGACATGGAGGATGAGGACACTGCCACAGGGGCTGAGCATGGGGGGGACGGGAAAAGGCACCCTATGGTAGTGTTGCATATGCTTCCGTGCCTGTTTAATGGTCAGAAGATGGAGCGGCTGAAGTGGATGAGGAGTGGGATGTTGAGCAAGGAGAACAGGGTGAAGTCACCCTACCTCCTGCTCCAATAGCAGCTATAGGAAAGTTACCATGGAATGATAGAACACGCCGCAGAATCCGCAAGGCTGTAGTAAGTAATAAGGGAGAGATGGGGAAAGCTCCCGTTAAATTGGGTGTAACTCAGTTTCTGTTACTCCAGAAAGGTCATGGCAGGGCATATTATGTTCAATGGTCACACATGGACCAGAATAACCTGATGGATAAACTCCCTGTACTCACTGCAGGAGCGGTGAAGTGTATTTATACAGCAATTTTTCTTTGTCCACTTTGTACCCCTTCTCCGCGAGCAGGGTGAGTTGCTTAATGGAGTCTCCTCAACACTGCCCCTTTTAAGTGCTACAGATAATAGATTGTCCACCTTCTGAATTACGGTACTTGACATATGCAAATTCCCCAAATCTATCTGATCCACCCTGTTAAAAACACTCAGATTTGCAGTACACCTGGGGCAACCTCGTATGCTCCAATCTCTGATCCCGAAACGTAAACGCTGTGAGGTATTGAGAATCGGGGTGCAAGGGAACAGAGACAAATGCAATTACTTTGAAGTGAGTCGACCCAGTAGGGATAATACAGAGAGTAGCAGGATTCGATAACACCGGAAATTCTGCCTCAACAATATTGAGGAGCACAAATCCTGGACCAGCCCCGTACACTGCTGTCCCGGTGCTCCCGATAATAGAAATGCAAAGGAAAGCCCCTAGAGAAGAACAGGAGCACTGGAAAAAGAGAAGATGTGTTCTCTCACCGACAGATTTGCTTTTTGAGACAGGAGGTGATGAGGAAGGTAGTAATGTCTGTAGAGCTTCTTCTCTTGGCTCTAGAGCAACTAAACTACCCAATGCATACCTTGAAGGCAAATCGCAGCAGCGCTCCAGGAGGACTGGTTCATACCGAACTTACAAGAACAGATAAGTAGATTTGTAGGGAACTGTGTAGTGTGCAAGGAGTTCAATCCTACAAATACCACGAGGTCAGTGAGGGGTGTCTTGCCGAGGCCCTCTAGTCCATTCAAGGAGCTCCATATAGTTTCGTGGACATGATCACGAGGTGCAGTAACTTAAGATATTCAATTGTTGTCGGTTGTCCCTTCTCCCGGTGTCTTGAGGTTGGTCCCTGTGTACATCCTGATGCTAACAAGAAGTTTGATAATCACCATGCACACCTATTTTGAGTGTATATAGTAATGATTCAAAGTAGTTAAGTCAGAAATAGTATGTAATTTGAGGTGCAGGGGAGAAGTGCTCAGCCTTGGTATCTATGCTGGAATACATACATGGAACAATAGTTTCCTATTTAAGGAAACCCGCGTACCCTGCACACCATCAACAAAAGGCTAAAAGCCTGTATAAGAGTTTTAATAGGTACAGTCAGTAACCTAGTAGTTTTCACAGTTTTTAAATTAAATTGCTTAGCTCACAAAGCTTTTCTTAAATCATCCAATTATTTCTTGACAACTTTTCTGTTTATCCAACAAACAGTAGTTTATTCATTTTATAACAACAAATCATAAATCACAATTTAGTGTGGCCCAACACGTTTCGAGTATCAATTTTCACTCTTAATCAGGGGCAATGTGTTCTGTATTCTTAAAATTAAATACAATTTCTGTAGAAAAAAGTAATACATTAAATTAATTATCTAATAATATGTATTCATGTTTATACTTTTGAACCACAACAAGGTACTTCATTAGTTAGATAGGAGCATGAAAAAATGGCATCATCGCATGTTTTCAAACAAATACATTAGCTTAAGAGATTAGTCTTGTAAAAAAGGATGAACTTTTTCACCAAATGCTTGGGAACCTATTGAGTTTGTAGACAAAACCATCAATAGATTGTGAGTGTGATTAGTAACCTATTAAGAAAAAAATGGTGAATGGTGTAACAAGATCCTGTTCCTGTGCTATTTAGACATGTAAGAACTACAATGGTGACAAATACCAAGCACCCGTGGTGATATATGAACTGTAGAATAATGCCTAGACTCACTTAACGATGTCATGTAGGACATCACCAGTAGTCTTCAAAGGCATCATTGCGTACTGGTTGTAGTATTCTAAATAAGGGAGAAATAGCATGGCTATATTATAAAAGAAAAGGTCAAGCCGCCTAAGAAAAGGTAGCCTTAAAGGATACTTACAGTACAAGAAGGTGACTGCTGGTAAGAGGTAGAGTATGGGCATTCTCCATCCACACACGAATGCCGGATGAGAGTGGTATGTTTATTTATAGTCGCAAGTGACGTCACCCGCTCCAATTCTGATTGGATTTTAAGTGTAAACATGGTCGCGAATGACGTCACCCGCGCTTAGCGCATGATGACGTCAACGCGACCAACCTCACACGAAATAATCGTGTAGAGGTTGGTCGCGCTGACGTCAAAAGTATAAACATGAATACATATTATTAGATAATTAATTTAATATATTACTTTTTTCTACAGAAATTGTATTTAATGTTAAGAATACAGAACACATTGCCCCTGATGAAGAGTGAAAATTGATATTCGAAACGCGTTGGGCCACACTAAATTGTGATTTATGATTTGTTGTTATAAAATGAATAAACTACTGTTTGTTGGATAAACAGAAAAGTTGTCAAGAAATAATTGGATGATTTAAGAATAGCTTTGTGAGCTAAACAAAGCAATGAAATTTATTTAAAAACTGTGAAAACTACTAGGTTACTGACTGTACCCATTCAAACTCTTATACAGGCTTTTAGCCTTTTGTTGATAGTGTGCAGGGGACGCGGGTTTCCTTAAATAGGAAACTATTATTCCATACATCCTGATGCTAAGTCAGCAGCAAGATGTCTGGTGAGAGAGGTGTTTCTGCAGTGGGGAATTTGTGAAGTTTTCAAATCCGATAACGGAACCCACTTCTTTAATGCCTTGTTTGCAGAAATCATTTCACTATTAGGAATAAAGCACAGGTTGTGCTTGGTTTACCACCCGCATGCCAACAGGACTGTGGAGAGGCTAAATTGGGTCCTTAAGGCCAAGTTAGCTAAAGTCTGTGTAGAATTAAATAAATCCTGTATGTCTGCTTGCCACTGGCGTTATTTTATGTAAGGAATCAGCCAGGGAGGGACCACCACTGGAGCCCTCACAAAATCATGACTGGGCGTAGGTTACATACACAGGGATGTCATATCACCAAAATGCCAGGGGTAGCGGAAGTGACATCACAGTGCCACACCCCACAAGCGTGTCATCACAGGAGGTGATGTCATTTGACCACACACACCCCCACATGACATCACAGGAAGTGGCCTCATAAAGCATTATCCCTCAGTACACTAAGAAGAAAATGGTTACGATATCAGTGTATTGTGACATTTCATACAAGAATGGATCACCATATGTAGCAATGTCAAGGTCCATGTTGCCACGTGAAGTGTATCACCCCCAATCCCCTCTTTATGTGGATCTGCCCTGTTATTTCAACTGGACTACAGAGCAAAATCACATTCTGGGGGGACAGGGACAGATAGGCGGGCATTGGAATAGGGGAAACCCAGGATAAAAGGGGAGAAGGAGAATATTTCACCAGAAAACATGTATGGCCTCAGTTTTTAATGATTCTTCTTCTTGTGTTCTTTTGTGGCAACGTGCTAGTCTTGGAAGCAAGACGACAGGGAGCAACACAGGTTCGATCCCTCGGTCCGCGCAACACAGGTTCGATCCCTCGGTCCGCGCTTAGAAACCTCTGGGTATTAAGCTTGTTATAAATAACCTATCATATCATATCAAACAGTCTCATTTGCCCTCTCCCTGTCACCTCATTTCGCAGATGCAATGCAAGAGGGGCGCCAAAGATTTTTAGAAATTGAGGGACAGACTTGCTTTGCATCTGTGACTCCATTTCTAAAAATCGGTAGAGCCCAGCCATTGGCAGTACCCATCTCACCTGATCCCCCACCCTCGCCAGCCCCCCCTCACCAGATCCCTGTCCTCGCCAGCCCCCCTCTCACCTGATCCCGACCCTCGCCCGCACCCCTCACCTCACCTACATCCTCGCCAGCTCCCCGCTCACCTGATCCCCACCATTGCAGGAACCCCTCATCTGCCCTGATCCCCAACCTCGCACAGCACCCCTCACCTAATCCCCACCCTCGCCAGTCGCCCCCCTCAACTGATCCCCACCCACTCTCCCCTGATCCCCACCCTCGCAGGCATCCCTCATCTGCCCTGCATAAGGGTGCTCCAACAAATAAACTGCAAAGGAGGATCTAATGAGGGTGATTATACAAATTAAACTTCACTATCTTCAGGGGAAAGGCATCATTTACAGAGCAGGTCCTTGCAGGTCAGAGGTTGACTGACAATGACGCACTTTCAAAGCCAGCAGTGCAGTTGTTCCAGCCTGTCAGTTCCAGGATTGGAGCACTGTTGCTTTCTTCCCACGGCCCAGCACTATAGGCTGTGGCTGGCAGGTGTGGAATTTCAGAGACCTTTCCAGTGTTGTTGTGATAGCCGTTCTTTATCGCCCTGAAGTTCCACCCTCTTTGACAGTGGCAGCACAAAACAGGTTGATGGCCGGTAAACATAAATGTATTTGCCATTTTCTTATCACTGACACGCCTTCATCGTCCCACACAGGCTCTGCATGTCTGCAAACTATCACAAACTGACCCCAGCACATTCCCTTGCGTTCATGTCCAAATCTTTTATGTGCCTTTCAACTTTCACACCTTTGCCCTCTTCTCATGCCCTCTCGTATCAGCCCGCAGACCGAGGTCAGGACATTTATCCCCAGTGTCTTCGGCTCAAACACAAATTCCCTTTTTATTGGAAGCAATACTTGCTTGGGCAGTGCCAGAACCGCACAGTAAATAACACGTGGCGTGCATTGCTCTCAGTATAGGAAGCAGAACGGCTTTCATACCTTGTAAGACAATGAACACACCATGTTTAAAAAAAGCATTGCAGGAATGAAATAAACACAAGGTGCAATATTTTTTTTCATACCTTTTATATGAATGTAAAAACTGTCAAAGAAATGAAAGTGAGTGAAATACATATTTGATTTCTTTGCATGTTTTATATATACTACGGTGAAAGCAGCGCACATTTGCATACAAACTTCAAAAAAATAGCAATGAGTTCATGACATGCGTGCGCACACAATCTTTATCTATCTTGGCAGCGTGCGCGATATGGAATAAAGCGCCTCAGTGCCTATACATTGCGAGTATACCACATGGCCCCTCCTGCCATCCACGGTAGCTACGTTAACCCGTGCACTCACAAGCATTTAATTTGTTTCTCGCTCTGGGAGTACAGTTCAGAAAGCGATAGCGAATCTGCCCCAACGATGCTAATCGGAAACAGAGGTGCCTGGGCCCGATTCACAGGGGCATTTTATAATGGCGCAGTCCCGTTGGAAAACCGTCTGTGAATCAGGCCCTTACAGAGCGGCAGCTTTACGCCGGTTCTGTGTGATTACCGCTAGATAAAGTAGCAGCTTATAATGATGACTGGAGTCATGCAGCAGGGAGAGGGGCGCCAGAAGTCGCAAGGGAACACGACCACCGGCACGGCATAGACAAGTCTCTGCACAGGCACAGAAAACGAGCTGGCCCCCAGACCTCCAGGGTGGCAGACGAGACCATGGCACGAAACTTCCAAAGTGTCAACTCAGAATTGGGCCTGGTGGACACGGTCCCGATCCCTAGAACAGACGCCCCTTCTTTCACATATTACTCAGCCATCCACATGTCATTTTCCAGGATATACTTCATGTTGGTGGAGGAGACCCTGCACTCATTCGTCACTGGCCACAGGGTTGACCCCGTCCCCTGGTCCGACCACTATCTGGTCCGAGTCACCATAGCAAGGGGAGGACTAAGGGACCGCAGGGGAAGATGGAAGTGTAACGACTACCTGCTGAAGGATGAGGTCCTAGCACAGGAGGTACTCAACGCCATTACGGAATTCTGTGAGCTCAATGATAACAGGGAGGTAGGTTCGCACACCCTATGGGACCCTTTCAAGGCAACCCTACGGAGAGTTCTGATCAAAATGGGAGCCCAGAAAAAAAGGGAAAGGGAAGCCCAGGAGAGGTATCTGAGAGAGAAAATCGCCCAACTCCAGCGGGGGGCCCTCCCAGGGAACCCTTAGACTGCGATCAGGTAGCCGCCCTGGACGATTATAGGCTCCAGTTGAAAGATCTCCTCCTTCACAAAACAGAGAGAAGTCTTCAACTGGTTAAGCAAAAGTATTATGAAAAGGGGGACAGGGCGGACAGGATTCTGGCCTGGAAACTGAGGGAGGTACAGAGAAGCAGAATGGTGAAAGCAGTAAAGAACGAGATGGGGGAGGTGGGTTATGACACACCCCACATTGGAGAGGCCTTCCGCCGATACTATGAAAAATGATACCCGTCAGAATATAGTGGGGATGAGGTGGAGATCGAGGGGTTCCTGAACTCTATACAGATCCCAGCCCTGACCAGGGAGATGGCGGAGGGGTTGGAGGGTCCGGTGACCGAGGATGAGGTGGAATGCGTGATCAGTGGAATGAAGGTGGGCACTTCCCCGGGCGAGGACGGCTATACAGTCTTCTTCTATAAAAGGTTTCGTTCGACCCTTGCCCCACATATGGTAAAGGTGTTTAATGCGGTGTTGGAAGGAGGGTCTCTCCCAGACTCCATGATGGAGGCAATTATTGTGGTGCTCCCCAAGGACGGCAGAGACCCCTCGGAGTGTTCCTCTTACTGCCCAATATCTTTGTTGAATATTGACGTGAAGATCCTAGCTAAAGTGATTGGGAGGCAGATGGAGGAGATCCTGCCAAAATTGGTCCACGGAGACCAGGTGGGGTTTATAAGGGGAAGACAGGGCTCAGACAACATCCGTAAAACCATAAATTTGTTTCACTATGCCCAGGTGTCGAACCTAGACGCGAGTGTCCTGTCCTGGACTCAGAGAAGGCGTTCGACAGGGTTGAATGGAGATTCATGGAACTCACCCTCCAGAAAATAGGCTTTGGGACACACATCAGGGATTGGGTGGCTGCGCTATACAGGGCCCCGAAGGCTAGGGTTCAAGTGAATGGCAGATTGTCAGATCCATTCCCCCTTTCGCGGGGAACAAGGCAGGGATGTCCACTCTCCCCTCTAATTTATGTCCTCACAATGGAACCCTTGGCCATAGCAGTCAGAGCACACCCAGACATCAAGGGGATTAGGAGAGGCGAAGTAGAATTCAAGCTTTCCCTGTTCGCGGATGATATTCTGGCTTACCTGGTGGACCCAGAATCCTCGCTCCCCCCCCCCTCCTGTCCCTGATGGCCGCATTTGGGCGCTTCTCGGGGCTAAAGATTAACACATCTAAATCAGTCCTGCTCCCCATGAGAACTCGGGACCCGGGCTTAGACTCCCTGGACAGGCTAGAAGGGATAACAGTGGGGAAGGTCTCTATCCGATACCTGGACATCCCCCTCACCAGGGACCTATCCAATCTCGACCCTACCAATTACGACCCCGTTATGGCGGGGGTCACCGCTGATATAAGGAGATGGGGCTCAATGATTCTGTCCTGGTACGGCCGCATGACGCAGAAGTATATTCATCTTCACTGCCGTTTACTCTATCTCTTTACCGCTCTCCTAACTAACGTCCCTGACTAAACCTTCAGGGTCTTCAGAATGCGATGCGTGAGTTTATATGGCAGGGCAGGACCCAGAGGACCGCAAAGGCCGTCCTGACCTTACCAAGGGAGGAGAGAGGGTTTGGGCTGCCAGACTTCCAACTTTACTACCGCGCTGCCCAGTTGCACGTCCTCCTGGAACACATGAAAGAGAGGATGGGTACATACTGGTCATACTTGGAAGACATGGACGCCCACCCACTTAAAGTTCGAGACCTCCTATGGGCCCCACGCAGGTTCATCCCAAACAGACTCAAATCCCACCCAACATTGGGAGTTCTCTGGGCAATCTGGAGGGAAGGCCCCCAGACAGCACACCTAATGTTGTGGCTGTCCCCGATGTCATCACTCTGGGGCCACCCCCTCAAACTGGGAAGCAGGGGGTTCCGCAACGCACAGTCCTGGTCCAATTCGGGGATGGAGTGGGCGGGGCAGATGTTTAAGGAAGGGGAATTCCTACCATATGGGGAATTGAGAGACGCTCTCGGGCAGGGGTCACTCTCTATATTCGAATACCTCCGCTTGTAGGGTATCCTATGCGACCAATCATGGGGCCAAAACTTGAAGAGACAGCTGATCCCTGTTGAGAAACTACTTGACATAGCGACCTCTAGGAAGGGGGCGGTATCAGGTATGTATAAAATCCTGAACACTGTTAACTTGGGGGTGAGGAGGGGTTTCAGCACTTTTTGGAATGATTTGACTGGGGAGGAGATTTCGGAGGACGCCTGGTCAAGGATATTCAAAATAGCTTTCCATGGGAATTTATTCACTGCGGACATGGAACACAACTTCAAGATCTTACAGGGGTGGCACAGAGATCCCGCAAACCTGGTGAAAATGTTCCCGGGAGTGTCCCCCGCCTGCCCAAGGGGATGTGACCAGGCTGGAACGATGGGGCACATGTGGTGGCACTGCCCGAAAGTACAGGCATACTGGGAGAAAGGTAAGGGGCTGGATCGCTGAAGTCTCTGAGGAACTACTCACCCAGAACCCTCTGACTATGTTGCTGGGCCTCCCTCCTGAGGACACAGACACATACAGGTACCCAAGAATGTGGGAAACAATGTTGAGGACGGGGGGGTGGCCCTGGCCCAGAAATGGAACAGCCCAGAGACCCCCTCAAAGGAGGACTGGCTACAAAAAGGTAAAAAATATGTTCTTGATGGACAAATTAACGGCAATGATGAACAATGATTCAGGCTCATTCCAAGCAAACTGGTACGGGGTGCAGCAGACCTGGGGATGGGATGTCCACTGATCCACAGGGAGGAAACACGGTTGGAATGGGAGCCCACGGCCCGGGGGACAGTGGACGAAATATAGCCATACATGAAGTCAACAATCACGCTCTTTCCCGAGCTCCGGACATACAGAGCTTTCAACGCGACTCCCCACAAATAGGGTTCAACTGGGACTAAGTTACTTGGGGGGAGGGTTCGTATTGGGGTGGCGGGGGGGGGGGCATTGGGCCAGTCACTTGTATACTCTTTGAAAATGCATTGAGCCCGTTTGTTATATTAAGAAAATGTTAATAAAACCAAAGTTTAAAAAAAAAAAATCTTTTGCAAGGACTCCCCTCTTCAATGCTGCAGAAGTAGCCATTCCCCTTGTGGAATGAGCACGTAGCCCATCCGGTGGGTCTTTTCCTGCTAATCTGTAGCATTCCAGTATAGCTAGAATAATTCAGCGGGATATGGTTTGTTTTGTCACGGCTAACCCCAATTTATGACCTTTGTAGCCCACAAAGAGTTGGTCGCCTTGACGTAATTTTGTCATTCTTGCAATGTAAAAGCTGAGGGCCCTCTTTGGGTCCAGCCTATGTAATCTCTCCTCTTCTTTTCCTATATGAGAAGGAGGATAGAATGTTGGTAAAACAATTTTCTGTGACAAATGGAAGTTGTAAACTACTTTCGGTAAGAAAGATGGTTTAACTTTCAGAACTACTTTGTCCTTGTAAAATGTGGTGTATGGAGGTTTACATGAGCGAGCCTGTAGTTCATTAACCCTGCGGCTGATGTTAATGCCACAAGAAGAACAGTCTTTAGTGTTAAAAGCCTCAATGGACAGGAATGCAGAGGCTCAAATGGTATACATGTTAGGAATTTAAGAACTAAATTTAAATCCCAAGTTGGAACATGAAATGGTTTTGGTGGATATACATTTGTAAGTCCTTTTAGGAACTGTATTATTAATGGTTTTTTAAAGTAAGAAACCTCTTCTGAGGAGCGCTTAAAAATGGACAGCGCAGCAAGATATCCTTTGATTGTTCCGATCTGGAGCCCCAGATTGGCTAAATGTAATAGGAAGGAAAGCACCATTGGTGTGCTACATTGAAAAGGGTCCACATCCCTATCTTTGCACCAGTTACTGAACTTATTTCAACGACACCGGTACAAGGATTTTGTTGCTGGCCTCCTGGCCGAAAGCAAAATCTCCATTACGTCATCCGGAAGATCCCAATCCTTGTATCTCAACCTCTCAGAAACCATGACTGAAGGTCGAGTGTGTTGCCCTCTGGATGGAGAACCCGACCTTCCTCTTGCGAGAGAAGAACCTCTCTTTATGGAAGAGGGCAGATGGCCATGTCTAGAAGGTCCGGGTACCACGTTCTCCTGGCCCAGTCCAGGGCCATTAGGATCATGGTTTTCCTGAACTTTCTCAACTTACTGATTACTTGAGGAATCACAGGGACTGGAGGAAACGCATACAGCAGGGGAAAATCCGAATCCACTACAAACGCGTCCCCTAAAGCTCCTCTCGGGGGAAATTCCCTTGAGCAATACTGATCGCACTTCCGGTTTAGCGCGGTTGTGAACAGATCCACTTGAGGGGTTCCCCAAAGGGCGAAGGTCTCCAGAAGGACTTCCTGAGCTAACTCCCACTCGTGGGAGACTGATGTGCCTGCTCAGAGCATCTGCCGCCGTGTTCTGCTCTAGGTGAACTGCCGACAAAGAGATTCCTTCTTGTATTGCCCATAACCAGAGCTGCATTGCCTCTCTGCACAGAGGAAGTGATCCTACGCCCCCTCTTTTGTTGAGGTAGTACATAGCCACTGTGTTGTCCGTCATTATCAGGACATTCTTTCTCTGTACAGAGGGGAGGAAGGCCTTCAGGCTAGTCTGATTGCCCTCAGCTCCAATAGGTTGATGTGTAGTTTGGACTCCGATGGAGACGAACGTCCGCTGATTGTCAGATCGTTGGTGTGAGCTCCCCACCCTGCGAGTGAGGCGTCCGTCACTACTGTTCTCTCTGGCCATGGTTGCCAAAATGATTCTCCCTTGAGGATGTTGTCATTGCAAGCCCACCATGATAGATCCTGAGCAACTGCGCTCGGGACTTGCAGACGATCTGACATATTCCCCGAGAATGGGACCACTGAGTTCTGAGGGCCCATTGGAGGGATCTCATTCTCAGTCTGGCCTCTGGCACCAGAAAAATGCAGGATGCCATGAGGCCTAGCAACCTCAGGAAATCGAAGGTAGGCAGATGCTGGGCTTTCTGGAATTTTGTTACCATCTGCTGGATGTGGAGAGCTCTCAACTCGGAAGGCGAGGCTTTGCCCGAGGAAGTGTCCAAGACTGCTCCGATAAACTGGAGCTGTTGCGATGGTATCATGTGGGACTTCTTGAAATTGAGGGAGAAGCCCAGGTTAAGGAGGAAGTGGCAGGTGGTCGACAGGTGTTCCTGAGCTTGTTTTGGAGAACGTGCTCTGATTAGCCAGTCGTCCAGGTAGGGGTAAACGTGAATCCCCCCTCTCCCGAGACTCGCTGCCACTACCGGCATCAGTTTGGTGAAAACCCTCAGAGCAGAGGTCAGCCCGAACGGCAGAACTCGAAACTGATGGTGAGAACCACCAACTGCGAACCTCAGGTATTTTCTGTGCTTGGGATGGATTGGCACATGAAAATAAGCATCCTGAAGGTCCAATGATACTAACCAGTCTTGGAGTTGGAGAGCCTGAAGGATCTGAGAAAGGGTTACCATCTTGAACTTGTCTTTCCTGAGGAATTTGTTTCGTTTTCTCAAGTCCAAGATGGGTCTCAATCCTCCGTTCCTCTCCGCTACAGGTACATGTTCTATTGCACCTTTCTCTAGCAGGGTTATAATTTCCTGCCAAAGGAGCGGATCTGGAATTTTGGTAGTGCTTGCTCCTGGTGGATGATCGTGAGGTCTTTTTAGGAATGGAAGGCAGTAACCTTGAGCTACTGTTTCCAGTGCCCAAGCATCTGAAGTAATGCCCCGCCCCTCTTTCAGATGCTGAGAGATTCTGCCTCCCACTGGTGTTTTGTATGATAAGACCTCAGAGAGATTTGGAGGCGGCTGAGGGCATAGATGCCGTTCCTGAAGATGGCTTTGTAGTCTTTGCTCGTCCACCACGAGTAACATTCCTTTTGCCCCTTTGAAAAGCCTGTCCTCTTCCTCTACCAACAGAGGAGTAGTATCGAAAAGGACGACCCCTCCAGGAAAATGAGCCCGAATAGGGTTTCTGAGGCTGTCTCATGGAAGCACTAAGAGATTTGGCTGCCGCTTTAGAGGTCTGTAGTTTTTCTAGGCTCTCATCAGCCTTACTAGCAAACAGCCTTGAGCCATCAAAGGGCATGTTGAGAAGTCTAGTCTGCACATCTGGTGCAAACCCTGACTTTCTCAACCATGCAAATCTGCGTAGCACTGTGCTTGATGCCATGGATCTGCTAATACTATCAGCAGCATCCAGTCCAGACTGGAGGCATTCCCCCATTGCCTCCTTTCCGTCATTGACTATATTCAGGAGGCCTTCCCTTTCCTCGCATTCCGGAATATGTTCAGCCGCCGCCAAAATGCATTCCCACAGGGTATGCATGAACCTGGCCAGGGTACAGGTGACGTTGGTCGATTTCAAGGCCATGCTACCCAAAGTAAAAACTTTACGAGCCCAGGCATCAACCTTTTTGTCCTTCCTGTCCGGAGGTATGGTTGGGTATGCTGTCTGCCTGGAAGTAGTAGGCTTTCTGGTGTAGAGTGTCTACTCAGGTATTCTGAATCAGAAGTAGAAGTTATGTACTTCTTTGGGAGATTGCGGTCTACTGCAGCAATGCTATCAGGTTTTTCCCAGTTCTTTTCAACTGTTCTTTGGAGCGCCCTATGGAAAGGGAGAACTGGGTCATATCGTCTTGCCCAAACGTAGGGGAGGCTCTTCCCCAACCCATATATTCAATCACCCTACTCATCAAATTCCTATACCCTGAGTCTGCATGTTCTGCAGGATCAGGTGCAGCAAACTCCAATTCGGGTGATGCGTCCACACCACTAGCAGAATGCAGAGTCTCAGATAGGTCTCTCATTTTTGTCTCAGGGTTTATCAGTTCCACTGGAACTTGTCTAGTGCCATATTTTACTCCAAAAGGAGTGAAATCATCTGAGCCAGATTCTTCAAAAATTGAAGACATGGACCTAAAAAAGTCCGATTTCGGTAAAGGTGTAAACCTTCTCTCTTCCTCTTGATTTTTTGTCAAAGGAATCAGTGTTTTCTTCGAGGGGGTCGAAGGAACCTTTTACGCACTCGACGAAGCCTTCGACAAAGGCGTTGAGGATAATATAGGCTTCGTCGTCGAAACTGTCGGCGCCAATGGCGTCGACGAATTTGCGCTCAACTACAACTTTTGTTTCTTATGAGGGATCGGAGAAACACTCGATCGTCGAGGATCTCTCGACGATTTGTCGACTCGAGATTTATGGGTACTACCTGGCTTTACCATCATAGTTCCCGACTTCCCTGCGTCGTCCAGTGGAGCAACCGGGGTCTGGCTTTTCTGAGGTTTCTTTGAGGGGGTCGAGGCCGCGTTCTCAAAGACCTGCATCATTTTTCTTCTAAAGCTCTCCCATTTTGAAGGGGAATAGTCTAGTGGGACATCAAACCAATTCCGTCGATGAATCGGATGATGACGATGGAGATCTATGTCTCCTTTTGAGCTTTTTAGAAGACGCGACGAAGATCGTCTTGACCTGCTACGAGACCGGGATCTCTTCAAATGTTTTTTATGATGTTCCGATTCTTTTGAATCGGACGATTTCTTATGTTTTTTAGACAAGGCTTTCGAAGAGCCCTTTGGCGCCAGCATCAGTTGGGAGAGGCATCTGCTTAAGGGACTACTACATGGAGGCATCCACATAGCTGGGTTCCTAGAACCAAGCTATGCGGTCGAGTGCTTTGGGTGTGGTGGCCTAGGGACTACTTTACCTGGACTACTTTACAGTGGCTATTTAAACCACACCCGAACAAGAACACAAGCTTCGCGTTACTTTACCTGCAGAAAAACAAAGAAACATCGTTAGCAACAGAATCTTACCTGCAATCTCTGCTCACAGCTCCAGGGCATCTCTGTTGGAGGGGTTTGCCGCCCGGATTGAGGGACCTGAGAAAAGGAGAAAGACATAATTAACGGAGGTACTAGAGACATTACAACCATAAAAGCGCTTAAAGACTTACCTGGCTGGTTGTTTCTCGACCGGCACTGTTCCGGAAACCCCATCTGCGCTGGGTACTCTCCGCGACCTACGAAAAGGGAAAAACACAGGTCAGTGAGGACAAGGCATCGCTGCGCTACGCAAAGCGCCTCCTTACCGCCTCGTAGCGCTATAGTGCGCCATAATCTCCCGGTGAGAACCAGCACATCCTGTACTCCGAGTGGACACTCCACGCTCCTAGAGGAGATAAAAAGAGATATTAGAACAGACAAAAGGCATGCAAGAAATACAACACCTTCAATTGCAATAAGACCTACCTGAAAGACACTACAAGGGCCGCAGTCAGTAAAGTAACTGGACCGCCAGCGCCCACAAGAGCCAATGCGCCCTTGCCCAGAGAGCAGGACGGGGGGCCTACCGATTCCGGCAACCAGGTGAGAAGAGAACCTGGAGGGGCTGGAATTAAACTGCTTACCTCGGTCGCCCAGTCCTGACATAGTCTTCATTTTCCAGGCAGAATTCCCTTGACACCGAGACCACAGGAAGACCGTCAGGAAGGGCATCAGCGACCAGCTGGCTGGGTGGCGTCCCCGTGGATACCAGGTGAGCGTAACAGTTACATATATGTGTCTTTATTCTCATACTTTTATGTTCCTGTCAAATGCTCTTACGATGTTGCTCTGCCCAGACACCAACAGCTGCTGCCAATGATGATAGTAACCCTGTCCAAAGCTAGGGCCACCACTGCTTCATCCCATACGGGTACTCAAAATGATGTCATCTTGTGTTCTTCACCAAATTGGCATGCATGTGTGGAGTAGAGGGAAGATTGCAGAAATGGTGGGGGGACGAGTTGGGGTTGTTCGGCGGAGGAGTATGCCCATATTGGGATCGGTATGGGGAGTGATTGTAGGGTCGTTCACCCAGAAGACGATTATATTTTCTAGTTAAATTATGAACTAAAGATGGTAGGTTGGGGTGGTCAGGAAGGATCCCCATGATTACGAGGTGTTCATGTTGCGTGCGTCGTATTAATGACTGGAAGTGGCGGCGAACTGAACAATGATGCAAATACCTATGGAGCGACTTAAGTTAATTATGGATGGGACATGTCACTTTTTTGGGTTACTGTTTCTTTAGAAGCGATACATTAGAGTTGCACATGCGTACGTGCGTAGAAACATACAATGTCAAAACCGCAAATGTAACATGAACACGGGGTGCTCGAAACATTATAAGTTACTCACCGTAGTGACTAACCTACTCCTAGTCCATAGTCCCATTTTCTCCATATTGCATGGCCATCCCTCTCTATGGACGGGAAACTGAACCACCATTTATTTACACCAGAAAAATGTATATACTGCTTTAAATGTATGCGCGCGGTGGACGGTCCCGGGAGCGCACGCTCCCTTGACGCCGCCTTCTGGTGCCACACCTCAGGCCCCTTTGGCATGTCATCCGGATTAACTTGCTAAAATACGTAAATGATTAATGGGGGAAGGATGGAGGGACGTATGGAGATAAGGGGACTATTGACTAGGAGTATTTTGGTCACTATGGTGAGTAACTTATAATTACTCCTACGCCCCGCCCCCTTTCTTCCATGCTACATGGGCGATTACCACTGAAGGATGCCCAAGGGAGGTGCGATGCTTTGGATCCTAAGAAAACAGGTTCATCAGGACCACTTGCCTGAATGCTGCGTCAGATCTTGCGCTGCTATCCATGCAGTAATGCATGCAGAAGGCCGATGAATGGCCCATGTAGTTGCTCTGCTAATGGTTTGCCTCTGGAAGGCGACCGCCGTTGCTTTGGCCCTAACTGCATCAGCATGCATCCTTCTGCTGAGACTTACAGCCTCCTGAAAGGCTGCGACCATCCACCTGGCTATGGAGGCTTTCGAGGCTTGGTCCCCTGGCTTAGAGCCGTCGAAGATGACGAATAAAGCCTTTGTCTTGCGAAACCCTTTGGTCCTGTCTAGATAGAATTTCACGGCTCTTCTAACATCCAGACAGTGCAGCACTCTCTCTGCTTCGTACTTTGGCTTAGGAAAAATGGTTGGCAGCACAACCTCTTCATTGAAGCGGAATGAGACAATTTTCGGTAGAAATACTGGATGGGTGCAAAGTACCCCATTGTCTCGATGGAACGTGGTATACGGTTCCGTGGCCATCAGGGCCTGAATTTCACTCACTCTCCTAGAGGCAAGAAAGACCAGCAGGGCTGTTTTGATCATGACCAGCTTTCTCCATCGATGCCATGGGCTCAAAGGGCATATGCGCAAGCACCACGTCAGATGTCTTTTGACTACTGTGTTGGAGGTAGAGAAGGACCTGTGGTCAGAATTTCTGTAAGCGCCTAAGGCAGCCAGTTAGGTCCGGCATGTCTCCACCTGTACCCCTGAACACGCCAAGTGGGCTGAGAAAGATAGCACCTGGTCTAGCGTGCACGCCAAAGGGTCTATCCTTTTGTCCTTCGCCCAGAGGCAACATCTGGTCCATTTGTTTTTATATTGCCTTCTGATGGACTCTCTTCTAGCTTTCTAGATTATTTCCAGGTTGTCTTGTGACAGACAGATGTTGCATTGTTACTTGCTCAGGAACCAGGCAGCTAGAGCTAGCTTCTCGGGAGCAGGGTGAACTACCATCCCTCTGCTGTGAGAGGAGCCTTCGATTGTTAATCGGTAGGTTCACTGGACCCTGCACTGCCAGCTGTATGAGGTTTGAGAACCAGGGTTGCGCCGGCCACCTCGGGGTTATTAGAATCAGGCTCATGTTGGCGGACTCTGACTTTGTGAATGTACTTTACCTCCTGTCTCCTGTTGTGTTGAGTGAGGCTTCGTCCAACCCTTTTTTGCTAGGGGTTCAACATCCTTCTGAAATGGGATGCCTGACCTGGAGGCCGATTTTACAGTGAGGTCCTCTGCTAAGACCACCCCCTCAGGCTGTTCATTTCGGGGCTGTGGAATGCCTAGATACTCTGCCGGTCCTGCCAGTCTGTCATGGAAGGCGCTGGCGGATGACGAGTTGTCAGGGTCCTCCTCCTCAGTGTCCGCCTGGTCCGAAGCGCCCAAAGCAGCCGGGTCCACAGGCGGTGCAGTCATAGGTATTGGAGTAGGGTGGTAAGGAGGGGCAATTTAGCCGGCAGCGCCACTATGCTAGGTTACGCAGATACCTGTAACGGTGCAGGAGGAGACTCCACTGCACCCGTAGGGGTATTTTCTGCCACTTCACTGGAGCGTGAGGCGACACTGGAGACAGTGGAAGCATGTCCTTTATGATGCCCCCAGAATGGTGCCCATCTGCAGGGATCTCATAAACCAGAGAAATTTGTCAAAGAACATGTCCTCACAGGCTAGGGATGCACGCTCCTGTGCAGTGGGCATGGTCAGCGTGGATGGATGTGCCCTTGCTGCGCCCAGTCCACTCCGTAAATAGTAGGGCTCTGTGTATCGTCGCTGTCCCGCAAGCAGATATGTCATGCACCAGGAGACCGGAGGGGTGACCATGGGGGGTACATTGCCCCCAAAGAAGAGGGCTCTGTGCCTTGCCACCCTTCCGACTGGCGCGCAGGTTCATGTGCCACCATGTTGGCTTGCTGTGCCGCCCTTTTGTCCTGCCCCGACACGCTTGGTGTCATATTAGGCCTAGCCTTCCCCTGCGTACTGCTAGGGGCGGTTCGTGCTTTTCTGCACCTCAGTCTCCTGCCTGGTATGCTGTGCGCCCTATGCCCAGGACCGGTAGTGCTGTCGAGTCCAGGCGCCCACTCAGACATGGGCCCGGTAGTAGGGCAGAGCCCCTAAGGAGATTTCCTGATGACAGAGCCAACAGGCCCCTCAGCAATGGAACCGGTAGGGTCAGAGGTCCCTTCGGCCGTGAGGCCGGTAGCTCCATGAGCCTCGGTACCCAAGCTGGTGACAGGGCCTTTCAGGACTCTCCCGCAAGGCTGTTTCCTGGGAAAGGAATCGCCCTTGCTGGGTGCTTTGTTAAAGAGAACACTCGCCTTTGTCTTCGTCTTCCTGCAGACATACTCCTTTATGTGCTCTGGGGGAGACCTGGAGAACAGCTCCCTCCACCTGGAAAAGCCGGTTCTTAAGGGACCGGGGAGTAAGGGCGTTGCACACCGAGCAGTCACCCCAGCCGTGGTCTTCTCCCAGGAAGCAGAGACAGAGCATGTGCCGGTCCGACGTTGGAAATGGTCCCTCGCAGGAGGGGCACCGACTAAATCCCACCTCGGCCGACATGTGCCAGGGAGGGGCGAGGTGCCAGAGGCCATGAGACTACTACAAAAAAGGGGTTATTAGTAATTTGGGACCAAGGTCCCCCTGGTAACTAGAAAAAAAGACTGGAATTATGAAGAAAATGGGCCTCAACCACAGCTCTGGTGAATAGGTCCGCTGCAGTCAACGCAGAAAAGAGGGCTGGGGTGTGGCACCCTTGCGTGCATACATTTAAAGGGGTATACACATTTTTCTGGTGAAAATGGTTCAGATTCCTGTCCCTAGAAAGGGACTGCTGCCTGCAGTATGGAGGAAAGGAGACAGGACATAGGAGTATACATGGAACCTGGGGACAGAAAGGGTTTCAATGTGCATGCAGAGTGGGGCTTGCCCTGAGATCCCGCGGTAAAGAAGGAATAACATTTATAAAAAATACACACGGATATATATGGGATACATTACTCACCGTAATCATATTTCTGATGCTTGCATCTGCTTAGATTCACATGCTATGCATAGTCTGACATAGGCGGAGTATTACATTATTTGTTTTCGAAACTCGAAAAGGGAGGTCGACAGGGCGTTCCAGCAACACTATCCATAGTGTGACGTCCCCTGTACCCATGGTCATTCACGCGTAAAGGTCCCTCAGATTGTTTTGAATCTGATATAAGGTAGTATGACGTGTAGCGCGAGTACAGGTGTAACAAAGCAGATAATTGAAAAAGACAGAAAACATCTATGCGCCTTCTACTCGAAGAGGGGAGGAAGGGTGGCGTATGTTAATCTAAGCAGATACAAGCATCAGAAATACGATTACGGTGAGTAATGTATCCCTTCTGAGGCTTGTGGATCTACTTAGATCACATGCTATGCATAGACTATTGAGCAGTGTCAGAAGGAGGTGGGGTGTGAAAAGATACGGTAGCAAATAGATGTTTAAGCACTGTGTCCCTCACCTGTGAATCAGCTTTAGAATGTGTGTCCATGCAGTAATGCTGAGTAAAGGGATGTATGGAACTCCCATGTAGCTGCTTTGCAAATGGCCTCTATAGGGACATTTGCAATAAAAGCTAAGGTAGCTCCTGCACCTCTGGTAGAGTGAGTTCTTGGCGTGAAAGGCAAAGTTTTCTTTAATAGGGAGTAGCAGAGCTGAGTGCATTTCAATATCCATCTGGAGATGGCGTTTTTTGAAACATGATCACCTTTCCTGCCAGGTGCTATGGAGACAAACAGACGATCTGTTTTCCTTAGCGGTTTTGTCTTGTTCACATAGTACAAAACTGCTTTCCTCGCATCCAGTGTATGGAGGTTTTCTCAGCTGAGATTGAAGTATTTTGAAAGAAAGTAGGTAGTTCAATGGATTGGTTAACATGGAGCTTGAATATGAATTTAGGTGAAAACCTAGCGTTTGTTCTCAGTACCAACTTGTCTTTGTGGATAACAAAGAAAGGGTCTTGCAATGACAAAGCTTGAAGCGCACTAACTCTAATTATGGAGGTGATGGCTACCAGAAAAGCTGTTTTGTATGTTAGGTGTTTGAGGCTGTATTTGTGCAAAGGCTCAAAGGGAGGACCCATGAGCTTTGAGAGCAACGCATTGAGATCCCAACCTGGAGGCGGGTTGGAAATTGGGGGGGGGGGTTAAGTCTTTTTACTCTCTCCATGAAAGCCTTAACATGGATTTTCCACCAGGACACCTTGCTTTGTGAAGTGGTGTACGCGGACAGAGCCACTAGGTGAACCTTGATGGAATTAAATACTAGGCCAGAATCTAGTAAGTGGTGCATGTAGTGAAGAATGTGTGAAGGAGTACATCAATAGGGTTTTCATCTTTTGATTGGCACAATATTACAAATTGTTTACATTTGTTGAAGTAGCAGTGCCTGGTGTCAGGTTTGCGTGCCTCCATGAGGATTTCCATACACCTTTGAGCTAACTTTAAATGTCAAACTCTATCACTTCAGGAGCCAAGCTGCCAAGTACATAAACTGAGGATGTGGGTGGAATGTTATCCCCCTGTGTTGGGAGAGCATGTTGTGGGGGCACGGGAGCTTGATTGGTTCGCACATTGCCAGTCTAAGCAGATGTGGAAACCAAGGTTGTCTCGTCCAGATAGGAACAACCAAGATTAGAGTTGCTTGTTCCTGGTGCATCTTGTGCACTATCCTGCTCAGGAGCGGTGTTGGTGGAAAAGTGTAAGGAACAAGTTACTTACCTGTAACTGTTGTTCTCCAGCATGGGTCTGGCATGGATTCACATGCTCATGAATATTCCCCGTCGTCAGGCTGGGAATCCTCGGTAAAGAAAAAATCAGTATCAGTTTCGTTTCTGATCTGTCTTTCGTAGTAGTAACCAATCACTGATCTCTGCGTCATACTGACGACAGCCAATGACTGCCCTCTACCTAAGCCCCGCCTCTGGCAGTTCAGATTTGGTAGCACGTGAAGTGGCAGTATGACCAAGTGAAGAGCCGCAGAGGGGTAGACGGGAGGGTTCGCATGTGAATCCATGCCAGACCCATGCTGGAGAACAACAGTTACAGGTAAGTAACTTGTTCCTTCTCCAGCATGGGGTCTGGCATGGATTCACATGCTCATGAATAAAGAATACATAGCAGTACACACATGCACAACCACGGGAGGTGGCAAAGGCTCAACATTAAGCATTACATCAAACTCAACATTAAGCAATTCTTACCTCCTCACAAGGCTGACCTTAGGCGAATAGATTGCGCAGCACTACTTGGCCGACCCTGGACTCCTCCCTGGAATCCCGATCGACGCAGTAGAATTTCGTGAAGGTGTGCGTCGACCTCTACGTAGCAGCCCTGCAGATGTCCAGCAAGGGCACACCAGATAGTAACGCCGTGGTAGCTGCGATCGCTCTGGTGGAATGGGCTCTCGGACGGCCAGGCAGCGGTCGGTTTGCCAACCGATGACAGTACATGATACAGCCAGAGAGCCATCTGGAAATGGAGGCCTTTGAGAGAGCCTTCCCCTGATTGACAGGTCCAAAGTTCACAAAAAGTTGTGACGTCTTCCGAAAACACTTCGTGCGGTCCACGTAAAACTTCAGCGCTCTAGCCACATCCAGCGAGTGCAAAGTCCTTTCGGCCGGCAACGAAGGCGACAGGAAGAAAACAGGCAACACCAAGGGTTCGTTGAGGTGGAAGTCCGACGGCACCTTGGGCATGAAGGAGAGGTGCGTCCTGAGCACTACCCTCGTGTCGTGAAAAGTCAAGTAACTGGGCTTGCAGGAAAGGGCCTGGATCTCTCCCACTCTTCGTGCGGAGGTGATGGCCACAAGAAACGCTGTTTTCCACGACAAGAACTTCAACGGAGCCGAGTGCAGAGGCTCGAACGGAGGTCCCATGAGCTTGGTCAGCACCACGTTGAGCTCCCACGCCGGGGCCGGAGCCTTCACCGGCGGGAACGATCTGAACAGTCCCTTCATGAATTCTTTCACCAGACGATGAGACCACAAAGATGTCCGCCCCGTAGTTCTGGTGTATCGGGAGATCGCAGCAAGATGAATCTTGATGGACGCGTGCGCCAGCCCAGCCTTGGCCAGCGTCAGAAGGTACGGCAGTACCTGGGGAGCCGTAATCCGTAGAGGGTTAATCTTCTGTGCGTGGCACCAGACAGAGAACCTCTTCCATTTGTGTCCATAGCATTTAAGAGTTGAGGACGCCCTGGCCTTTGCAAGATCCTCTCTGCAGTCGGCCGGTGTGTCGTATCCTCCAAACTCTAACGCTGCAGGAGCCAGGCCTGCAAGTTCAGCGACTTCGGGTCGTGATGGAGGAGGGCGCCTCCTTCCCTGGAGAGAAGATCCGCGTCCGCTGGCAGCTTGATTGACGGGGACGCTGACTAGTCCAGAAGGTCCGGGAACCATATCTGCCTCGGCCACACAGGTGCGACGAGGATCATCCTGCACCGTGACCTCTTGAGCTGGTTGATGAGCCGGATCAGAAATGGCAATGGAGGGAACGCGTATAGAAACAGGCCCTCCCAGGGGAACGAGAAAGCATCGCCCATGCTCCTCGGCTGGGGAAACCTGCTGGCGAACCTCCGGCACTTGGAGTTCGTCGCCGTCGCGAACAGATCGATCTGGGGAGTGCCCCACCGTCGGAAGAGGCGGTCCACTAGATCCTGTCGTAGTTCCCACTCGTGGCACGAGCGCAGCTCTCTGCTGAGCGAGTCGGCGATGGTGTTTTTTATCCCTGCCAGAAAACGGCACCAGAAACATCCCTTGGGCGACGGCCCAATGCCACAGATCCTGCGCCTCCTTGGACAGGGCTGGGGATCTGGTACCGCCTTGCTTCCTGATGTAGAACATGGTGGTGGTGTTGTCGGTGAAGATCCTCACCACCTTGCCCTTGAGGGACGGAAGAAAGGACCGGAGGGCCCAAAACACTGCATGGAGCTCCAGGACGTTGATATGGAGGGACTTCTCCGTCGGAAGCCAAAGGCCTCTCGCGTGCAGATTTTCAGTGTGTGCTCCCTACCCTTCCAGGAAGGCATCCGTGGTCACTGTCTCCTGGTGGCTGGGGGTCTGGAAGTCCATGCCCGCCGTCAGATGCGCGCGGGTGCCCCACCACCGGATCGCTCGTCGGAAACTCTCGTCGAGTGTGATCCTCTCCTCGAAGCTGCCCGTCGTCTGGATCCAGCGCGCGTCCAGGAATTCCTGCAACGGGCGCATCCGGAGCCTGCACAGGCGGATGAGATAAATGCAAGAAGACATCATTCCGAGGAGGGACTTGATGGACATCACCCTGGCCGCGTCCGCAACCAGCATCCGCTGCACCTTGCCCAAGATGGCCCTCGTCCTTTCCTCCGACGGAGAGGCCAGAAGCGACACTGTGTCGAGCTTCGCTCCCAGAAACAGAGCGTCTTGCGCGGGCACCAGGTGGGACTTGGCGTAGTTTATGGAGAATCCCAGGTCCGTGAGTAGTTGGACGGTCCTTGCCATGTGCTCCACGGCGAGCTCCTTCGTCTTTGCTCGGATGAGCCAGTCGTCCAGGTAGGGGTAGAGGTGGATCCCCTCTCTGCACAGCTGCGCTGCCACCGGTGCGAGGCACTTGGTGAACACCCTGGGTGCCGACCTCAATCCGAAGGGAAGGGCTCTGAACTGGTAGTGACGCCCTTGGACCACAAACCTGAGAAACTTTCGGTGTCCCTTTAAGATGGGAATATGGAAGTAGGCATCCTCCAAATCCAACGACGACAGGAAATCGCCCTCCTCCAGTTGACCCAGGACGTGTTGGAGGGTGACCATCCGGAACTTCTGTGCCTTGATGAATTTGTTCAGTCGTCGTAGGTCCAGGATGGGACGCCATCCTCCCGTCTTCATCTTCACGAGGAAGTATCTTGAGTAAACTCCGGAGCCCCGAAGCCTCTTTGGGACGAGCTCGATGGCGCCCTTCTTGAGCATCGCCTTTACCTCCAAGAGAAGTTGAGGGACGTGATGTTCTTCCCTGACCACAGGGGGGACGCGCAGGCACCTCTTTAGAAACTCGAGCGCGTGACCCTGAGCTAGGGCGTCCAGCACCCAACAGTCGGTGGAGATGGACTCCCACACGCTGACAAAGCTTGCCAACCGGCCTCCCACCGGGGTGCTTCGGTGGGGGCCCGACCCCACGGCCGGTTCAGTCCTGCTTCGATGAGGCTTTGCCGCCTTGTCCTCCTTGGCGACGACGGCGGGGTCCGCCTGACTTGCCTCGTCCCTGTAAGCTTCCTGTGACGACGATCGGGCCGCTTGACGGTAGGTGGAAAATCCGCCGCTGGAACCTTTGGAGGCACCCTGTTTGCCTCCGCCGCTCCGAAAGTGCGGCCGCCGTTGCTGGAGAACCCCAAAAGCCCGGGCCGTCTCCGTGTCCGCCTTGATGGCTTGAAGGGAATCGTCCACCGTTTTCCCAAACAGGTTGTTTCCGTCGAACGGCATGTCCAAGACTCTGGTCTGCACGTCCTGACGGAAGTCAGTAGCCTTGAGCCATCCACGCCGCCTAAGGCACACGCCGTTGCCCAACTGGCGAAATCCAGTGTCAGCGATGTCCGTCGCAATCGTAATGGCATGGTGCGACGCCACCTCTCCTTCCTGCAAGATCTCTAGGGCTTCTGCCCTCTTGTCGTCTGGTAGGAAGTCCAGCAGGGGAGCCAGTTTGTACCACAACTCCCTGTCATAGCGGGCTACGATAGCCAAGGCGTTGGCCGCCTTAATCGTCATCGCTGCCGACGAGATGACTCTGCGTCCCATCGTGTCTAATTTCTTTCCCTCGCCGTCCGGCGGGGAGGTTGATGTAGAGGCCGCGCCCCCCCCCCGCTTTCTTCCTGGCCGCCGCGGAGACGATCCCTTCTAGCCGGCGTCGTGGATGGGTTCTTGAGGAGGGCGAGGCCCTCATCCCAAATATCGTCTAGTAGAGGTACAGCGAGGACCGTCTTCCTCTTGGTCTCGCGCCGTTGATAAAGGAAACCTTCCTTCTTCTCTTCCGGGCAGAGCTGGAAAAGCTCGGATGACCTGGCGATCATGGAGTGAAACGATCCAATCTCGACGGGCGAGGAAGCCTGGGTGGGAGGTGACGACGGGAGATCCTCGTCGTAAACCTCGTCGTCTGTACCCGTCGCGGCCGTGTCAGTCCCCGTATCATCCCCACGTGTCGTGGACGGGGAGGAGGGCTGAACAGGGCGCGATGGCTGAAAAGGAGGTGGAGGGTGAATCCTTCTTCTCTTAGGGGGAGTGCTCCCAGAACGGCCTGGCTCAGGGTCCCCCGTCGGGAGCGGTTCCTCCTTTGGTGGTAACGGCAGTCTCGTCCTTATCTCTGAGCATAAGGACTGTATAGCCAACAAAATGGCCGCCGAGTTGTCTTGCGGCACTGGTTGAGGGAGATCCGACGGGCGATCAGGAGCCCCGTCAGCATCCTCGACGCCCTCGTCCTCTTCCACGTCGGGGTCCCTCCCGACAGGATGGCATTCTTCCACGCCACAGCCGTGGCCTAAGACTTCGATCAGCTCGTCCTCAGAGGCTGAGGCTGAGTCCACGACGACCTCCTGCCCCCCCTTTTTCTTCTCTGTCTGAGGTTTCACGGGGGTCCTGTCGATGGGCACGAAAGAGGACTCCCTCCGCGGTGGCAGGGAGATTCTGGGCCCCGGGGTCGCCACCACTGGTGTAGCCTCCACAGGCTGAGCCAGGGCCGCCGCGACTGTCTCGAAAGAGGCCTTGGCCGGATGGATCAAGGCTTTCACCACCTTAGGTGCGCTCACCGCCTTGGGGGGAGGGTCACCACCTCGCTCCCCCTCCGATGGGGCCTTAGGGCACGACCGGGGTCTCTCCAGGAATTTCACCGGGTGCACGGCCTTCCTCTTACCCGAGCCAGAGCGTTGGCTCGTGGTTGATGGCGCCGGGGAGGATGTGCCCTGCCTGGCCCCATAGAGCCCGACCGTTCGGTGCTCCCGGTGCCAGCGGACTCGCGGTGCTTGGCCTTCTGTTGGACCCCCGTCGCCGGGGCGCCCTCAAATGTCTTAGAAGACCGCTCGGACTTCTTCTTCTTCTTCTTCTCGCCTGACGGGCTCTTTCCTTCCAGCCAGTTGGCGAGACGTTGATGGCGGTCCTTCATGGTCCGCTCCGACATATTGCCGCAAAACGCACAGTCCTTCTCCACGTGCGTCTTGTCCTCATGTAGGCAGTAAAGGCAAATGGAGTGGTCGTCCTCCTTAAAGACATTCTGAAGCTGGCATCCAGGGCAGACCCTGAACAGCTTTCCGGGCGTCGAGCTTCCCTTCTCCTGGGCCATGTTCGAGATGGGCCTGAGAAACCTCTGGAGTCCTCCAAAAGCGTGGCTCGACGAAATCTTCACCCTTGAGGGGCGTAGACGAATCCGACGCGGGTCCCCGTTGATCGGATGAAGAAACGGTGGAGCTTGAGGCTCTTTTGACCGAAAAAATAGAAACTTTTCTGAGAAAAAACGTGAAAAATAGCACTAACGCTCGAGAGCAATAGCACGAGGATCCCAACACTTGAACGTGCGGTAAAAATCTGAAGATGGCTGCCAGAGGCGGGGCTTAGGTAGAGGGTAGTCATTGGCTGTGGTCAGTATGACGCAGAGATCAGTGATTGGTTACTACTACGAAAGACAGATCAGAAACGAAACTGATACTGATTTTTTCTTTACCGAGGATTCCCAGCCTGACGACGGGGAATATTCATGAGCATGTGAATGCATGCCAGACTCCATGCTGGAGAAGCAGATTTCCCTGATCAGATCATCCACAGGGCGTTCCCCTTGGATCTGGGTTGGGGAAACCTGGATGCGAAGTCTGAGCATTGGCGTTTAGTCTTGTGGCGAACAAGTCTAAAGGAGGATAACCCCAGAGGGAGAAGGCATTCGGCCTCATTACGAGGTTGGAGGTAACCATGCCACAATTTGCGGCATTGTCACCTCCTTACCGCATACTGGGTCCGGGTTCCCGGTATGGGGACTTATCGGGTCATTCCAACCTTGGAGGACCCGGTAAATCCCCATTCGAAAAACCATTCCCCATTCCCATTCGATCCCCCATAGGGCTCAATGGGAATGGGGTAGGAGCTAACAGCGGACCCGTTATTAGCTCCCTGGTCGCTTAACGGCTCCCGCTAAGGGCGGCTGGTAAAGGTTTAACTAGCCGGCCTTAGTGGGACCCGCTAAGGGACCTCGGAATGTGGCGGTAAGGGGTTAACGGCACCAGCATCCTTACCAGTGCCGTTAACCCATTACCGCCGCACTCGTAATGAGGCCCATTGTCTAGAATTCAACTGTTGAGTTGCCATTCGTGTTCCTTGGGTAGAGGATCTCTGCTTAGAGAGTCGGCTAGGGAATAGAATTCCCCTGGAACATGTTGACACTAGAAATATGTTCCGCTTGAGTGCCTACTTCCACATTTTCTGGGATAGCCTGGACAGACTTGGAGTGTGTGTGTCTCCCTGCTTGTTTTTGCAGGACATGGCTGTGGAGCTGTCTGTGAGGACTTGCACTGTTTTGCCTGTTAGATGCAGTTGGTACGCTTGAGCACTGCTAGTAGTTCTAGAAGGTTGATGTGGTTTTGGGCTGTTAATCTGTGTCCACAGGCCATTCGCTGTATGGTGCAGGTAATGGGCTCCCCATCCGGAGAGCGAGGTGTCTGTTCTAATAACTGCTTGTACTGGAGGATTGTGAAAGGGTTTCCCTTTTAACAGGTTTTCCTTTAGCCAGCAGCAAAGTGCCACTACTATGGTTAGCGAAACAATCACTAGATCGTTCCACTGACCGCTGGCCTGAGACCACTGTTTTGCTAATCGCTCCTGCATTATGCGCATGCACAACCATGCGTGTGGAACCAGATAAATGCATGAAGCCACCATCTCGAGCAGGCGCATTGCCTTGCTCACCATTATTTGGCAACCAGCCAGATAATTAGGTATTTGCAGTAGTATGTTTTGAACTTTTTCGTTTGAGGGGAAGACTTGCCCTTCTTCTGTCTTTATGATAGATCCTAAGAACTGTTTGGTTTGGCTTGGAACGAGGCTTGATTTTTTCTCATTGCTTTAGAACCCCAATTGGAACAGAAGGTTGATTCTTCTTTGGATATTTTGCTTGCAAATTTGAGGGGAATCCCCTGTTATTCAATCATCCAGATAAGGGTAGACTGGTATTTATTGCCTGTGTAAGTGCGCTGGCACTACCCCCAATGCCTAGGTAAATACCCTTGGAGCGGAGGCTATGCTGAAGTGTAGCACCTTGAATTGGTAGTGTTGATTTGCTATCTTGAAGCGCAGGAATTTTCTGTGTGCTGGGAACATTGAAATATGAACGAATGCATCTTTGATGTCCAATGTTGCCATGTAGTCCACCTTGTTTAAGCAGTGGGATTACTTCCTGTAGCGTTGCCATGCAAAACCTTTGTGGCTTGACATATGTGTTTGCAGGGCGCAGGTTTAGGGCACGGTGCATTGTAAGGTCTTTCTTTGGCACAAGGAAGCACATTGAATAGATACCCTTGTTTACCTGTTTTGCCGGGACGATTTCTATGGTGTCCTTTTCTAGCAGTGCTTTGACCTCTTCCAGCAGAATGCGCTGTTCCTCCTGCGTTGTCGGTCTTTATTTTGGCGGGTGGTTGGGTGGTGTCTGTATGAGTTCTATGTAATAGCCTCCCGCTACGGTGGAAAGTACCCACTTGTCTGACGTGATCCCCTCCCATGAGTGGGTAAAATGACAAATGCGACGACCTACTAGAGAATCATGGGAGGGACTTGTAGCGGGTGGTCATTGCTTTGGTGGGGTGGAGCCTCTGCCTCTACCCCTCAATCTTCTGTGCCCACTTTGAACATTTTGCTGGGAGGATTACCCTTGCGAGGATCCCCAAGATGAAGCTTGTCCACCCTGGTTATAGTTAGAGGACTGCTGGGAGCTTTGTCCTCAAACGGTGTGTATTAAATGCGCCTCTTAGCACAAAAGGTTTATTTGTGAGCTGTCCCAGGGACTTGAGGGTGTTGTACTCTTCTTTAGCACTTTTCAGTGTGTCCTCGACTGCTTTCCCAAATAGGGCGTTTGGTTGAAGCGGCATGTTTAGCAGGGTGGCTTGGGGTTCCAGTTTAAAGCCGGATTGTCGTAGCCATGCATGGCGCTTATTAAGGGTACCCCTCAGCTACTATACAGCCTGCATTATCCGCTGTGTCCAGATTATTCTTTAGGATGCAATTTGCCACCTGCTTACCCTCAGCCACTGTTTCTAAAAGCTATGTTTTAAGGGGCTCTGGGACAGAGTCGATTTGTTGTGAGATCTTGTACCATTTGTGGCAATTTATAACTTGCCACGAGCGTGGTGTTATTGGCTATCCTTACTTGGTATGCAGACGAGGAAGTTACTTTCCTGCCCGGTGTATATATTTTTTTTTCTCTCCTTGTCAGGAGGGGCTTCAGCAGAGACTAAGGGCATGCCCGCTCTCTTTCTTGTGGTAGTTACGACGAGCAAGCCAGCTTTAATTGACCCCTGATGTACAGTGGGTCGGAGGGGGCTGATCTGAACATATTTTGAATACGGGGGTAAACTGCCCTCGTAAGGTTGGGGGTGAGCAATCAAGGCTGAATGCGCCTCTGGATGGACTGCAGGAATGGTATAAACTGAACTGCTGACCTCTTATCCCCAAGGATGTCCTCTACAAAGTCCTTGTCGACTTGTACCTCTTGGATATCCATTTTAAAATGTTCGGAAGCTTTTAAGAGGAGCTCATGATACTGCAGCTGATTATCCACACGGGAGTCAGCCACGGGTTGGTCATGATGGTCCGGAGATTGTATGATGTAGACATAGTCATAATATTGGTCTGTTTCATCTACGTCCCCTGGGTCCGCTTTTGAACCAGGGTCCTGTGAGTCTGAAGTGTCAATGTAGTATAGATTTTCAGGTATGTTTTGCGAGGTTCTAGGCTAGGCAGTGTCCAGATGAGGTCTTTTGGCGGCATGGTGGTCTTTGAGAGGTGCTTGAGAAGTGCCTTGAGAGGGGGCACTTGGAGGCAGGACAGTTGATCAGGGTGTTGGATCAAGAAAATCAACAAAGCTCGACATTCTCCTCATTACTCCATCAAATTGTTCAGAGGTCCATTGGGTGGAGCTTGGAAAACCTGTGGGAACAGGGGTAGAATAAGCCTCTGATGTAGAGAGTTGTTTGTGGAGCATTGAACCTAAAAGGGTGTCATTGGGGAGAGAGTGTTCCTTATCATTTGAAATAGGGGATTTAGAGGGTAGGGGCGTCGAAGATTTAGTGTGCTTCAATGCTTTGGACTTGAGGAGAGTGTTGGGGACATGTTTTTTAACAAGTTCTCTCAACTTGGAATTATTCAGTGATGTCATCAATGACATTTTTAATGTCATCTTTGATGTCATGGGTGTTAGTCCTAGCAGAGCACAGTGCTGGCGCAAGTTATGGTTACTTAGCTTACCATAATTGGCGAATTTCTGGGGTTTTCGGTTTTACTTGTAACCATACTATAGATAGGTTGTGGTTGGTGCAAAGGAAGTGCAACGTCCCTGTAAGAAACATTTTTGCACTGAATTTGCTAAGTGGTTGTTAGGGCAACGGAAGCATAACGTCCCTTTAGCAACTTTTTTCCAGTGATTTTGATAGGTTTTTAGTAGGGCACTGTGAGCAGAACCTTCCTATAGCATAGTTTTTTCAGTTAAGGGGATAGGTTTTTGTAGCGCTACTTAACCATAACGTCCCTTTAACAATGTTTTTTGTTAGTGAATTTCATAGGTTTTTAGTAGGGCACTATAACCGGAAAGTTGCTTTAGCATAATGTTTTCTGTAAAGGTGATATGGTTTTGGTTCCCCAACTGAACCATAACGTCCCGCTAAGAACTTTTTGTCACTGATAAGTTTTTGAGTCCCTCCTCACAAACTTGTGGAAAGCACAAATTCCGCTGTGTATCTATCCATTTGTGCTACCCCTTCCCTTGCCTAATATTGTCGGTGTATATTTCAAATGAAAGGTGTGCATGTTAAGTGTTGGTGAGACTGTAAGTGAGGTTTCTTTTTGTGTTAATATTGCATGGTGAATGTGTGCCGCACATTACTAGCCAAGGTAGCTGCAGGTAAGCAATGTGGAGGTTTCCTATGCAGGCTGCACCTGGCCGGCGTATGTGCAATCTCAATGCAGGTATCCGTAGGACTAAAGTACTGGCCGCATGGCTGCATGTTCTAAAGCACTTTTAATTACTTGTGGGAGCGCACGTCTATCAGTTCTACAACTATGTCCATGCCCATGGCATCCTCTGTGTGCTGGTGAGAGTGCCCCTGTCGCCAGCCCTACAGATTGGTACAGTAGTCTAATGCATTTCAAGTACTCCTCACGACTATGTGGGTTGCTCTGCAAACCTACCAATTTGTCGCTGCACCACACCTGCCTGTATGAGGCCCACTGGAAAACAAGGAACAGCAACCTTGAGTGTATGTTGGGCGTGCTAAAATGTCACAATAGTTTGATTGATGTGCTGCTTGCCTTTCCATGACCTGTGAAACTGACACACTGTCTCTGTACTGAGCACTGTGCCGGAAAGTGTCAAATGTTCCCCTGCGGGTCGTAGAGTTGGAGATAACATTTAACTGCAGGTGTGACAGTTTGTAGTGAGTCTGAAAAATGGCAAAGCTGGTGCGGCTAGGTCACTAACATAGTTGTGCATGTAAAGAAAAGTAAGCAAACAGCAGATTCTTCGAAGAGCAAAGAATATCACTGGTGGTTAGAACAGTACTGTAGCAGTATGGGTCGCGCTTCATAATTTTCTTCCTCCTGCAAGTATTGAAGCTGTGTTTCTCCTTGTTGTAAGCATTCTTGCATGGCACAATTCATTAATCTCCATGCATGCTTGTCCTACGGCTAATGGCGTACCATGAACTGTCCGTACCGCATGTGACGAAAACAGCAATGCAGGCATAAGGGACCAGTGGGCAAGGTACTACCCTGCCAAAAATGCAGTAGGGTAATTTCATGTACAGCATTCTCCACATAGGCTGCGGCCTACAACAGGGGCACTCCTGTACGGCACCAGAGCTTTAAAACACCCTTGTAGACCATATGCTGCGATAATGACCCTTACCTGCCAAAGGGCATTGCACTGTGCATGTACTGCAATGCAGTACTCTACAGAGGGAAGTTACTTTGAAGTGCTTGGGCATAGTCCGTCCAGTAGAATGACAATGAGTGGTAGCTATTTAAGTGAGGGCCACCCAACATTTCCCTCTCTGCACGTGCGCTATGGTATCCGTGTAGGTGCTGGCCCTTCCATACAGGCCCTTGCCTTTCGTTCCTTCGGTGGCGTGTGTTAGAAGACCAAAAGAATTAGAAATGAACGGGAAAAGGAAGAAAGTTAAGTAAAGAAAGCTCCCTTCAGAGTTCAACAATGGAAGTGGCAATGACGGGAGGCAGGGCGCTGCGCATCGTATACCCTGCCCAGATTGCGCGCTAAATAAAAGGAGCCATGGTACTGTGGAAAACACTGCAGTCAAATCGAGTAGAAATGGCTCGCTGTTGAAAGAGATTGTTTTACATGCTGCAGTGCGTTTTCAAGAGCTGCAGTGCGCAACACCTACCACAAACATTCTTTCTAAACTTCCAAAAAGGGCAGCAAGGCAATTTGTATAGGGCGTGCAGAAATCGGCAATGTACTAATATTAACAGGAACGAAAACTCTTCATGCTGTGAAACGTCAGATTCACATTTCTAAAGTAAGAAATTGGTACAAGTCGTAAAAAGGCACAAAAAGACTTCTTCACAATGTACCGCGCTTTCTCCCTTTCCGGTTGGACCAAATGAAAAATAACGTGGCGACATGGGTGTTTGCGTAATGGGATAAAAAAGTATGCAGGAGATTGGAAACAGACGCATGATCTGGCCAAGTGCCTCCTTCAGCGCAAACGGCACTGAAAATCATGTTACATGTGCAATGTTCTCTCCACAATGAACAATAATAATATCGTTGTGATGGCGCGTCACCAAAGTCTCACACAGACAAACCAAAATCAATCATTTCATTGTAGGTACTCCATACCAGTACAAATCCACATGATACAATCTACAATGAGCTCCCACTGCACACTGTTTTCCATTCACTGTCAATCAATGTATTTAGAACTCCCCTACAAAGCATACGGTGTAGCTCGTGCAATACACAGTCATAAGCGCACCCTCTGCATTTCGTTCGACAAATACCCTGTGTACCACAGTCTGTGCGTGCAATCCACACCCAGAAAACGTATTGACCAATCCCGTGTCTTCCACAGGCCCAATTCTATGGTCGCCATCTGCAAAAGGAGTGTATGTCACACGTTCAACCCTGGAATTCTTGCGATGTCTGCAGACTTTAGGAGGTGTGTGTGCGCACGGGAGTGGGGGAATACATTTCAACCAGGGTAGAGGACCTCATCGGTAGAGGAGGCTCTGAATAGAGCCTTTTTTTTTTAAAGTAGCTTCCTCAGAAACACAGTTTTTTGCAATTTTTAAAGTATTTTTGTATTTTGTAGTTGAGCTCACATGCTTACAGTAGGGTCTTCAGTGCAGCCTTTATATTGGAAAAGAAAATATCATTGCCACTGGTGGACAAAGAAATTCCATTAGCTTTGAAAAGGTGTACATATCGAGAAGCAATGTTGTCGTCCTCACATGAGAACATCCCAGTAGCACTCAAGAAGTCACACATGCTTCGGTTGATTAGACCCCTTCCGACATCTGTCTGACGACAACAATCATTGGAATAGTCCCACACTATTCGTGGTGGTATACATGAAAAAAGCACCTTGGCAGTGGGAAAAATACGCTTCACTACTTTCATCAACTTCTTGAGTTGCTGGTACACACAGGAACAAGCCAAGGAACCCAAATGCAACGCTCCATAGTGCACGACCACAGCATACACAGTTGCAACAGTGGCCACTCGTCGACATACAGCAAGTAGACCGCCGAAAATGCGCACAACGCCACAACACCACAAAGCGTCCACTGCCTCCAAACCGAAATCACAATGAAAGCCTTTTTGGATGGCATACTGGAACAGATCTTTCACAAACTCATCATGACTACCAAAACAGTGTGTCTGTCCATCTCTGCCTGCCACCCTCGCTGCACAGAGTAATGGAAAAAAAATGTGCCGCCGTTTCCTGTGATGCACACCCCGAGCACCTGATAGGATAATTCCCACAGTCCCATTTCCATTGAACAGCATGATGAGAAGAGCAGAATGTGGCACGTGCACTTACTGAAATACCGTGAGGGCCGCACCCTAGCAAAGCAGGAGTAGTCCTCCTTCCATTTCCACTGTTGCTCCACCAGTACCTCATTGGGTACTATTGAATAGTGACACACACAGCCACCAAATCGCATCCAAGCCCCCATCATCCCACACGGTTACTCCTGTACAACAATTCAAATGTACCGTTACACATTCACACTACAAGTGTTGTGCCATTCCTACCCATGTCCACTACCAAGTTCAGCCAAATGTATGCACGATTTCTCCATTCACATACATCCACATGCCCACCCAGGATATGGCACGTGTAATGCTGAAAGTATGGTGGAATCCGCTACCTTTTTGTGATAGTGAGGGGTGTGGAAAGTAATTTCAAGCAGGTTAGGGGATTGGGTCTTCCATCGTGGCTGTCGAAGTGTTTTTTGTTTTAAAAAATGTACGTGCTTGCAAGCAACTTTTTTTGTTTTTTCTCTTTATATGTGTTTCTGTTTGCCTCTCCTCACATTTTTACCAAATTGTGCTCAACGCTTCTTGCACAATGTAAAAGAACACGGCATTGCCAATGGTGCTCAAATAAATGCCATTTCTACAAAACCACTGCATATTTTGCAAACCTCATGATCTCATAGTGGGTGAAGAACATCCCAGCAGTCTGCATAAATTCACACATGCTTCTGTTATAACACATCTTCTGACCTCTGGCTGGGCACAAATTGCACCAGCATGGTCCCACACTCCTGTTGGTGTTATGCATGAGAAAACTACCTTGGCAGTAGGAAAAATCCACATCACTGCATTCAGCAACCTCTTGAGGTGACAGATTGAACGTCCACACGACATGTAACCCAAATGTAGACTTCCATGGTGCACCACAACAAAATCAACGTTTGTAACCGAGGCCACATATCTGTAAAGGCGAACCATCCCGCCAAAACTGCAGTCATACTGACAGCCCAAGAAAGTGTCCACTCCTTCCAACCCGTAATTACCAGCAACACCTCTTTGCTCACAACACCTGTGCAGATACTGCACAAAGGTATCACAGACGATGAGCACTGTGCATCTCTCCAGCTCTACCAACCTCACGACACAGTATTGGGAAATAATGCTACCACCCCTTCCTGTCAACCACACCCTAAACACCTGATTGCCTAATTCCCACAGTTCCTTCTATTATGAGGATGGTGGGCATGGAAATGGATGTGGCACGTGCACTTTCCCAGTTAACGGGAGGGCCACGCCCCAGTAAATTAGACACAATACTTGTTCCCTTTGCAGTGGCATTTTTCCAGCACTCCCTCATTGGGTGCTGTGAAATTTTCACACATGCATGCACCAATCACATACACAATGAATGCCTTGCACACTATCATTTCTGTACACCACTCCATAGTTACCGTTTGTCCATCCCTAAATTCAAACTTACCACGATCAAAGGTAATAGTTTCCCTGTTAAAGCGGCCAAACTTTGGAACTCCCTGACTCCTACACTGAGAATAGACCAACCCTATCTCAACTTCAGAACCAACACAATCTTATGGCTGAAAGCCAGCGACTACTAATTCACATGACGTCCAATGAACTGTAACCAATGCCTACCACTAGCTGCAACCCCCACCGGGTGCTCTCAGCGCATAACCGTTGTAAATATTTGTACATTTTGCCATTGTAAGAATTTGTATTGCAATCTCACGACTCAACATATGTTACCCCCGCGGGGACTACTACTAAATTCTGCCTATAATATCTGTAAATAGCAATTTATCCTGCTCTGTAATTTATGCCTCACATTTCCGACTCCCTGTAAATAAACTTTGCATTATCCTGTAACTGTTGCGCCCTGTTACCACTGGGTCTGGCGCGCATTCGCACGTTGCGTTTGCTTCCAAAGCACAACCACCAGAAACTTCTGCTAAAGAATCCCCAATTTCAGCATCCACAAAGATCCTGAGCGGCACCCGGCACACCTTTGGCCATGCACACAACAGTCTAGCCCTTGCTCACACCCACTCTACTACAGATCCATGCATGCCACCATGTGCCCACCTAACATCCACAAACGTAACGTACATAGCAACACTTCTACCAACTCCCCCACACCATAACACAGCTATCCACGAAACCATGTCACAGTTAGCAGAATCCACAAAAATACCACAGCCTCCACCACCCCTACCCACTACCATTCACAAAGTATTATGTCACTGGCAACCTAACCACAACATCTTCACAACATTGGGCCTACTTCAACAAATCTGCACACAGCAGAGTAACCACGCACATATATGCTGCACTTCACCCATACGCTCTTCCATACTCATAGTATACAAACACTGCAACCTGTGGCCACACTGCACAACTTCTCACTACACCATCTCCAGCCATACACCAAATACTGTAGCATATTCCAACTATCACCGCAACCATGGAACAAACAATACACACTTTTTAACAAACTTCTGTGCTGAAGCACATCTACAATGTGCTCCACAACCATTCTCCACAGATCACCACCCTGTGCCTGATGCACTGTCAAAACTGAATTGCTGCAGTGGGTGTGCTCCTTGCAGACATTCACTGCAACGTAATGCAAACATGCATGGCAGCATGTCACCAACTACTACAATCCACATACGCACCACTGCCACCAGCACTCCTAACCAACCTCTGCACCGCACCGCAATAGAGCTCTACAGCAGAATTGCAACAGTTACCATAATTTACAACCATAACACTGTCAACAGCACCCCTATGCACTTTCATTCACATACTATGGTCTTACCCACTTCCATTCACAAAGTATTGTGTCACTGCCAAACTAACCACAAAATGTTCACACCATTGCCTCTACTCCAACCAATCTGCACACAGGACACTATCCAAGCACATATAAACTGCACTTCAACCATACCCTCTTCCATACTCACAGTATGCAAACACTGCACCCAGTGCCCACACTGCATGACTTCTCACTGTGCCATCTCCAACCAAACATCAAAAACTGGACCATGTTCTACCAATGACCTCACCTACAAAACCAAACATACACGCATGGCAGCTCACTTCTGCTGCTCTATGTTGTCTGAAATGTGCTCCACAACCATTCTTTACAGGTCACCACTCTCTAACTGATGCAGTCAAAAATGCATTACTGCCATGGGTGTGCTCAAGCCCTAGGGTCTTGTGTGCATAACCTACGGCCTTCGGCCGTGCAGCCAATAGTCTAGGCCTTGAACACTCCCACCGCAACGTAATGCCACCATGCATGTCACCGACTACCACTATCCACATACACACCACTGCCACCAGCACTCCCACCCAACCTGCACACCGCAATGCAGCTATACAGCAAATAATGCAACAGTTTGCATATTGTACAAACAAAACACTGTCTTCGGCACCCCAATGCACTTTCATTCACAAAGTATTGTGTCACTGCCACCCTAACCACATAATGTTCACAACATTGGCCCTACCTCCAACCAATCTGCACACACCACACTATGCAAGCACCAGCCTCTTCCTGAGGCAGAGTCAAACATGCATTGCTGCGGTGGGTGTGCTCAAGCCCTAGGCTCTTGAGTGCATGGCCTTCGGCCTACGGCCTTCAGCCATGCAGCTAACACTCTAGTCCTTCAACACACCCACTGCAACGTAATGCAACCATGCAAGGCCCCATGTGGCCAACTACTGCAATCCACTAGCACAGCCACCCGCACTCCCACCCAACCTTTGTCATGTTCAATACACTCCCCTTCTAAAACTCACCTGCCACCATTCACCACGGAACGAGGTCGCCGCACAAGCTATCGGGCCGGCAATTACGACGGCCGCCTCCATTCATCACAGAAGTTGCTTGTCGAGGTACCCGCGAATTGGCGCAATACGCACTAATGCTGCAGGCACACCTCCGTCTTCTTCCACCTAATTACATATGTCACATCAACCACTTCTAACTCCACCACCCTTTCCATCCCTTCTTGCGCCAACACATGGCTTACCATATATTTTCCAGACTCTTGACTCAGAGTGGCCATATACTTTTTCTGCAAAGTTTGGTTCGGATTGCTCCAGCGGGAGCAAAATTATAAGCTGCCGAAAAAGTGGTCTTCCTATCGGTTCAGCAATTTAACCATAACTACACGGACAGTGTAATATATATATATATATATTACTCACCGTAGCCGTATTTCTGATGCTTGTATCTGCTTAGGTTGTTTTTCGAAAATCAAAAATGGGCGTCGACACAGGGCGTGCCAGTAATACTATCCCTAGTGTGACGTCCAGTGTACCCATGATCCCTCACGCGTGTAGGACCCTCAGATTGTATTTTTTCTGACATGAGGTAGCATGAGGAGTAGCGCGAGTACAGATTATCCCGGCGGATGGATAGGAAGATAAGACTACAAGCATCCATGCGCCTTCTCTCAGAGGAGAGGATGGGCGGGTCGCATGTGAATCTAAGCAGATACAAACATCAGAAGAACAAGTTACTTTCTTACCTGGTAACGTTCTTTCGATGGGATGGTCCGACGACGTATTCCATATCTATGACATGTAATCACCACAGCTGTGCTGCTTCAGAAACTTTTTTCGGCGTCTGCGTCCTGCGTCGATGACGTCGATGCGCGGTCGTCGAGGACCTCCTCCGACGTCCGACGTCATCCGATGTGATAAGTAGGACGCACGACGCCCGTAGCCTCAGTTGTAGTTTTTTTCCCCCAGAACGTGTGACATTAGCCAACTGCCAGTCAGACACAAAGCCTTGCGGAACGTAAGCTGCAATCGCATAAGAAATTCTGCAGCGGGGAAGGCAGGGATGGAGCGATATGGAATACGTCGTCGGACCATCCCATCGAAAGAACGTTACCAGGTAAGAAAGTAACTTGTTCTTCGAGGTGATTGGGTCCTCCGACGTATTCCATATCTATGACAGACTCCCAAAGCAGTACCAGAGCAAGGAGGAGGGAAAGAATTTAGAATCAAAATTTAGAATTGCCAATCAAATGGCAGAGCAAAGGACCGCCTTGCCAAAGGCCAGATCCTGTCCTCGGATGGAATAGAGGGAATAGTGACGTACAAATGTATGTACTGAAGCCGAGGTGGCTGCATCACAGATGTTGCGAATAGGAATACCCCTCTGCAGGGCAGTAGATGCAGCCATACCCCTGGTAGAATGGGCCCGCAAGCCAGCCGGTGGGTCCTTACCCGCCAAGCGGTAACACTCCGAGATGGCCAAAATAATCCAGCGAGACAGTCTGTTTCGTCACAGCTTGCCCCTAACGCTTTCCAGCGTAACCAATAAAGAGTTGATCGTCCACTCTGACCCGGGACATGCGTGAAACATAAAAGCTTAAAGCTCTCCTAGGATCAAGCCTATGGAGCCTCTCCTCTTCCTTACCAGGATGTGTAGGAGAATAGAACGCCGGAAGAACAACCTTCTGGCTCAAATGAAATTCGGAAACCACCTTCAGAAGAAAGGAAGGACGAACTCTAAGGACAACCCTGTCCTTATGAAACACAGTGAAGGGTGGTTTAACTGAAAGTGCCTGTAACTCACTCACTCTGCGAGCGGAAGTAACCGCAACCAAAAACACAGTTTTCAGAGTTAACAGCCTCAAAGGGCAAGAATGCAAAGGATCAAACTGAGCACCCATAAGAAACTTAAGAACAAGGTTCAAATACCAACCGGGCACCAGAAAAGGTGACGGAGGGAACACATTAGTGAGCCCTTTCAGTAACTGTGAAATTAAAGGGATTTTAAAGTAAGAACACTCTTCAGATGAGCGCTTAAAGATGGACAGCGCCGCCAGGTAACCTTTAATGGTACCCACTTGCAAGCCCCTGTGGGCCAAAGAAAGTAAAAAGGACAGAACCATGGGGATGTCACATGCAAAAGGATCCACATTCTGAACTCTGCACCAGTCGCAGAATTTACAGCAACGGCAACGGTACAGAGACTCTTCAGGGAGGTCCCAATACTTATACCTCAACCTTTCAGAAGCCAAGCGTGAAGGTTGAGGGATCTGACCTCTGGATGGAGAACCTAACCCCCCTCCCGTGAGAGCAGATCGTCTCGGTAGGGAAGACGACGTGGAGGGCAGATGGACAAGTCGAGAAGGTCCTGGTACCACTTCCTCCGAGCCCATGCCGGAGCAATGAGGATCATCTGGGAACCGAACTTCCGTAACCTCCGCAGCACTTGCGGGATGACGGGGACTGGAGGAAACGCGTACAGCAGCGGGAATGAGCACTCCACCACGAACGCGTCTCCTAAGGCTCCTTTTGGAGGAAATTCCCGCGAGAAAAACCTTTCGCACTTCCGGTTGACACTGGAGGCGAAGAGATCCACTTGAGGGGTCCCCCAAAGGGCGAAAATCTCCAGGAGAATCTCCTGAGCCAACTCCCACTCGTGAGAGATCGTGCTCTGCCTGCTCAGAGCGTCCGCCGTCACGTTTTCGTCTCCGGCCAGATGAACTGCCGAGATCGAAACTTCCTGCTGGATGGCCCAGAATTCGAGCTGCATCGCCTCCCTGCACAGAGGAAGTGACCCTGCCCCCCCCCCTTTTGTTGAGGTAGTGGATGGCCACTGTGTTGTCCGTCAGGATCAGGACACTCTTTCCTCGACGGCCCTCAGCTCCAACAGATTGATATGGAGTCTGGACTCCGACGGAGACCAACGACCACGGACTGTCAGCCCGTTGGCATGAGCTCCCCATCCCGTGAGGGATGCATCCGTCACAATCGTCACCTCTGGCCAGGGAAGCCAAAATGGAGCCCCCTTCATCAAGTTGCCTTCGACGGCCCACCACAGAAGGTCCCGGGCGACCGAGGGCGGCACCTGAACCAGGTCCGACATCCTGCCGGAGGACTGCGACCATTGCATCTTGAGTGCCCACTGCAAAGATCTCATCCGCAGGCGAGCCTCTGGCACCAGAAGAATGCAGGATGCCAGGAGGCCGAGCAACCTCAACAACTCGAACGCTGGGAGCGTCTGGGCATGCTGAAACTTGTGCAACATCTGCTGAATGTGAAGAGCCCTCACCTGGGGAGGAAAACACTGCCCATGGGAAGTGTCGAGCACTGCTCCGATGTACTGGAGCCGCTGCATTGGCGTCAAATGGGACTTCTTTAAATTGAGGGAGAAGCCCAGCCTGTGAAGGGAGTGGCAGGTGACGGACAGATGATCCAGGACCTGTTCGGGAGAGCTCCCCCTGATCAACCAATCGTCCAGGTAGGGGTAGACGTGAATCCCCCCCTTGCCTGAGATGCGCTGCCACCACCACCATGAGCTTGGTGAAAACCCTCGGGGCGGAGGTCAATCCGAACGGCAGGACCATGAGCTTAGCAAGCACCACATTAAGGTCCCAACCCGGTGGTGGGTTTGAAATTGGAGGGGGGAGTCTCTTCACCCCTTCCATGAAGGCTTTAACCACTGGTACTTTCCACCACAAAACCTTGTTGTGGGAAGTGGTGTAGGCCAGATGTACCTTTAGTGAGTTAAATACCAGGCCTGCATCCAGCAGGTGGAGCATGTAAGTGACAATATTGGAAGGAGTGCAATCAACTGGGTTGATTTGCTTATTCTGGCACCAGATAACAAATATTTTCCATTTATCAAAGTAACAGTGCCTCGTGTTAGATTTCCTAGATTCCTTTAGGATGTCCATACATCTCTGTGTTAAGTTGAGATGTCCAAACTCTATGACTTCAGGCGCCATGCTGCCAGGTACATTGAGCTGGGTTGAGGATGCACTGTTTGAGCTTGGTGCTGGGACAGTAGGTTGTACCAGCACGGGAGTCTGATGGGTTCACACACTGCTTGTCTGCGTAGGTGTGGGATCCACGGTTGCCTCGCCCACATGGGAGCAACTAGGATGAGCGTCATCGATTCCCTGTGCATCTTGTTGACCACCTTCCTCATGAGAGGGGTTGGTGGAAAAGCATAGGCAAACATCCCTGACCAGTTCATCCACAGGACGTTCCCCTTGGAGTCTGGCTGGGGGAACCTGGATGCGAATCCTGGGCATTGCCTGTTTTCGCTTGTGGCGAATAGGTCTGTAGTGGGGAAACCACACTGTGAGAAGATGTCTTCTATGACTTCTCTGAGTAGACACCATTCGTGTTCTCTTGGGAGGGGATCTCTGCTCAGAGCGTCCGCTAGTGAATTGAGATCCGCTGGAACATGTTGAGATGACCGGTAAACGTTCCATCTGAGCGCCCATTTCCGAATTTTCTGGGCAAGCTTGGACAGATTTGGCGAATGAGTCCCTCCCTGTATGCAGATTGATATGATTCTTGGCTACTGTGTGAGACAAGAGACCCTGAGCTGTGTGGTGGAGGAGGTGTGCTCCCCACCCTGACAGGGATGCGTCTGTAGTGACTACAGCCTGTACTTCTGGATCGTAAAAAGGTTTCCCCTTTGACAGGTTCTCTCTTGTCCACCAGTGAAGACTGTGTACAAGTGTTGGCGAAACAACCACTAGATCATCCCACTGACCACTTGCCTGAGACCACTTTTTCGCCAACCATTCTTGCATGGGTCGCATGCACAGGCGTGCGTGGGGGACCAGGTAAATACATGAAGCCATCATGCCTAGCAAACGCATCGCTTTGCGCACCCTTATCTTGTGACCGGGCTGATATAGAGGAATTTGCAGTAGTAGATTCTGAATTCTTTCCTCTGATGGAAAGGCCAACCACTCTTGAGTGTTTAGGACAGCTCCTAGGAACTGTTTGGAGGTGCTTGGCACCAGGCTTGATTTTTTCTCGTTTATGGAGAAAGCCAATTCGAAGAGGTCGTCGATCGTTCTCTGAATGTTTGATCTGCAAATTACCGGGGTCTCCCCCGTGATGAGCCAGTCGTAAAGGTAAGGGTACACTGGGATTGCCTCCCTGCGTAGGTGTGCCGCCGCCACCGCCAGTACCTTGGTGAATACCCTTGGAGCCGAGGCTATACCGAAGGGCAGCACCTTGAACTGGTAGTGCTGACTGTCCACCTTGAAACGCAAGAATCTTCTGTGCGCTGGGAACATGGAATTATGAAAATAGGCATCTTTCATGTCCAATGTCGCCATGTAATCCCCCTTTTTTAGGAGGGGGAGTACCTCTTGGAGACTAGTCATGCAAAACTTCTGGGGCTTGACATACTTTTTTTGGCACAAGGAAGTAAGTTGAATAAATACCCTTTTTTACCTGGTTGCCCGGGACGAGTTCTATAGCGTCCTTTGCTAGAAGATTGACTATCTCCTCGAGGGGGATCTTCTGGTTGTCTGAAGAATGTATTTTTTGACATGGAGGGGGGTTTCGGGGACGCTCAAGCAGTTCTATGCAGTATCCTGCGGACACTGTGGACAGTACCCATCTGTCTGATGTGATCCCTTCCCAAGCTTGGGTGAAGTTGGTAATGCGTCCCCCTACTGGGGATGCGCGAGAAGGGACCCTGAATGCGGCGTCACTGGTTTGCAGGAGGCGTGCCGCCTCTACCGGGGCTGCCTCTACCCTTACCACAGCCCCTCTTGTTTCCCCTGGTGTAACTCTGGGTAGAATGCTGGTTGCTACCCCATGATGTACCATGCCCCTGTGAATAGTTGGAGCCTTTGTGTGAATTCTGCTTGCGTGGGCAACGAAAATTACTATTGCCTCTTTGGTTAGGGGGCTTGTGGGTCAACTGTCCCAGGGATTTCAGAGTCTCATACTCATCTTTGGCATTCTTTAATGTGTCCTCTACCGCTTTACCAAACAGTAGATTAGGCTCCACCGGCATGTCGATTAGGGATGCTTGTGTCTTGGGTTTAAACCCTGACTGTCTTAACCAAGCATGCCTCTTAATGACAGTGCTCTCTGCTATTAGCCTGCCGGCGTTATCTGCGGCATCAAAGGTTGCCTTAAGGATGCAACCAGACACGGCTCTCCCCTCCGACGCAACCAGGGCCAACTGGCCCTTTAAGGGTTCTGGTGCGGAGTCGATGAGGGCAGCTACTTGCTTCCACTGGTGGCAGTTGTAACTCGCCAGCAGAGTGGTGGAGTTGGCAATCCTGGCCTGGTAAGCGGAAGTGGAGGCTACCTTCTTTCCCAACCCATAGATCTTCTTGCTCTCTTTGTCGGGGGGAGCCTCAGATGATGATAGAGGCGTTCCCGCCCTCTTCCGGGTATTAGTAACTACCAGGGAGTTCGGCTTCAGTTGCCCCGTTATGTAAAGCGGGTCTGATTGGGCTGCCCTGAACAGTTTTTCGACTATAGGGTTTACTGCCCTGGTGAGGTTAAGATTGAGAAGGGAAGGATCAATTCTCTGTTGAATGGACTTGAGCATTGGAATGGCCTGGGAAATGGATTTCTTCTCCCCTACTAGTTCCTCAGCAAAGTCCCTCTCCTCTTGTGCCCCTAGAGTCTATGCGGAAGTGCTGTGCCGCTTTAGTCAAGACCTCATTTGGGAGGGGTTGGTTGTCGACTGGAGCGTCGGTGACTCGAGGATCTTTGTCTACCGGGGAGTCTATTCTATAGACTTCTGGGTTATCTTCCTCCTCCTCTTGGTCCTCGTCATCCCCATAATATTCCACCCCAGTTTGGTCGTCCAACGTTACCAAGTCTGGATCCTCATCCTGTAGTGGATCCTCACTATACTGGGTGTAAGGCTGAATGTAAAAAGGGTCCCAAGACCGACCTCGCGTTGGGGTCTCAAACCAAGGTTTCTTACCAGGGGGATACGGGTCCCTAGACCCTGAGGGAGTAGCCCCATCAGGGGTATAGGAGAGGTTTGGGTTTTTGGAGTAGAAGTATGCTAGGGAGGACATTCTAGACATAACTCAGTCTATATCGTCACTGGTCCATTTTTGGAGCTGGGAATGACCCTTTCTTGAGAGGGTTCCCCTTCTATGACTTGACTGGACCTATGGGCTTGTGCAGGGGTCTTGGCTAGCTGTTTCTCAGAAGACTTAGCACTGTCTTTATGTACCTGCGGTGCAGAAGAATGATGGGATGGTTTCTTCTGCTGTTTCCCCCCCTTCCCCCTGAGTGGAAGAGCGTTTCCCTGGTGTTTTCACCCTCTCAGAGCTTTTCGACGACCTGGCGTCAAGATTCGGGGGTAGTGTCCCTTTCCTTAGAGTGAGGGCGTTCGGATTCGGAAGCAGCCGCCGAATGGTCTGCTGACGCCGACTCTTGGTGAGCGGCCTGGGGCTGGCGGTCGGCTTCATCCTCTGACGAGCCTACCTGCATAACTTTGGTGAGTGAGGCACTCTTGGCTCCTGTGGATGGTTACCTGGTGTCGTGAGGTGATCTTGACCGAGAATACCGATTCGGTGGACTGCTCTTTGTGTGCCTCTTTCCGAGAACCCGACAAGCGCGTCGAGTCTCGGTTGGACTTCGAGTGCTTAGGTGTGGAAGTGGTGTGGGTATCGCTCATGTTGCCGGGTGTGTTCCCCATAACTGCCCGGCCGGGTAGCCTTCCGAGGTCAGGGACTTGGGCTTGGGCGTCTTTCGACGCCTGGTTGCCCTCGCCGTCCGACAGTACGGCGTCACTGCCATCACTGAAGGTGCCCTCCGCTTCCATGGCCTCGCGTTGCCTGGCGTGGTGATCCCAATGTTTGGTTGAGCAGTCCTTAAGTGTCTTAGCCTTGAACCGGCTACACGCTCTGCAGTTCGCCTCGGGGTGGTCCCTCGGCAAGCAGAGGTTACAGGTGGCGTGTTTGTCAACCCAAGGATACTTGCGGTTGCACTTGGGCAGAATTTGGAAGGGGTACCCTCCATACGCACCCTGTGGCAGCGGACTAGTGTGTGTAGGAAAATATATACAAGTGTAGTGTATGTTACCACCCCCCACTCTCCCTACTTGCAGGGCCGAGGCCAGCGGCCTTCCAAGGCCCAAAGTCCATTGTGCAGCTCTCGACAGTCGTTTCTTCTCAGGGACGGCATCAAACTTCCACGTCGAATCATTGAGGTTTGGAGTGGAAGAAACCGGGAAATATCGATTTTTTCCAAAATATGGCTGAAAGCCAGGGAACTCCGCGGAATGCTTCCATCAAGTATGGCGGAAAAAAACAATCTGAGGGTCCTACACGTGTGAGGGATCATGGGTACAGTGGACGTCACACTACGGATCGGATTACTGGCACACCCTGTGTTGACTACCATTTTCGAGTTTCGAAAAACAAACTGCAATACTCTGCAGCTTCCACTATATGCATGCAGAGCATGTGATCTAAGCAGATTCCACAACCCTCAGAAATATATATATGATTTTGATCACACAGAGAAGCATATGGAAGAAATTTAATAAGGAGTTTGTATACATATGCATGCAGTGGGGTTTTGTGAGTTTATTCATACTTTGCAGTTGGATAGAGGGCGATCCAAGATGGCCGCCTTGGACTAAGCTCCCACTTAACCCCGCATCAATCCTGCAAAATCCTGCGGTTTCAGGCGTCTCTGCGAACCGGAATCCCGGTGCCTGAAACGTTGGTCTCTCCAGTATCACCCACAAGAAATCTGGATGAAAAACAGCCCCTCCATCCTGAAAATCGGCCCAAGCGGCCCTGTTGCCGAGCGGAACACTCCCGGCCTGCGTGAGCCCGGCCGCCCCTTCGAGAGAATCCCTCTGCCGGGCCCGCGGTGGGTGCCCTGGATGTCGGCGGCGAGGCGTTTGTGGGGCGAAGAGCAAGCGGCGATCATCAGACCCCTTCCCCTCCCCCCCAGCCAGTGCCAACGACAGGGGAGGAACAATATCCTAACGGAAGAGGCAGCGACGTGTGAGGCGAGCTGAGTCACGGGCCCCCTGCCTTTCCCCCGACCCCGGCCCGAAACCTTCCAACCTGCTCCGGCTGAGAGCCGTCGAGCGTGAGACGCCCAGCGGTCGCCCTGTGGCCGCCATCGGGAAGACAACCTCGCTCCCTCTCCTCCACGCGAAGCCGGCGTTCAAGGGTGAACCTCAGCAAATCGGCATCCGGGTGGCCGACTCCGCAACCTGTGCTGACTCACGCCGAGCCAGATCCGACTACCTGAGCCAGCACGAACCTGGTGCGACCCACGCCCGGAGGAGCCGGCGTAGTGGAGCGGAGGCACGGAGGTAAGGAGAGGGGGGGAAACCGCGATTGACACCGGACAGAGCGGTCCTTGCCTCCTCCCCCCCTCCCTTCGTGTGCTGCCTTGGTGGAGACTAAGCGAACTCCAGCGCCTCAACAAACTGTACCCTCCACGTTACGGCGACATCCATCACTTGCAACTGAGTAACCACCAGCACTTGGACAACCTTCTGTCCCCACACCGAGGCACGCAAACTCCAACTTCCTCCCAAATATATGCCCGCGAAGACACCCCCCCACATACCAAAGAGGGCCGAGAGGCCAACAGCTACCTACTTACATACGCCACTCCTGCACCATAACTCACCGCAGGGGCTGGGTTCGGCAGGAACGCACCTCACACGAGAGGGTCTGCTTCTCCGTCCTTCATGGCCGCAGGCCACTTCCCACATCCAGCAACATGTAGCCAAGTCCACATCTCAGCTCTTGAAGAGCCCAAGAAGTAGTCGAACCACCCTCAATCCTCATAACTCGTACCCATCCTCGCAGCCACAATAGGAAAAACCAACAAATCCCAGAGGAAGCTGAACTTCGAAGGTGGCTCGACCCCCAAAGCACCTCTCCAGCAAGAGGACCATGCTCCCTCGTCTATTGAGCTTCACCAGGACGCTTCTCCCGATAACCCCTTTGAAATTAAAGAAATCATCCTAGATCTGAAGGCCGGCATTGGCAACTTCAGTAACAAAATGGACGGCCTTGCGTCCAAAGTCGATCTCCTACAACACGGCATGGACTCTCATACCGAACGCATGAACGAAATGGAGCAGAGAGTGTCAAACCTTGATGACAGTTCAACTACTCTCATCAATAAAGTCTCCCAGCTAGAATCGCAGGTCAAAATAACCGCAGCCAAGTGTGAAGACTTAGAAGGCAGGTCGAGAAGAAACAACCTAAGGATCGTCGGAGTAAGAGAGCAGCAAACGCAGGAGAAAATGGAAGACTTTGTAGAAGCTCTGTGCATCAATCTATTTGGCAACGATGCTTTGTCCTGTCTTTTCATAGTAGAGAGAGCCCACAGAGTCCCAACGTCGAGACCAGCCCCAGGTGCTCCTCCCAGACTGATAATAGCGAGGCTGTTGAACTACAGAGACCGAGATTCCTTACTCCGGCTCGCCAGGGAGAAAGGCGACCTAAACTACGAAGGGGACAAAATCCATTTCTACCCCGACTTCTCCCCAGCAGTGCAAACACAGCGAAAAACATTTGCCGGCGTCAAACAGAGACTCCGCAATAGTCCACTGGCGTACTCTATGCGCGCCTCAGAGTCCAGCACGAAGGAAAAGTTCAGTTCTTCCAAACCCCAGATGAAGCAAACCTATTCCTAGATCGTTTAGGATGCCCAGATCAGAACCAAACTCGCCCCAGACCCCAAAGAGACCGAAATCCCAGGAACCCCCCATAAACGACAAAAACAGGACAGCATCCAAGAAGCTGTCCAGCAACTCAGAGAAAGCCGAAACTTCCACAAGCAGCATCAGACGGGGCGGGGAGGCTTGGGAGGCCCCGTGCGCCCCTAGCACAGCTACTGTTAATTGGTTTATTGCCTACGTTGAGTTCTTCTGCCAGGGTGATGGCCCTGACCCCTGGTGGGATGACTCCATGGGCCACGTTGTTTAATTGTTGGTTAACGAGACTCCTCACGGTGGGCCAGTTTGTGGTTGCCCACCCGATGCAGAGTAAAGTCTCGGGCCTGTTGGAGTTGAACCACAGTTAGAGTTCCCAGAAGTTACTGGGAAAGTTCAGCCACACTGATTTGCGTCCGCCCAGCTCCCCGCCTGCTCCCTGCCCGCCATCAGAACTGTTGCCTCACCCGGGCCTCCGCTCTCAGAGCACCGACCCAGACACTGAGCTAAGCATAGCCGGTCATCCACTGCCTAACACACCAATGAAGCGGCCCTTTATAAAATCCAAACCGCCACATTCAATGTCGTAACATGGAATATAAGAGGCGGCAACAACCCAGTCAACACCAGGAAAACCCTACAGTACCTTAGACGCCACGAAGTGGATGTGGCCCTGATCCAAGAGACCCATCTCACACCAGGGAAAGACCGTCTGTGGGCCAAGAGCTGGGGCTGTCAGATACTTCTCATCCTATTCTACATATTCGAGCGGAGTCGCTATCCTCATACACAAACGTCTCAGTTTTCGGCTAGTGGCATCATCGCCGGTCAGAAAGTGACCTTCGTTAACTCATACGCACCGAATGTGGATGGCCCCAACAACTTCGGAGACATGAACACAGTCATGGACCCTACGCGAGACAGAGCACCAGCTACACAACAGCCGCCATCCAAGGCGGGTCTCCAAATAAAGGAAATCTGCAAAGCGTTCGATCTACAGGACATATGGAGAGTCTCTAGTGGAGACCAGCGTGACTTCACCTTTCACTCTGCAGTCCACAACACAAACTCCCGGACTGACTATTTCTTTACCTCAATAAATGGGCCCTTAACATGCGACCGGTGCTGCATCCAGCCACGAAAACTCTCAGACCACTCACCACTCTTCCTAAGGCTCAAACCAGCTAGTCCCACCCCACCACTACAGCGCTGGCGTTTCAAGGTGGGCGCGCTTCGGGACGGTGTCTTTGCATCCGAACTAAGGGAGGAGATAGAGCTATTTCTGCAGTCCAACATGGGATCAGTCACCTCAGCAGGCTCAATATGCGAAGCTCTAAAGTGTTTTATCAGAGGAGTCTGCCACGCCAAAGAAAATGGCATCCTCAAACTCATTAGAAGTGAACTCACTACAAGCGAAAACAAATTAAAGCAACTCGAGATCCAGATTACGAACAACTCCAATCCGGAAGCAGCAACTGCTCTAAGAACAGAACTACAGAAGTTCAACGCTGCAGCGGAGCGCAAGGTCAAATTTCTACACCGTACCAGCCAGGTCCGGCAATACGGAGAAGGCCAAAAGCCAGGCGCTCTGCTGGCGAACCTGATCAGAGCCGATAACAAACAGTCACAAATCGAAAGGATCCGAACCAGGCATGGCAAGGTAGTCCACACCGACAAGGAGATTGCTGAGGAATTCAGTCAGTTCTACCAAGACCTTTACAGTGCCAAGCTCCCGGAAGACTCCAACGTCCGTCTAGAATACCTCGAAGACACAGAACGCTATTGGGTCGAACATCACCTACGTGAACCCTTGAACGAGTTGATCTCACAAGAAGAGATCAGAATAGCTATAAAGTCCCTGCCCTCATCCAAGGCGCCTGGTCCCGACGGCCTCACAGGCGAATTTTACAAGGCCTTCGCAGAAACCCTGACACCGCTCCTGGCAGCAGTGTATGAGGAGGCGTTGGAACGGGGGACCCTCCCTCATTCATCCCGGGAAGCCAATGTAATTCTTCTACACAAACAGGTAAACCACCAGAAGAATGCGCTTTGTACTGCCCTATCTCATTGCTTAATCTCGACAATAAAATACTCGCTAAGGTCCTGGCGAGTATCTGCCCTGGTGTTGGCAGATCAAGCAGGGTTCATACCAGGCCGCAATACAACCTTCGGCATACGGAGAATGTTCGGAATCATCGAGGCGCTTGACCCAACATCCCAGGCAATAGCGGTCCTGCTAGGTGCCGAAAAAGCGTTCGACTTGGTGGAGTGGCCGTTTATGTTCATGGTTCTCACCAGGATGGGGTTGGGGGCCCGTTTCATAAAGCTAGTCTCCCTCCTGTACACTAAGCCACAAGCTAATATAGTGGGCACGGCAAAATCAACATCAATAAATTTACAGCATGGTACGAGACAAGGATGCCCACTGTCAGCACTAATCTTTGCCCTGGTAATGGAGCCACTAGCCTCAAACTTACGAGAACACCAACAACAGAGGGGAGGGTGATGGCGCAAAGTTTCAATCCACCCTAATGTGGGTGTGTACGTGTGTGGTGTATTAAATACCAAAAATAAAGTTTAAAAAAAAAATACTTTGCAGTTGGCAGTTACAGAATGCATTTTCAGGTAGCTGGGACGTTGAAGGAGGAAGAATGAGTCATCCAATAAAGGGTTAGCTTACGAGCAGGACAAAGGTTAACAGTTCCACAAAATTACAGATGCAATCTTGCTTGTTGCATTGAAAGCGTGTGGATGGGGCTGACCATTTGCTTGGGCTGGCAATAAAGATGGGGCCCAGAGGGGGGTGTGGCTTAGCAGCCATGAGCTAGGACGTTTCCATTGCAGGCTCTCGCATATCCGAGCATGATCCTGTACTTTACAGATGTTTAAACTGTAGCACGAGTCACTGGAGTGACATTTACTGCTGTGGGAAATTGTGCGGCATAACCAAAACGTACTCCAGAGGAGATTGGGACCAGATACAGAGCATGTCGCAGAAACCGCAAAACCGACGGACGGTGGAGGCACCGAAAGGAAAATGGCGGCAGTACCTGAACTGAGGACAAAGAAACGCGAGGCTCCGTGAAGAGGCGAACCCGCCGAACGGATGGGGAGAAGAGCCTGCGGCTACCCGCAGATAAGCTGTGTACAGGAAACCCATTGCAGCAGCAAACCTTTGATGAGCAGCTGATAGAGACCGCCAGTGTTGCAACCGGGACCCCCGTGGAGCACAAGACGAACCGGTGAGGCAGGTCCTGCTTGATAGTGCTCCTGACAATAGGAAGCGAGGGAGGAACAACGAATTGGGCCCCCAATAACTACGTAAGCCAATGGGGGCTCGTGGAGAGGGAACGGAGCGCCGGTGCGCAACCCCGAGAGTGTGCAAGGCAGCAATACAGCACAGGCTGCACTGAGGACGTTATTACGGCGGCTGCCACTGAAAGCCTGAAGCTACAAAAGTAGCATTCGGTCTGGGCGGCTGAGGTCCGATTGACAGAACATCAGATTCAAGCAGAACGTCATGAAAGAAATTGAAACATTTTAACATAAGGGTACCCGGAATGTAAACAAACAGCTTGAAGATCCCAGCATGAGAGCGGGAGCCGAGTACATCAGGTCACACAAGCCTGATATTAAATGAATGGATGAGGCTTGGGGCATACAATATTGATGTGCAGCACAACAGTCAGAGGAAGGATGTGTCCCATCCTTTTATAAGAGTGATCACGTGACAGAGTAAGCTACACCAGGCAATTGTGACACCCTGCAAGTTACAATACGTAACCAGTTGAGGGGACATAAAGGAATGGGAGAACCCCCAGAGATCACGCCATAGCGACAACAAATAAGCTTAAAGGAGCCACAGGAAGGGTCTGCGACCGAATACATAACAGGTGGATGACACCGTGCACTGGTGAAACTTGATCAGGGCCTGTACCCCCTTTGCACACAGCAAAGCTGGAAGCCGTACCGTGCTGAACCTGAGATTGTAACCCATTGCCAAGAGGAGCCATGAGACAGCAGGACTCTGCTGCAGGTGGAGCTGTGGACATGACGAGGTGGTCCCGCAGAATGGCCTAATATGACAGCTGAGGAAGGGCATAACGACAGAACTATGCTTGACATGTGCTACAACATATGCAGCCCCCTCAGCCCCTGTTAGGAACTAGCAGCGGAGGCCAGTAAATAAATGGACACAGCCTGGCTCCAAGGGTATTACAAGTGGAATCTTAGCCTGGAGCGGATGTGGTGAGTGCCTCAACTCAGTTGGGTCATGGGACATGGCATCCAAAGCAAGCAAGCTTGCTTAAGGGGAAACAGCCATTGATGGACATGTTTGCCAAATCTCCCCACACTGGAGATATTAAGAAACCCACTGAGAGACTGCCTCACCAAGAAACGATCGGCAGGTCCTGGATGCCATCGCAGACCTGAAAGTGGCATGGGAATCCAAGCTGGGATCCGCCATGACAGAATTTAAGACATCCCTCGAAGCTAAAATAGACATAGTCAGCGTGGATGTCAACCTTTTGAGGCAGAATGCGAGGGGTCTAGCTGAATGCACAGGCACGGCAAACACAAGCAGCTGCACCACAAACGCCGAAAAGATCTCAGTGCTCCAACAGCAAGTGAACAATCTGAAAAACAGAAGAGGCAGAATGGAGAGTATGCAAGAATAACATCTGCATCGTCGGACTGCCGGAGGGAATGGAGAGTCCATACCTGATCAACTACGTTGAAAACTTACTGTTGCAGGAAACGGGAGCAGGCTAGCTTACGCAGGGGTTCGCAGTGGAAAGAGCACACAGTGCCTTGACGAAGAAACCACAACCAGGACCACCCCCCAGGCCGGCCATCGGCAAAATTCTATATTATATAGAGAGAAGATTCTGGAATATTTCCGCAAAGGAGGCACCATTAACAGAGCGTCGGCAACTATAACGGCATACCCAGGCTACACCTTCCAGGTGCAACGGCAGAGGCTAAACTACGCGTCGATCAAGAGACGGTTACGCGAGTCTGGCTTTGAATACATGTTTCTCTACCCAGCGAGACTGAAAGTGCTGCATAAAGATAAGGTGTTCTTCAAGTCCCCGGCGGAAGCAACAAGATGGATGGACATGCAGAATTGCCCGGCGGATGCGGATGACCAGACAGAAGGTGGCAGAGATAAGTGAACCTACGCCTAACTTGATATAGTGGGATAAGTGCAGATGGTCTAAAGAGAGTTGGTCGGTTAAGTGACTTTGGGTCGTCTTGATACAGACTTGCACTAAGCGAGGGTGGAACTTTCCACATGTTCTTGATACAACCTCTGTACTAGAATATAAGATGCAACTTGAACCGCTGATTTAGAAAGTGCACAGAAGCACCTGTGATATAAGTGAGTACAATAAACTGTGGCATTAGTGCAAGAAGCAAGTGAGGGAGGTGTTCTTACCCCTATAGTTAATTAAGAAGCGAAACTAATAGTATAGTATCCCCCTGCTAAGCCCCGAGTAGCGACAGAGGTCACGAAAGGGACTATCGGTGACACTGAGAAAAGGGCTAGATGTGGGGTAGCCTGATATCCTGGGATGGAGCTGGGCATCAGTTTGGAGAAGTTAGGGGCTGGGGAAGGGGAGGGTATCGACGGGAGTTGGGTAGGGTGGAGGGTGGGAAGTGTGTTGGGGAGTTTGGGGGGATGTTGAGAAAAAAAGTAGAGCAAGCATATACCTATAGCTCACTGCGCATGGAGCGGAAGACAAGGGAGGACAGGGGCAGAATGGGGTATGGATGAGATGGTGGACCTTAAGATAATGACCTGGAATGTCAGGGGGCTCAATAATTACCTGAAGAGAAATAAGGTCATGATGTATTTGAAGAGGCAGAAAATTGATAGTGCTTTATTGAAGGAAACTCACCTGACAAAAGAAAAACAGGAAGTAGTGGGGAGGAAATGGAGAGGGACCACCATAGGAGCAACATATTCAGCGTATGCCGGGGGGGTGATTACGTGGATAGCGCCGCATGTCCCCATTAAGCTGTTACAGTGCACCATAGAACCGGATGAGAGGATGGTGCTAATAAGAGGACTAGTCGAAAACAGAGTTGAGCATTATTAATACGTATGCCCCGAACCAAGATGGTACCGATTACTTCAGAACTCTGTACAACAAGATCAGTCCTTATATTGGAGGGGCAGTCATATGGGGAGGGGACTTTAATTGCACGCTAGATCCTAGGGTTGATATATCAGATGAGAAGTTGGAAAAGCCTACCCCGGTAGCTACGGCCCTGAGGACCCTTTTGAGTGATTTTAGACTTATAGATGTATGGTGGATGCACCACCAACAGGATAGACAATATTCTCACTATTCGGCCCCACAAAACCTACACACGCTGTTAGACTACATATTTGCTGCACAGGAGTTAATGGGAGAATTTGCACAGTCAGAACACAAAGTGAGAGTCCTTTCAGATCACTCGCCATTGGTCATAACTTCGTACTATTCGCCCCCTAGGGCACGAATCCCGACATGGAGACTTAGGGCCAAAGCTCTGAAAGATATAGTGTTTAGGGGGACTTGAGGAAAGAAATAGTGGAATATTTCGACCACAACACAGGGAGCGTAGAATCAGCTGGCACATTGTGGGAGGCATTTAAGGTGATTGTGAGAGGGGCGGCAATATCATAATCCAAAGGTCTACAATGTGGAATAATACACAAGTTACATGAAGCAGAAAAGAAATGAGACAATAATGCGCATGAGTGGGCATTCCCCAGAGGAAGCTGGAGCCATAAACAATTACAACAGGATTGCAGGGAACACTGGGAGAGATTACGCAACCTAAACTTCAAAAAATATTTTGAAAGGCAGCATGCAGAGTGGGATGAACCGGGCAGGTTGCTAGCCTGGCTTTAAAAGAGCGAGAAACCCAGAAAAACGATTAGAGCAATACAGGGGAGGGATGGAGAAGAACAAGTTATTTCTTACTGTGTAATGTTCTTTCGATGAGATGTTCCTCCGACGTATTCCTTATCTTTGATAATTCGTCTCCAGCTTGCTGGCCTCAGAAATTTTTCTCTCTGTAGAGGGCGCTGCGCGTCGACGTCCGCCGAGTCGATGTCCCTCGACAGCCACCATATCGACGCTGTCACCATGCCCATAAATAGCCACGCGCAGCGTCCGTTGCTCAGTTCCGTTTTGTAGCATAAAATAAGTCATGCCTGAATTGGTTATTGACCTTGAAGGAGTGTAATCTGCAACCACAAGGGAAGTATTACTGCGGGGATGGATGGGAGGGGCGATAAGGAATACGGAGGAGGAACATCCCATCGAAAGAACGTTACAAGGTAAGAAGTAACTTCTTCGAAGGGATTGTGTCCTCCGACGTATTCCTCATCTTTGATAGACTCCCATAGCAGTGGCATGTAATTGGAGGTGGGAGTAATAATGTCATGTATCCCTTTTAGGAATGAACCGAATGTAACATGGCTTTGCCAAATCTAGTCTCTTGACTAGTGGAGGAATCCAGGTTGTAAAATTTTGTGAATGTATGTGCGGACGACCATGTGGCAGCTGCACATGTGTCTCGGACCGGTACCCATCTTTGGAGGGCTGAAGAGGCTGCAATACCCCTGGTTGAATGAGCCCTAAGATTTTGGGATGGCTCTTTCCCTGCCAGTTTGTAACATTCCAGAATGGCCAAAATAATCCACCTGGAAATTGTCTATTTTGTTATGGGTAGTTCCAACTTGTGACCGGAGTATCCGACAAACAGTTGGTCTGCTTGCCTAATCCTAGCCAGTCTGCTGATGTAAAAGCTCAGAGCTCGCCTTGGGTTCAGCCCATGTAGCCTTTCTTCCTCTTTCCCCGGATGGGGAGGAGGGTAGAACGAAGGTAAGGTCATTTTCTGATTGATATGAGATTCAGAAACCACCTTTGGGAGGAAATTAGGCTTCACCTGTAGGACACCTTTGTCCTTATGGAAAATTGTATGGGGGGTTTACAAGAGAGCTTGTAATTCGCTCACCCTCCTAGCAGATGTTAGTGCTACCAATAGGACAGTTAAGAGTGTGAAATCTCAGCGAACAAGAGTGGAGGGGTTTGAATTGAGTACCCATTAGGAAATTTAAGACTACATTTAAGTCCCATAAGGGAAGTGGAATGGTCTCGGAGGATAAACATTAGTTAATCCCTTGAGAAATTGTATTACTAGAGGTAGTTTGAAATACGATGGTTCCTCCGCAGTGCGCTTGAAGATTATAAGCTCTGCGAGATAGCCTTTTACAGTGCCAACTTGAAGGCCTGAGTTTGCCAAGTAGAGTAGAAACGATAACACTGTTGGTGTACCACATGAAAAAGGGTCGATATTCCCTTTTCTACGCCAGCTGCAAAATTTGTTCCAACGGCAGCGGTATAAAGACTTTGTTTCTGGCCTTCTGGCCGAAAGCAACACCTCCATGACGTCATCAGGGAGGTCCCAATCCTTGTACCTCACCCTTTCAGAAGCCAAGCGTGAAGGTGGAGGGGTCTGATGTCTGGATGGAGAACCTGACCTCCCTTCTGTGAGAGAAGATTCTCTTTGAGTGGAAGACGGATTGGAGGACAGATGGACATATCTAGAAGGTCCGGGTACCACGTTCTCCTGGCCCAGTCCGGGGCAATTAGGATCATGGTTTTTCGGAATCTTCTCAACCTCCTGATCATTTGAGGAATAACAGGGACTTGTGGAAACGCGTAAAGGAGTGGGAACTCCCAGTCCACTACGAAAGCGTCCCCTAGAGCTCCTCTCGGGGGAAATTCCCTTGAACAGAACCGATTGCACTTCCTGTTGGTGCTGGTGGCGAACAGATCCACCTGAGGGGTTCCCCAAAGGGTGAAAATCTCTTGAAGGACTTCCTGAGCTAGCTCCCACTCGTGGGAGACTGTGCTGTGCCTGCTCAGAGCGTCCGCTGTCAAGTTCTTCTCTCCGGCTAGGTGGACTGCCGATAGAGAGATTCCTTCCTGAATTGCCCCAACCAGAGCTGCATTGCCTCTCTGCACAGTGACAGTGACCCTACGCCTCCTCTTTTGTTGAGGTACTGCATAGCCACCGTGTCGCATGTCATTATCAGGACATTTCTCCCCTGTACTGATGGCAGGAAAGCTTTCAGCGCTAGTCTGATCGCTCACAGCTCTAATAGGTTGATGTGTAGTCTGGACTCCGATGGAGACCAACGAACGCTGATGGTCAAGTCGTTGGCATGGGCTCCCCACCCCGTGAGTGAGGCGTCTGTGACTACTGTTATCTCTGGCCATGGTTGCCAAAACAGTTCTCCTTTCAAGATGTTCTCTGGATAGGCCCACCATTGAAGGTCGTGGGCTACCTTGTCCGGAATCCGGAGGAGATTTGTCATTCTCCCTGAGAATTGCGACCACTGAGTTCTCAGTGCCCACTGAAGAGATCTCATTCTCAGGCGAGCCTCTGGCACAAGGAAGATGCAGGATGCCATGAGGCCTAGCAACCTCAAAAAAGTCGAAGGCTGGGAGACGTTGGGCATTTTGAAACTTGTTGACCATCTGCAGAATATCTTGAGCCCTCACCTCTGGTGGCGAGGCTTTTCCCAGGGAAGTGTCCAGGGCCGCTCCAATGAACTGGAGTCTCTGATGGTATCATCTGTGACTTCTTTAAATTGAGGGAGAAGCCCAGTTTGTGAAGGATGTGGCAGACAATCTAGCTGGATATGAGCTTGTTCCGAAGATACAGCTCTGATCAGCCAATCGTCCAGGTAGGGGTAGACGTGGATCCCTTCCCTCCTTAGACTCGCAGCCACTACCGACATTAGCTTGGTGAAGACCCTCGGGCGGAGGTCATCCCAAATGGCAGAACTCGAAATTGATAATGAGAGTCGCCAATTGCGAACCTCAGGTATTTCCTGTGTTTAAGATGTATTGGCACATGGAAATAAGCATCCTGTAGGTCCAGAGATACCAGCCAGTCCTGGAGCTGAAGGGCCTGAAGAATCAGAGAGTTACCATCTTGAACTTGTCCTTCGTGCGGAACTTGTTCAATTCTCATAAGTCCAGGATGGGTCTCAGTCCTCCGTCCTTCTTTGGTATGAGAAAGTAGGGGGGGGTACCAGCCCTTGTTCCTGACCGCTACAGGTACTGGTTATATGGCACCTTTCTCTAGCAGGTCTATAATTTCCTGAAAGAGAAGCGGATCTGGAACATTTAGAGAGCTGTGCCCCGGTGGATGACTCTAAGGGATGTGTAGAAAGGGTAGGCAGTAACCCTGGGCAACTGTCTCCAATGCCCAAGCATCTGACGTAATAGACTGCCAGTCCGTCAGATGGTGAGTTAACCTGCCCCCTACAGGTGTTTTGTGTGGAAAGACCTCAGAGTGGTTTGGGGGCGGCTAATGCAGATGCCGAGGGTAAATAGGCACCTGCTGCTGCGGCTCTAGTACTTTTGACCCGTCCACCTCGGGTGGATCTCCTTTGGCCTCTTTGAGCCAGCTGTCCTCTGCCTTTCCCGAATGTGGAATAATAGCGAAAGGACTTTCCTCTCCCAGAGGTTCCTGAGGGGCGAAAAGGAGTTTGGCGGATTGCACTAAAGATTTTGCCGCTGCTTTAGATGTCTGCAACTTTCCCAGACTGTCATCAGCCTTTTTACGGAATAAAGAAGAGCCATCAAAGGGCATATTCAAGAGTCTGGCCTGTACATCTGGAACAAAGCCAGACTTTCGCAACCACGCATGCCTGCGGATTGTCGTACTTGCCGACATGGCCCTGCTGATACTGTCAGCGGAATCGATGCCAGTTTGAAGTGACTCGCACATGGCATCTTTGCCATCTTTAATAATGTTAAGGAAGGCTTCCCTTTCCTCTCCTTCCGGTATGCAGTCAGCCGCTAATGAAGCACACTCCGACAGTGTGTGACTGAACTTGGCGAGCGTACAGGTGGCGTTGATGGACTTCAACGCCATACTACAAGCAGAAAAGACTTTTTTTGCCATAGAATCGAACCTTTTGTCATCTCGTTCCTGTGGGACATTAGGGTAAGCGTATCTGCTGCTTGATGAAGTTGCCACTTGAACCATCAGGCTCTCTGGAGTCGGATTCAGGGTCAGCCACAGCTACCCTATACTTGGCTGACAATCTTTTATTGACTGCAGGGATAACCTCAGGAGTTTCCCAATTAGATGAAATCTTCCTTTGCAAGGCAGCATGGAAGGGGACCACAGGATCCTCCTGTGGACCTTTGTCTAGTATGTCTGTCAAGTCATTCTGTTGAAAAACAGGTGAAGGCGCAGACCAACCCATAAATTCAATAATCCTTGCAATCAGGGTTCTATAGGGTGTTTTGGCATGTTCCCCAGGGTCTGGTTTGACAAATTCCACTTCTGGGGAAGTGTCCAGCCCACTTGCCTCATGTAATGATTCCTGTAGGTCTTTCAACCTTCTTTCCTCAGAGGTAAACTCCTCTGAAACAGGTAGTCTGGTCCTATGCAACCCGAAGGTTTCCTGGTCAGAATCCTCCCCTTCTTCATAGATTGAAGATAATCCGGGGTACTCTGACCTTCGGAAATGGTGTAAAACCCATTTCTAAGGCAGAAGGAGCCAAACTCGTCATTACTGGGCGAGAAAACATCAATGTCGTTGACGCCGATGTGACAGGCTTCGAAGGCGCCGAGAAAGGCGTCGAGAAAACTGGAAGAGGCCTCGAAGAACTCGAGAGGAGCGGGATCCTACTCAAGGATGTCGACAACGGTCTCGGCGTCGTGCCGGAGGCTCTTGGTACCACCGTTGGCTGTGAAGTAGCCGTGGTTTTCTCTTTCATCGGCGTCGATTGCATCGATACGATCGACCGATGCGTCGAAGAACCCTTTGACAACGGCGTTGATGGCGCCGATCCATGCGTCGAAGGGATCTTCGACAACGGTGTCGAAGATGGTGCCTTCCTACCCGATGGCCTGTGGCGCTCTCGGGTAGCATTTTTTCGCCGGGTGCAACGACTCGCGGCGTTTCGATTTTTTGGGTTTTTCACCCAGGGTATCACCCTCAGCTGTCTTCGAAGGGGTCGAGGCCGCTTTCTCGAAGATGCTTAGCATTTTCTTCCTGAATTCCTCCCACTCAGCCTGAGAGCTGTGTTTTGTGGGACAGGAGACCCTTTCTGGGGAAACAGAAGATGACGAGGAAGGGGATATTGGACGTCTCTTCTTTGAGTGTCTAGAACTCGACGAGTGGTGGGAGCTACTTCGAGACCTAGAAGAACAAGTTACTTTCTTACCTGGTAACGTTCTTTCGATGGGATGGTCCGACGACATATTCCATATCTATGACAGGTAATGTCCACAGCTGTGCTGCTTCAGAAAATCTTCGGAGTCTGCGTCCTGCGTCGATGACATCGATGCGCTGTCCCCGAGGACCTCCTCCGACGGCTGACTTCACCCGATGTGATAAGTAAAATGCACGACGCCCGTAGCCTCAGTTGTAGTTTTTTCCCCTAGAACGTGTGCCACCAGTTTTCTGCCAGTCAGACACACAAGGCCGTGCGGAACAAGCTGCAATCGCAAAAGAAATTCTGCAGCGGGGAAGGTAGGGAGGGAGCGATATGGAATACGTCGTCGGACCATCCCATCGAAAGAACGTTACCAGGTAAGAAAGTAACTTGTTCTTCGAGGGGATTGGGTCCTCCGACGTATTCCATATCTATGACAGACTCCCAAAGCAGTACCAAGCAAGGAGGTGGGAAAAGAATTTAGGACAAAAAATTTAGAATGCCCAATCAAATTGCGGAATAAAGGACTGCCTTGCCAAAGGCCAGATCCTGCCCTCGGATGGAATTGAGGGAGTAGTGACGTACAAAAGTATGTACGAAGCCCAGGTGGCTGCATCACAAATGTGACGAATAGGAACACCCCTCTGCAGGGCAGTAGACGCAGCCACTCCCCTGGTAGAATGGGCCCGCAAGCCAGCCGGAGGGTCCTTACCCGCCAAGCGGTAACACTCGGAGATAGCTAAAATAATCCAACGAGACAGTCTGTTTCGTCACAGCTTGGCCCAAACGCTTTCCAGCGTAACCAATGAAAAGTTGATTGTCCACTCTGACCCGGGACATGCGCAAAATATAAAAGCTCAACGCTCTCCTAGGATCAAGCCTATGGAGCCTCTCCTCTTCCTTACCAGGATGTGTAGAAGGATAGAACGCCGGAAGAACAACCTTCTGGCTGAAATGAAATTCCGAAACCACCTTCAGAAGAAAGGAAGGACGAACTCTAAGGACAACCCTGTCCTTATGAAACACAGTGAAGGGTGGCTTAACTGAAAGTGCCTGTAACTCACTCACTCTGCGAGCGGAAGTAACCGCAACCAAAAACACAGTTTTCAGAGTTAACAGTCTGAAAGGGCAAGAATGCAAAGGATCAAACGGAGCACCCATAAGAAACTTAAGAACAAGGTTCAAATCCCAACCGGGCACCAGAAAAGGTGACGGAGGAAACACATTAGTGAGCCCTTTCAAAAACTGAGAAATTAAAGGAATCTTAAAATAGGAACATTCTTCAGACGAGCGCTTATATATGGACAGCGCCGCCAGGTAAGCTTTAATGGTCCCCACTTGCAAGCCCCTGTGGGCCAAGGAAAGCAAAAAAGACAGAACCATGGGAATGTCACACTCAAAAGGATCCACATTCTTAACTCTGCACCAGTCGCAGAACTTTCTCCAACGGCAACGGTAAGAGACTTTGTTGCCAGCCGCCTGGTCGAGAGCAACACCTCCATCACGTCTTCAGGGAGGTCCCAATCCTTATACCTCAACCTTTCAGAAGCCAAGCGTGAAGGTTGAGGGATCTGACCTCTGGATTGAGAACCTGACCCCCCCTCCCGTGAGAGCAGATTGTCTCGGTAGGGAAGACGACGTGGAGGGCAGATGGATAAGTCGAGAAGGTCCGGGTACCACGTCCTCCGGGCCCACGCCGGAGCAATGAGGATCATCCGGGAACCGAACCTCCGTAACCTCTGCAGTACTTGCGGGATGACGGGGACTGGAGGAAACGCGTACAGCAGTGGGAATGACCACTCCACCACGAACGGGTCTCCTAAGGCTCCTTTTGGAGGAAATTCCCGCGAGCAGAACCTTTCGCACTTTTGGTTGACACTGGAGGCGAAGAGATCCACTTAAGGGGTCCCCCAAAGGGCAAGGATCTCCAGGAGAATCTCCTGAGCCAGATCCCACTCGTGAGAAATCGTGCTCTGCCTGCTCAGAGGGTCCGCCGTCTCGTTGTTGTCTCCGGCCAGATGAACAGCCGAGATCGAAACTTCCTGCTGGATGGCCCAGAACTCGAGCTGCATCGCCTCACTGCACAGAGGAAGTGACCCTGCCCCTCCCTTTTTGTTGAGGTAGTTCATGGCCACCGTGTTGTCCGTTAGAATCAGGACACTCTTTCCTCGCACAGTCGGCAGAAAAGCCTTCAGGGCAAGCCTGACGGACCTCAGCTCCAACAGATTGATATGGAGTCTAGACTCCGACGGAGACCAACGACCGCTGACTGTCAACTCGTTGGCATGAGCTCCCCATCCCGTGAGGGATGCGTCCGTCACGATCGTCATCTCTGGCCAGGGCAGCCAAAATGGGGCCCCCTTCATCAGATTGCCTTCGACGGCCCACCACAGAAGGTCCTGGGCAACCGAGGGCGGCACCTGAACAGTATCAGACAGCCTGCCGGAGGACAGACCACTGGAGCTTGAGTGCCCACTGCAAAGATCTCATCCGCAGACGAGCCTCTGGCACCAGAAGAATGCAGGATGCCATGAGGTCTAGCAGTCTCAAGAAGTCGGACGCTGGGAGATTCTGGGCAAGTTGAAACTTGTGCACCATCTGCTGAATGTGAAGAGCCCTCACCTGGGGAGGAAATCACTGCCCCAGGGATGTGTCGAGCACTGCTCCAATGTACTGCAGCCGCTGTGTTGGTGTCAAATGGGAATTCTTTAAATTGAGGGAGAAGCCCAGCTTGTGAAGGGAGTGGCAGGTGACGGGCAGATGATCCAGGACTTGCTCGGGAGAGCTCCCCCTGATCAACTGATCGTCCCGGTAGGGTTAGACGTGAATCCCCCCTTTCCTGAGATGCGCTGCCACCACCACCATGAGCTTGGTTAAAAACCTCAGGGCGGAGGTCAATCCGAACGGCAGGACCCGAAACTGAAAGTGCGAGTCGCCATCCGCGAACCTCAGGTACTTCTTGTGCTTGGGATGGATCGGCACATGGAAGTAAGCGTCCTTGAGGTCAAGAGACACCAACCAATCCTGAAGTTGAAGGGCCTGGAGGACTTGAGAGTAACCATCTTGAACTTGTCCTTCCTGAGGAGTTTGTTCAAACCGCACAAGTCCATGATGGGTCTCAATCCCCAGTCTTTCTTCAAAATCAAAAAATAAGGGGAATACCATCCCTTGTTCCTCTCCGCTACAGGCACCAGTTCTATGGTGCCTTTCCCCAGCAGGGCTTGAATTTCCTGCGCAAGGAGCGGATCCGGACTCTTCAAAGAGAGGTTCCCAGGTGGATTGTCGCAAGGCCTCTGCCGAAAGGGAAGACAGTAGCCATGGGTTATGATCTCCAGAACCCACACATCTGAAGTAATGGCACGCCACTCTACAAGATGCTGCGCCAGCCTTCCCCCCAATCGGCGAACCATGGGACCTGGCCTCATGACTGAGTGGTAGCGGCTGCGGCGTTGCCTGAGGGCAAAGAGGCAATTGCCCGAGCAGCCTTGGCACCTCGAGTACCCTGTTTTCCACCTCTGGCACTCTTACGGTGGCCTCTTTGACTGGTAGCTCCTCTCGCTTTACTGAAGGATGAGTAATAGCGAAAGGAACCTCCCCTCCACCGTTGTCCCCTAGGACGAAAAGGCAGAGGTTGTCGAACTGCAGCGCCCAACGACTTTGCTGCAGCTTTGGAGGTCTGCAACCTCTCAAAGCTCTCGTCAGCCTTGCTGCCAAAAAGATGTTCACAGTCAAATGGCATGTTGAGGAGCCGGGACTGCACATCAGGAGCAAACCCAGACTTCTGCAACCACGCAAACCTGCGTATTACGGTGCTCGCCGCCATGGACCGGCTGACACAATCTGCCATGTCCAAACCCGACTTAACGGCCTCACACATGGCATCCCCCCACAGTTCCACAGAGTGTGTGTGAAACGAGACAAGGCACATATGGAGTTGGCCGCCTGAAGCGCCATACCCCTTGAAGAAAACACTTTCTTCACCCAGCCGTCAAAACTTTTGTCGTCCCTATTCGGAGGGATGGTAGGATACGACGCCTGCTTTGCCGGGGCCGTAGCCGCCTGCACCACCAAACTCTCCGGAGTGCGGTGCCTCGACAAGCAGCAGGGGTCGCTACTGGCTGGACGGTATTTTCGCAACAAAGACTTGCCCACTGCCCGGAGACTCTCCGGAGCAGTCCAAGCCGCTGCCACCCTTCTCTGCAGAGCCATATGAAACGGCAGTACCGGGTCAGTGGGGGGACCAAGATCAAGGATGTCCGTGAGATCATCCTGAACGAACTCCCCTGGGGGAGCCGACCATCCCAAGTACTCGGTGACCCGAGACATAAGGCGCCGTTATTAAGAATCGGCATGAGTGCCAGGCTCCGGCCTACAAAACTCCACCTCCGGAGAGGTGTCCAGTCCACTGGCATCATGCAGTGACTGCCTCAGGTCATCAAACTGGCTATGGCCCGAGAGAAGCTCATCTGGTACCGTAACCAGAACCAAGCCGTCATCAGAGCCTTCATCCCCCTCTGAAATGTACTCCAGGTGGTGAGAGGAAGACACCTGGGGACCAAAGCTATGCCTGACCTTAGCCAGAGCCTTTCTAGGGGCTAACCCCGTGCCACGGGGCCCCTCCGACACCACCGCCTCGAAAGGCGTCGAGGGCGCCGAACAAGTCGGCGCCCGCGTCGACAGAAACGGCATCGAGCGAATTGGCGTTGACGTCAGCTGCAGCGCCGCCAGCATCGACGGCGTCGACACAGGTCTCGAAGCCGGAGCTCTGAGCGTGTCTCTCGGCGACCTAGGTGCCGACAGCGTCGACGACCCCCTCGGAGGCAGAGCCTCGAGAGAAATCGTCGACGACCTTGGCGCCACAGGCGTCGACGTCTTCTTTGAAGACGGCACAGGATCACCCGGTCTCGACCTGGAATGGGCATGGCGAGAACGGCTACCCTTGTCCGAGCGGAACCTTTCCCGCGAGCCGTGCCGACCACCCGAGCCCGAAGGCATACAAGCGGTGTCTCTCGACCGGTACCGACCGACCCCACTCTGAGGCGCGGACGGTCCTGTGCCCTGCGATTCAACAATCGCTAACATCTGCTTCCCGAAGGAAGCCCATTCCTCCGGTGTCGTTTGCATGGTGGGATAAGCGACCCGCCGACGGGCGGAGTCCTCGGAAGAGGACAGGGAAGGCGACCGATGCCGGCGCTTCCTGGAATGCGTCGAAGAGGCTGAGGAGTGGCGAGACCGACTCCTGGAAGGAGACCCACTGGACCTCGGACGATGACGCGGAGAGTCGCCTCTTGAGTCATCCGTCGAAAGCCCCGCAGACCTAGACTTCGGGGCTTAGACACCCGACCTACCGACAGCTTCTTCTTGCGTTCCCGCAAGGCCTTAGCCGTGGGCGACTGGTAGTCGACACAGTCGTCAGTATCGTGGGCCTCCCCGAGGCACCAGAGGCAGGCGTTGTGCGAGTCCGTGACCGACATCTTGGACCCACAGTCCCTGCATTTCTTGAAGCCCAGACGCGGGGTTGAAGACGAAGTAGACATCGCCACCAACAGGTCTTCACAAAAACCGAACAGGTTCAACGAACCGAGAAGAATACAGCAAACTCCAAAGAGTCGAGGCGTACCGAGATTCACGAAGCGAACACGTTCGCGGAAAAAACGGAACTGAGGCTACGGGCGTCGTGCGTCCTACTTATCACATCAGGTGACCTCGGCTGTCGGAGGTCGTCGGAGGGGACGGTGCATCGACGCAGGACGCAGACGCCGAATATTTTCCGAAGCAGCACAGCTGTGGACATTACCTGTCATAGATATGGAATACGTCGGAGTACCCAATCCCCTCGAATGGGAATGTTTGACGGCGAGGAGACGAATGCCTCGACCGAAGAAACTTTTGAGGAGGTTTTGACTGACTTACCTCTCTCGAGCTTCCCGTTGGGCTCCTTCAAGGCTTTCGCCGTCATGGACATGCAGTCCTCAGACTCCGAACAATGGTGCTCGACTCCCAAGCACCACAAGCAGATCCTGTGTGGATCTGTTATCGACATTTTCTTACCGCAGTCTCGACATTTTTTGAAGCCGGACCGCGGAGTCATGGGTTCCGATGAAGAAGCCATCGAGAACGATGTTGATATTTGGAGTAAATATAAGAGGTTTTATCTGACTGAACTGAGCAACGATATTGTGAGGCCCCACGAAGCACGGAAATACGGAACTGAGCAATGGATGCCGCGCATGGCTATTTATGGGCACGGTGACGTCGGCGCCGATACGGTGGGTGTCGAGGGACATCGACTCGGCGGACGTCGACGTGCAGCGCCCTCTACAGAGAGAAAAAATTTCCGAGGCCAGCAAGCTGCAGACGAATTATCAAAGATAAGAAATGCGTCGGAAGACATAATCCGTTTGAAATACTAGATACCCAAGGAGTGAACACAGGCTTCTTAGATTTCTACCAGCGTCAGTATATGGAGTTTGACGAGGGAGGAGAAATTGATGTGATGGAAACATTAAAGGACATGGGCCTTCCCAAACTGGATGCAGGGGAGAGAGAGAACTTAGAGGTCCCAATTATGTTGGAGGAGCTAGAAGCAGTGATCAAGTTCTTACCTACTAGTAAAGCTCCAGGGACAGACGGACTCCCTAGCGAGTTCTACAAGAGGTACAAAACGGAGTTGCTTCCTCAACTACTGGCAATGTTCAATGAGGCGTTAGATAGAGGGATGCTGCCAGAGTCTTTGAGGGAGGCAATTATCATCCTGCTTCTCAAACCTAACAAACCATGCATGTACTGCGGGTCTTATAGACCGCTATCCATGCTTAATCAGGATAGTAAGATACTTACTGCAGTACTGGCAAATAGGCTGCAACCAGCTATCAACAAACTCCTACATCCTGACCAGACCGGGTATGTTTTACGCAGAACTATATCCGACAATCTCAGAAGGCTACATCATGTCATAGAACAAACGGAAAAGGACCCCCCAGGAGGTTGCAATCATTTCGTTAGATGCAGTGAAGGCCTTTGACTTGGTCAAATGGCCTTGGCTGTTGGCGGCCTTGAAGGAATACAGGATTGGGCCTACATACTTGAGATGGGTCCATTTGCTGTACAGTAAGCCATTGGCTCGAGTCAGGACAGGAGCTACCATCTCAGATTGATGGCAACTAAGCAGGGGTACTAGGCAGGGATGCCCATGATCCCCAGTGTTTATTTTGGCGCTGGAACCCCAATCAATATATTTGAGGCAACAATATCGAGAGGTGGGGATCAGCACGAAGGGTGGGCAGCATTTGATATCAATGTATGCCGATGATATGCTGTTTTATTTGAGATACCCTGAAGAAAATCTACAATATATTCTAGAAGTAATGGGGCAATGCGCAGTGCTATCTGTCATCACGGTGAACCCCAAGAAATCATGTATATTCCCCCTGGGTAGATATAAGGGAATACCACAAGAGAAAATGCCGATATTACAAATACAATGGGAGACCAGAACCTTTAGATACCTGGTGATTGATGTGCATCACAGTACAGAAGGCAAACAAAGACAGAACACAGAGAAGGCGGTGGCTAACATTGAAAACAGCACGAAGTTCTGGGCCAAGCTACCATTGACCATGATGGGGAGAGTGGCACTGTTAAAGATGGTGCTGTTGCCTAGGCTATTACACTACTTTGTGAATATAACATATATGATACCAAAGGGTTTTTTTGTTAAAATCCAGAGCATGTGAAGGGGGTTCATATGGCACAACGTAGAAACAGGATAAGATTATGGAAATTGCAAAACCCGCATGACCAAGGAGCGATTAATTTGCCCAATTTTGAGATCTGGTATTTGGCCAGCCAACTACAATATGTAGCAAGGTGGTTATCGGAGGACTCCACATCAGAATCCAGATTGTTGAGAGTGGAATGTGTCCCATTTTTCCTGAAAGAATGGATATGGTTATCGAAATCACAGCAAGACAGGGGACAAGAATGTTAGACTTGGGATGGAAGATATGGTGACGGGAGGCCATGCAGAACCTGTTCCCGTGTTCCCCACAGAAGCCGCTAGTGGCACTATATGGAGTGGATGAGCAATTGCGGAAGATAGTCCAAAAGCATTGGGAACCGATTGGTATAGCAACGCTGGGGGATATATGGCAGATGGGAAGGAGGTGGAGTTTGACACACTAGTGGAAGACACCGGGCTACACCGGGGACAGTATATTACCTATACTAGACTAGTGCGGAAGATTAAAGACACGCAGTCAGAAATTGTGCTGGAAAGTCAGCCCGACACGGCCATAGAAACAATTTATGATGTGTCAGACGGAGGCCATGAGGTCTCCCGAATCTATGAACTGTTGATGTCAAGGGTGGGTAATGATGTGATTCAGCTGAGACGGGACTGGGAAGAAGAAGCCGGGGAACCGATGAGTGATGGGCTATGGGTGAGGGCAAAGGGATATCACAAATAAGTGTCCAGGAACCCGATGTTACAACAAATCCAGTTGTACGTCACCCATAGAGAGTACATGACCGCTCAGAAAATAGCAAGGTTTAAAAATGCAGGTACACAAACATGTCCTAAATGTGGGGAGGAAAATGCGGGAATGGTACATATGTTCTGGGCGTGCCCGGAAATAAGGAGATTCTGGAGGGAGGTGTCCCATCTTTTGACCGAGAAGGAGATTAGTCTAGAGATGGAATCGTTATGGGCATGTATGGTGCAGGGGTTCCTTAGGCCGCGGAAGTTGAAACATGTGAATAAACTCAAATACCTGGTTTATATACTTGCCAAACGTACAATTGCTATGAGCTGGAAGGCAAGTAATAGACCGAAAGTAGACGTTTGGTGGCACGACATGCAGAAATGGGCAGATGCAGAGACTGTGGTAAGAGCGAAGCAGCTAATAGAGGGGGAGAAGATGAAGCAGAGCCATTGATGGTCCGGAGACACCTAGTAGCCACATTGTCCGGGTCTGCCCAGATTGGCCCAGGGACGATGGTTCGTTAGAGGGGGCGGAGGAAGAGATGTCCTCAGACAGAGTGGTAGAAGGCGGTCACATAGGATAGGCTCGACAGAGGAGAGGGGGGTAATCGGGAGGCAGTGGACACATCAAGAAACTGTACATGAGACTTGAAATGTATAATGTTTGTTCACAGTCTGGTTCTTTTTGGTTGTTTGTTGAAATCAAAATGGTTTAAAAAAAAAAAAAGATCGGGTCCAGAGGCCAGGGTATCCGGCGGTCAATTGTTTTCATTGGTTGAAATTAGAGGCTTTACGTGCTGGAGTATTGGTCGCATGCATTAGCATGTTTTAAGAGGAGACAGGAGTCTGGGGCGGATGAGAACGCAATCTATAGTTCAAAGAAAACCCGTTTGTTTAGCCTTTCCTCATATTGCTACAGTATCTGAGCAAACCATGTGCAAATCACACTTAAGGTTAAAGGCTCTAGGCCAGTTGTTACTAAGTAATGAATTATGTTGTATGTGAATGTTTCATTGTACCATGATGTTACAAACTATCACAGACCAATCCCTAGCAAAGACGGACTTCGAATATGATCTGAAGATGGTCGTAAAGATTGTCAATGACTAATGAGAAAGAATTAATTTGTAAAAGATAGAAGTTCTTTGTAAATGTTTTGTCCAATCATGTTTGAGGGGTGGGTGGTAATACAACAGCTGGTAATGTTTTAAATGTTGAAAAATGTACCAATTGATGTAGTTCGAGACTTGAGTTGGTTTGGGACTATCTAACTGCTCCCCAGATGATTTTTAACCACAAACCTTGCTTTACGAATAAAACGTGCTTTTGTTCCTCAGGTGGTGGACCCCGGTTTGGGCGGAGGTAATTAGGGGTCTGCCCCTACAATTGCTACACAGCCAATCGACCGGTCTCCCTTAGCTCCACCCCTGGAGGCCATCTTCTTGTCTGTGAATCCCCTCCTGCACGCTCATCAGCCAGCTTCTTGCTTTCCTTCCCCTGCCCACCTCCCATCCTAGCCCCGGCAGACCTCGGCTAAGCAGCAGTGACTAATAATGTAAGGTGTGATCTGGTACGGGCAGTACAGCCATTACTGTACTCCATTAGAACGCCACCACTCTTACTACCTAAAATCGTACGCATTTAGTCTAAATTGAACTAGGGAGCCATATCTTACACTTAGCCTAAATTGTTCTAGGTAGCCATATCTTGCATTTTAGCCTAAATTGTACTAGGTAGCCATATCTTGCATTTAGCCTAAATTGTGCTTCATAGCCATTTGCATTGAGTCCAATTTTGTGTAAGGTAGCCAAAGTCAAATCTGCACGTTTTTGCCTTTCAGCTTCCAAAGTTAGATCTAAGCCATTTCTCCTTCGCTCTACCAAAGTTAATCTACGTGTTTATATAGCAGTGCTAAAGTTAAATCAAAGTGTGTCTTTTGGTGTGCCAAAAGTGTGATCTGCGTGTTTTCCTTTGCTCTTGTCAAAGTTAGACCCAGACCATCCCCACCCCCTTCGCTCTACCAAAGTTAAACTTAGGTGTATCTATTGCAGTGCTAAAGTTGTATCACAGTGTGCCATTTGGTGTACCAAAGGCTAATCTATGCGTTATCAGGTGCTCTTGCCAAAGTTAGATCCAGGCCATTTTCCTCACTCTACCAAAGTTAAACCTAGGTCTACCTATTACAGTGCTAATGTTGAATCTAGGTGGTTTCATCGACTTCAACCTAGTTGAATCTGGGTGTCTTCCCTCGCAGCACTAAAGTTAAATCTAGGTCAATCTACTGCGGTACAAGACTTGATTCTCGACAGTTTCCACTACTGCGCCAAAGTCAAATCAGATTCCCATTGCTCTACCAAAGTTTACACTAGGTAATTTTCCTTTGCTGTGCGAAAGTGGAACCCGAGTGTCTCCCGAGTGGTGTGCCAAAGCTGATTCTAGCAGTTTATAGCTTTCACTCCCACCCTGCCATGCCGGACCCAGACGTTCCACACCCATCCCCCCTTCACCAACACAAAATGCCCCCCTCTCTCAGCTCCCCCACCCACAAAGCAGATATTCCACCATTCTAGAGGTGTATGGTGCAGCTCACTGGCACTGCTCTCCAGTTCTCCTACCCAGGACACCTCCCCTACCTACTCTCCCCAGCCTTCCCCGTACACCCCCAACCCTGTCCCAGCCCTTTTCAGTTCTCCCCAAAATACCATTTCCAGATCAATAACCCTCTACATCACCCTTCTGTAGTTCCCACATTGAACACAGACTACCCTGCTCCCCTCCCCTCCCTCCACGCCCAAGAGGGAACAGTATATCTGGGGACCTCTCACTGACAGAAATTGTCCAGAAGCTGAAGTGGAAACTTGAAACTGCTTACCTTGAAGCCCGCTCGAAGAATTGCTACAGCCTTCCTTCACCACTCTGAAAGCTGTTGTGACCTCAAGGATCTGATCCAAGAGAGGACCTGGCTAGGAGGCCTCTCCCTGACCTACGAGGGACCATCGTGCACCAGCTAACCTTCGCCAAGGCTCCCTTGAAGTCAGTCATCAAAAAGGCTGCCAACCTGAGACGGGGACCGCCAAGGAATCTCAAAGTGAAGAACCCGGACATCGACGCCGTGGAAGTCCCTTGCCGTCGACCAGGATTCGGTGGACCGCTGGAAGCCAGTTGAGTCGGGTTGCCCAGAAGCGGGGACCGCTTGATGCTGTGCTGCTCGACGACCGGAGCCGCAACGCTCCACCTTTCGCCTAAGACATTCAAATCCAAGGACTCCCTTGTCCGCACTGTCAACTGCTTTGTCCCGCCGGAGAAAGTCGAGGCCACCGACGCGGCAAGGAGAATATGCCACTGGGTTTCCCACCACCCAAAGTCCACTTGCTGGGCCTACTTTCTTCATTGTCTCTGCTTTGCGGCATTGAACTTTTCATCGAGGACACAACGTCAAAGGTCACCTGCTTCGAGGACCATCGATGATCCGTGGCTCCTGCCTTAAAGGGAGTTCACTCAAGAAGGATCCATCGACGACCCATCGAAGAACTCTGCTAAACCAGGTACCTTGGGGTGGTAGAAACATTATAGAAGGAAATAAGGCTCTGCTAAGACAATATATGGACTGAGCTTGTTTAATATTATTTACAGGTTGCCCAGGAGGGGGGATCCTCACACAGAACTGTGCCTGGTGGTAGGGGACCAGTATTCTGCCAATTGTTTAACCCTTTGTTTTCCTTCCAAAGTCTATGGTTGATACCTGTTGCTATTTTGATTTGTATGCCATTTGAAACTGTCAGCAGTTGGTGCATTTTAATGGAATCAAGAGTAGTTGTGGTACCACATTGAGACTGTATATAGTTATCATTTTAGAAATTGCCTGAGCACAAAGTGTGTTATTGTATATGTACATAATCAAAGCTTTATTTATATAAAGAACTGTGTTATCATTAACATAGTGTGTGGACATTCCTTTTTTGGGGACTTGGGGACTACACTGTACTTCAGAACCAGCCCGCATCACCTCCTGAGAGCTTAAGCCTCGATTGCTTGTCCAACGTTACCAAATAGAGAATCTTGGCTGTGCAGCTCTGTGCTTTTACTCTGCCATATAGAGAGCAGGAGTACAGATACCCCCCTCCATTCTTTACAAACTTACCCCCTGATTGGGCAGTGGAACTGGGGCATGGTCATGACAGCACCCCCCTCTTTTATTCCCCCACAAGTCCCCTACTATAGTGGTGTGTCAGTGTTTTGGTCACTACTCTCTGAGCATGTACCTTTGGGGCTGGTTCCCAGGACCGGTCTACTGCCCCATAGCCTTTCCAGTAAATGAGGTAATAGAGGGTATTCCGAACCCATTTAGAATCTAAAATTATCTTGACCTCATATTTTGGTTCTTCATTGCCTACAACCACTGGAGGTGGTCTCACTCCGGTGGTACGTGTGTTGGGTGTACTAGTTTCAGGGAGGAGATGTGAAATACCAGATGCATCTGTAGTGTCAGGGGTAGATATAACTGGACAGCAACTGAATTGATGACAGCAGTGACGGGGTATGCCCCTATGTAGCGTGGATGGAATTTGTGGGTCTTACGAATATGGCGTGTGGCCAACCAGACCTGATTCACCACCCGATTGGTTGGTGCTAAACGTCTTTTCTTGTCAGCATGTTTTTTATATGCAGCTTTAGCTTGTTGTAGGTGAAATTTAAGCTTGTTGCAGTTTGCGATGTATGTTTGTATGCAGGTCCTGGACTGCTGGCATTTCTATGTTTACCGGAGGACCATACACTGACATACATGGGTGCATGCCATGTAAGAAATAATGTGGTGTGAATCCTGTGGAGCTATGTGTGGTGTTATTGTATGTATATTCCACCACCCACAGAAGATCCACCCAATCCTTATCAGTGTAGGGTAAAATGCAGTGTAAATATTTTGAGAGTTTGGTTAGTCCGCTCGGTTTGCCCATCCAATTGAGGATGGTGGCTTATGGTCAGATGAACGTCAAATTGGACTGGAAATGAATTGACTACCTCAGTCTGTAATGACAACCGAGAGAAAACCATGTAGCCATAAAATGTGATGCAAAAACGTCTACGCTAATGCAGTAGCTGTTGGTATCCCCTGTAGTGCATCAAAATGGGCCATTTTAAATAGCAGTCAACAATGACTAAAAAAGTGTTATATCCCCAGCTTGAGGGTAACTCTGTTATGAAATCTAGTGATATAGTGTGCCATGGGGCCGGTGGCATAGGTTGCATTAGGCCTTGGGGTTTGGTTGGCACTGTCTTTTGTTGCGATATATGATATGATATGGCATGGCATTTATAACGCGCCTATACACAAGTGTTTCAAGGCGCGTATGCCACAAGTATTTGCATACTGAAAGACGTAGCCTGGGCCACCAGTAATGCAATTTAATTGTGTTGTACGTTTTGGTGATTCCTGGGTGGGCTTTTAGTAAGGTGTTGTGTTAACTGCACATTATGCTACTGCGGTGGGAATAAACATATGTCCTTGGTGGTAGGGTGAGCCTTTTATGCTTTGCCACTCGGGATGTTCTCCTGGACAGGTTTTCAGTACTTCAGGCGTCATGGCGGACTTGATCTCTTTCCGAGCCAGGGAATTTTATAGATCTCCATGTAGTCCTCTGTGAAACAAAGAGGTCCGTTTGTCTTCTGTCCAGTTCGTCTCTGGTACTAGTCTGTTAAAGGTGGTGATATATGCCAAGAGATCCTGTGACCCCTACCCCAAAGAAAGTTGTTATCCAAAGCTTGTGTTTTCCTTGCAAACAGCTTCTCCAGTTCCCCTTGCAAGCCCTTAAAATCACAAAGGATAGGGTCATCCCTCTCAACAAAGGGTATAGACCAGTTTGCTGCAAGGACTCCAAGGTAGGATAATACAAACGCAACCTCGGTTTGGTCGTTTGTGAAGGCCTCAGCCCTACAGAGGAAGAATAACTTTCACTGATTCATGAAAATAGTGTATTTCTGCAGGTCCCTGGTAAAACGTTCTGGTGGGTCTAATGGGACTGGTGCAGCAGTAACCACCTGAATGGCGGCTGGAGCGGGATTAGGGACTGAGGGTCCTGGTAACGGGACTTGTCCAGATGCACTGATGAAGTGCATTTGTCTTAAAGCGAGCCGCGTTCACCTCTGCCCTGGGCTCCCCCAAAATTGCAGACAATTGGGTCTACTTCCGAGGTCTCCATCTCGTCCAGGCAAGATAAACATTTGGGCTTTTTGTTCTGTAACGCTTATGTGGTGTCTTTGCAGGGATGGATGACGACCCAGATGACTAGACTGTGACCAAGTACACACCCCTCCTTGATACCACTGTGTGCGGCGCAGGGCGCCCCAAAGCACTTGTAACAAAAGAGGTAGGATGTTTAGGGCGTTGTGCGGCCCTGGATTGCTGAGTTAGTTTGTTGTGGATCCCTGGGTTGCTGTTCATGGAAGGGTCCTACCAGAAATGTAGTAGAAATGAAGGGCTGAATATACTCTAAAACCCCATCCCTGCTACTTCCAGATAACCCTACACAGCTGTTACTATGTTCAGATCGGCTCAACTTCTAAACAGCTGTGTTCCCAAGGTAAAGCCCTGATGGAGATTCCTCCCAGTTATTTCACTGGGAGGAAGACAAAGACCCAGGCCAGCCCAGCTGTAGCATCCTAATGCTTGTACTCACAGCGCCTTGTGTTAAGAGAGTTGCTTGACTTCAATGTCTTTAATGATGGCTGCTTACTGTAAAACGTAAAGGCTGTGTAACGTTCCTGCTGGTTTCCTTTTTCTTGCAGGATTGTGAGATGGCAGCCAGATTCCAATGGCAGAGGCTGCGGGACGCCTTTAGGTAAATTAACACTGTGCGGCATGAATCGGCAAACACGTATGCCGCGGATTAGGGTTTGTGAAAGCCGCGTTGTAGTCAAGGGCTTTGCTGCATGCAATGTGCAGAGCCACGTTATAAGCAGAGGCTTCTATGCGTGTGCGTTACAGTTCTTTGCCGGTGTGCGCATTAAAGGTTCTCAATGTCACAGGCTTTGCTGCGCGTAATGTTTATGCACAGTCTTATATGGGTACACGGTATACTTAAGTATTGGCTTTTTTGCCAATGTGCGCATTAATGTTCTCACTGTCCCGATGAGTGCAGTAATGTTATTGTTGTGTTCTTTCTTCTACAGGGTACCGTGATGAACAGAGCAGCAGATTCAGTCCAGGACGCAGATCTGGAGGGATGGCGAGTGTCCTTGTAGCAGGTTCTTGCGGCAAGCGTTAGACAGGCTTATAGTGCTTGCAAATTAACGCAAAGCACGGGCGCAACCCAGCCCTGGGTCTGTGAGAAACTGTACTGCTCGGATAGGAGGAAAGGAGCAAAACAGTCCCTTGAGGGACCTTTGACCAGTCTGTGAGACCATATAGAAAGCATACCTGGTAGACGTGTAGAATGTGAACTGGCAGCCAAATGCACTTTGATGGAAGAGTGCGCTAAACCAGCTTTGGCCAAAGACAGGAGGTATAGCAATATTTCCAGGACTTGTGCATGTCAACGTCTCGACCCTTTTCACATACACCAGATCGCGAAGTGCTTCCACTTCCACCAGCAGAACAGTGTAGATGGCGCCTGAGCAATTTTATCTGCAAGTGGCCGGCACCTCCATGGGTGCAACCATGGCACCGGCCTACACTAACTCGATTATGCACAAATTTGAGATGGACCATCCCCTATGGCAGTAACACATAGGGCTTTGGATTCACTATATTGATGATATTTTCGGCTTATGGACGGACACAGAAGCAAGACTACAAGAACTATTTCACTATTTGAATACAATAGATCAAAAGATCCAGTTTACTTTCAGTATTCCAATAAAGTGATACACTTCTTAAATGTCAATATTATACATCAACAGACATGTGATATAAGACAAACATCTACCGCAAGATAACAGATAGAAACAATTTGTTACATAAAATCAGCTTCCATCAACCAAGCCCAATTAAAAATCTTCTGTATAGTCAAATGCTGCTGCGTGTAAAAAGAATTGTTAGTGATCCAGAAGACTACAAAGGAGAAATTACCAAAATGGGAGAGAAACTTCTAAATCGAGGATATTCTGCAGAGGAAGTGGAGATGGCAGAGTCAAAGGTTGCAATCCAGAAGAGAGAAGATCTACTGAAGAAGGACAAACCCACCACTGAACCACCCCTGGTGTTTTTATCAAAATACTCTAAACAGAGTAATAGGATTAAGAAGATTATAAAGAAGAACTGACGGACAGTAGTGTGTGACCAACATGTCGAACATGTGTTTAGAGATTTCCCAACTTTTGCTTATCAGAAAAGTAAAAATCTGAAAGATAGATTGGTAAAGACACGATACTCAACGAGAAGAAAAGAAACAGTATAGACTGGGACCTACCCATGTCTCAACTGCAGTAACTGTGGATACATTTTGAAAGGGAACAATCAACCATCCCCACACAGGGGAATGCATCAAACTACGCAATTACACCACTTGTGATAAAAGGAACATAATATGCGCAATAAAGTGCCCACGTGGCCTATACTACGTTGGACAGTCCAAACGAATGGCAAAAGTAAGATGGAACGAACATAGGTCCCGTATTAGAAATCATAATAGGAACTCGGCGGTGGCCAGACACAGGCATGAGAGAAAACACAACCTAGCACAGATAAGGTTCCAAATCCTTGAAGTGGTGACAAGATGGGAGAACACACAAAAAAGACTAGAACAAAGAGAATTTTCCTGGATCGACAGACTCGGAACATTAACACAGAGAGGCCTGAATGAAGAAATCCATTTTGTTTGCCATTTGTAATGCCATTTTCTGAATTCAAAAATTGAGAGTGTGTTGGAATGTATATAACACACTGCACATAATCATATGTATATTGATGAAAGCATAATAGCTTTACTATATGCTCAGAGTAACATGTAGAATATATATACAAATAGTTGAGTAGACCGAGAATTATTTATTTCCATGGATAAACAACATCGATATGTGAACACATTAGAATTACTATACATACACAATTGAGCAAATATGTAATAGGATCATAGATTTCCACAAATACGCATCTACGAGATTCAGCGGTTGATTAGGCGACGAACATGTATAAACAAGTACCAATCAGGAAGTATACAATACGCAGTTTTCTTCTGAAATTTATCTTAGTGGTATTTATACAACATGTGGAGAATGGAAAGAGCAAGGAAACAATGTTCCTTTTCTAATATATAAGCTTGGTGACTGAGTTAATTGTACAAACGAGTAATTGATTGATCGCCATTGTGGGCGGATCATACACAAATTAAGTACTGTCAAGATTGCATTGATCACTGTCCAGAATCGACCCTCCTAAGGCATATCTAAATTAATGATGTAAGTCTACTATCATAATGAGATGCTGCGCTGTGGTAGCAAAACATCGCGTTAGCGGCTAGTCTTTAGATCCTAGCATGCAATTTAATATCTATTTGCAGACTAACAACAGACTAGAAGCTTCTGATTTCCACAAACATGAGCAATCATGTTCATTTGAAATGGTACAATGTATTGGTATTAAGCAGTATCCGACTATTACAGATGCAGAGATTAGGTCCCACCCTCCTGTACGCTTTGGAGGGTGTGACACTAGGTGGATTTGCTTAACAACGCCGTCTCCATAGTCACGTATACATGAAATTAGCAAGCCATAAAGTGTAATCATGGTAACACAGAACTTATTGTATATTGATCGCAGCAGGTTCATAACATTGGTTTCAATAGTGGTAAGTGCTTCCACATGAACACGATCCGAGTGTTAAGCATTATTTCAATACATAGCGTTTACAGAGACCAGGTCCCGCCCTCCTGTTGCCATGGGAGGGTGGGACGAGAGCCATTTGATATTGACTTTCCTAAGCGGCGTAACAATGCCTGAGGGGGGCTCCATAGCAACGCATAAAGGCTGCCGGAAAACGAGCGTTCGCGCGGGTCTCCTCGGCATGCCTGGTTACAGATACTGAACGCAACAGTAAGCAGAATGAGGGTACGGCCGCTCGAAATAGATCTACTATATGCATATGTAGTTTACTGACAGAGGGATGTTTTGCAGGTTAGCATACTTGCCAAGAGAGACAGTACCAAACTGATTGGAGAAAATTCATGCCCGTTTTAGCTTGAAAGACTCTGTTAACAAGGTGTACTGTGAGAACTATAGGAGAATTGATTGAGGAACCTTTAGACAACGGTCACTACTCAAGTTAGACCTCAGCGCCCTTCTTAGGTCCGAAACAGGGGATGATCATACTGTTTGTCGCATGGATTATGTAACAGCAGAGAAAATGTGGTTCCTCTACTCAGTTTTGTAAACTAGTAGTAAAAGGTATTGTTACACTTTTTTATTCATGCGCCAAAAACCAAATAAGTCACCACTCACTTGAAGTGATTAAAGCTGTATATTTATATAAACGAGTGCCCTTTATGATGACACGTGTTTCGACGGACTCAGCTTTTCAGCTGATGTAACAAGTCATGGGATCAATCCCAACCTTGGTATTTCCAAAAGCACCTCCGTACAATTCTGTATGCGTTCGTATAGATCTGCTGAAAGACCAAGTTTGGGATTGTAAACCATAACATTGGCCCTGATTTGAAAAGGACGGCCAAGTCTGTTGAAACACACGTCATCATAAAGGGCACTCGTTCATATAAATATACAGCTTTAATTACTTCAACTGAGTGGTGACTTATTTGGTTTTTGCCGCATGAAGAAAAAGATAGGTAACAATACCTTTTACTACTTTGAGAACTATGCGAATTATGTGCAAACAGAGAGATAGTAATAAGAAAGGCTGATTTTGAAGTAACTGATGAGTTCATTAGAATTTTTTACTTCCCTTTATACATACGGGGCACGTTTGAATATGAAAATGGTATGTATTCTAAATTTTGTTTCCACTGTTATGGACGCATTGTTTTTGTTGTTATGATTTGCATGATACTTTTGAAATATATTCAACATATCTAGCCCCGAAGATGGTGTTGTACACCAACATGCATTGGCTGAATGGTTATATTTAAGACCTCACTCAGAGTCTTGCTGACTGCCTTGACTATTGTGTGCATTAAACACAACTTGGCAATTTTTATAAAACAAATCTTGTTATGACTATTGGAAGAAGATTACATAAACGATAGATTGAATTAAAAACACTTTGAATTAAACAAGAAAAAGTAAAAATTGAGAATGTGTATAAAGGAATCATTAAGCTTGGTTTATGGAGCAGCATGAGAGCAACGGACATTACTAGATGGTTTCAATTTAGTTATTCTGTTTTCATTTATAGCTTTGGTCATTGTGCCAAGGGACCATTAGTCCGTTAGCTCCTTTATAAAAGCAGTAACCAGTAGTATTATATAGTCAAAAAGATAATTGAATGAAAGTACACAAGTGGTGCCCAGCTGTATCTGATCATCAAATTGACCAGAACCACACACACCCGACAGCCCTTTCCCTTCCCGACAGGGATAAAAGGTGGAGCCCGAGAGCACACTGCAAAGAAGGGAAACCACACGACGAGACAGCTATTCCAGTACAGCAATTCAAGAGGAGGGGAAAGGCGGTGGGTACCTAAGGGGTGACAAGGAGAGAAGCGACCTTGCCCTTTCCAACCCAGATTTGCGAAGCCTCCGTGAAAGGAAACGTTAGACCGCGAACAATAGCCAGCCTGTGTTGCAGCAGATGTCAACGGTACACAAAGCCCTCCTACACCGATAATCAGGACAGGGAGAGACACCTGCTACCGTGGTAGCGTCCTTGACTCCAGAGACAAGAAAAGCCAAACTGTTCATCACAGCCGGTGAGTCGAGGAGAGAACCGATAAGAAACCGAACTGTGTTGAACGAAAGTTGCTAATGACAAATTGAGGGAAAATGAAAGAACTGTTAACTTGTAAGGGGCAAAGCAGCCGTAGAGGGGTCCAGCACCACGTGGGTGCTCATTCGAGAGAGACTGGTTAATTTCCCCAGTGTTGAAACTACCGATACCAGAAGGCCGTGGAAAAGCCGCAAGAAAAGGTCATACAAGAGCCTAGCAAAATCTCCTGTACAGTCGAAATTATTTGACCAACATACCATTGGAAAACCAAGGGAAGTGAATCCTGCATGCTAAAAAAGTAGAAGAAACTGAAAGGCTGGCAAACATGAACCCGACTGAGGGATGCCGACAGAAAGGGGCAAATCATGAGGCCCCAATGAACATTGTGGTGACAAGAGTGAACCACACTGAGGGATGTCCACAGTGGATTGTTTAAAAAGACATTCATTGTGAATGTGAAATGTGAAAATGTTTTGGGCACCAAGCAGTAGTGACCCTGAACGAGGGAGGCAAACATTCTAGAAGGGTCTGAGCCAGGAAAAGATGGGGATACAGGGGTGAAAAGCCATCTCCCAACGACACGTGAATGTAGCAGATGTTATCTTTTTGAATGCAAGCCATAGTGAACCCGAAGGAGGGAGGCCGACATTCGAGAGGGGTCTGAGCCCGCAAGAGGGAGACCCAGTTGTGAAGAACCATCACCCTAGTGCAATCAGAAAGGAACTTTTGTTTATTATTTTGAAGTTATCAGGCCCCCGGAAGCAAGAAACATAACCACTAAAGGTACTGATATTGCTAGGAACTTTTGTGGATCTGAGCCAGAAGAGGGGGTTCCAGGGGTGAAAAGTCATCACCCAGCATACAGGCAGCAAGGAACTTTTTTGTTTATTATTTTGAACATAGCAGGTCCTCCAAGGCAAGATACTTTTTATAGAAACGAGACAAGCACCAAAGGTCCTGATAGCTGAGAACGGAACTGTCACCTCGTGCTGGGAAAGCTCGAGAGAGTCCAGTCTTGTCCCGTGCTCAAAACTTGGGGAAGGGTGACCCCGGCTACCACATCCTGACTTATCATTTGAACACTTCTTTCTTTCTTCTGAATCCTATCCTACACTCTTTTTGTATCTAGTTGTAAGGATTGGCAATTGTTTTTTTTAGTATAGGACCTTTTATTTGACAAGATGCCACTAGTACTGCCTGATTATTATTTGATGGTTGTAGCTTGCTCCCATCTTAGATTTAGGTTAGGCATTTTTCCAACCTGCATATTGTAGTGTGAAGCATCAAGGCTGGTGTAGGTGCATTAATCTACTGAGCTAACTTTGCTGTACATTAGTCCAAAGCTTATTGTAAATACCCAGAGCTTAGTCGAAGAGTGTAAAAAAAAAAGGTGCGAAGCAGATCATCATGGATCGTTTGGTTACATAGATGGCTAGCCCAAGTAAGCCTGTCTGTGCTTGTGAGGGGTTAACTGCAAAACCTTTTCAGCTCATAAACATCTATTTTTTGTAAGAAGCTCCACTATGGGCAGACATTAGCCCAGCATGGATTTCCACCGCGCTCTGCGCTCACAGGTGCACTGATAAGGCTGCATTCCAGGGAACGTTTCCCAGGCGAAAAGGGAGAGGACCTGAGCGCTAAGGAAAGTGGAAGCTTTCATATCAAAAGAACAAGTTACTTACCAACTGGTAACATTCTTTCGATTGGATGTTCCTCCAATGTATTCCTCATCTTAGATGTATTCAATCCAGCTTTAGCTACTTCGAAAATGTTTTCGGCAGAGGGCACCGTGCGTCGATGTCGTCGAGTCGATGGTACCTCGAAGGCCTCCGTCGAGGGTGACGTCATCGGGTATATAAGTAGCACGCGAGGCGCCCGTTGGCCCGAGTTCTGTTTTTCCCCCACTCTTGTTCTACTGTGTAGATTGTGCCAGTAGTCAGGTATTAGCCTTGCGAGAGTTGAAGTGGCAATAACCCGGAAAATCTACAGAGGGGTAGGATGGGAGGGCGCTGAGGAATATCTTGGAGGAACATCCAATCGAAAGAACATTACCAGTTGGTAAGTAACTTGTTCTTCGAATGGATTGTGTCCTCCAACGTATTCCTCATCTTAGATAGACTCCCAAAGCAGTATGGAAAATTCTCTGGAGGAGGGAGTAGATTTTTGATACCCTTATATGGCTGAATGTAGCACTGCTTTACCAAAATTCAGCTCCTTAGACTGGGAAGCATCGAGACTATAGAATTTTGAAAATGTATGCAGCGATGACCAAGTTGCTGCTTCACAAATGGATTTTATGGGAACACCTCTTTGAAGGGCTGTCGAAGAGGCGATGCCTCTGGTGGAATGGGACCTTAAGCCTTCTGGAGGGTCTTTCTCTGCCAATCTGTAGCATTCTCATATCATATCATATCATTCTGAAATGCAAAGCACAATCCAACGTAGTATGGTTTGTTTTGACACCGAATGACCCAATTTCCTTCTGGCGTAGCCAATGAAAAGTTGATTATCCACCCTAAGCTTGGAAAGCCTAGATATGTAAAAGCTTAGAGCTCTTCTCGGGTCCAACCTGTGCAATCTTTCCTCTTCCTTACTAGGATGAGGTGGAGGATAGAATGCGGGTAGAACAATTTTCTGATTTAAATGAAAATCAGACACAACTTTAGGTAAGAATTAGGGTTTAATCCTTAATACCACTCATTCCCTATGAACACAGTATAGGGTGGCCCAGAAGACAGTGCCTGCAATTCGCTCATTCTTGTTAAAGCAACTAGGAAAGCAGTTTTCCGTGTTAGTAATCTTAATGGACAAGTGTGCAATGGTTCAAAAGGGGCACACATTAAGAATTTTAGAACCAGATTAAGATCCCAAATTGGTACTTGGAAAGGCTAAGGAGGAAACATATTAGTGAGTGCTTTTAAGAATTGTACTATTAAAGGAATTTTGAAGTAGGAGCATTCTTCCGACAAGCGCTTGAAAATGGAAAGTGCTTCAAGATAACCTTTAACGGTCCCAATATTTAGACCTCTATGTGCTAGGGACAAGAGGAATGACAGTACTTCCGGAATAGAGCATAGAAAAGGATCAACATTCTTTTCTCTGCACCAGTTGCAAAACTTTTTCCAACGGCATAGAGATTTTGTTGCTGGCCTTCTTGCCGAAAGCAACACCTCCATGATATCATCTGGAAGGTCCCAATCCTTGTATCTCAGCCTTTCAGATACCAAGCATTAAGGTTGAGAATCTTGACCTCTGGACGGGGAACCTGGCACTCCATTTGGGAGAGAAGGTCCTCTCACTGAGGAAGACGTAATGGGGGACAGGTGGACATGTCTAGAAGGTCCGGGGTACCACATTCTCCTGGCCCAATCGGGGCAATTAGGATCATGCGGTTTCCGAACCGTCTCAGTCTCCTGATGACCTGAGGAATGACGGGAATCGGAGGGAATGTGTATAATAGTGGGAAGTTACACTCTACCACGAACGTGTCCCCTAGGGCTCCACTTGGGAGAAATTCCCTTGAGCAATACCATTCGCACTTCTGGTTGATTCCGGTCGAAAATAGGTCTACTTGAGTTGGGTCTACTCTTCGCTCTTTGGGTTCCCCAAAGGGCGAAGATCTCTTGAATGACTTCCTGAGCCAGTTCCCACTCGTGGAACACCGTGCCCAGCATCCACCGTCATATTCTCCTCCCCGGCTAGGTGAACTGCCGTTAAGGAGATTCCTTCTTGAATTGCCCAATACCAGAGCTGCATTGCCTCTCTGCACAGAGGTAGTGACCCTACACCTCCTCCTTTGTTTAGATAATGCATGGCCAATGTGTTGTCCGTCATTATCAGGAAATGTTTTCCTCTGACAGATGGTAGAAAAGCCTTCAGCGCTAGTCTGATTGCTCTCAGCTCTAAAAGGTTGATGTGTAGTTTGGACTCCGATGGAGACCAACGACCGATGATTGTCAGCTAGTTGGCATGAGCTCCCCACCCCGTGAGTGAGGCGTCCGTCACTACTGTAATCTCCGGCCATGGTTGCCAAAACTGTTCTCCTTTTAGTATATTCTCTGTGCAAGTCCACCACAGAAGATCCTGCCGAACCTTGTTCGGAATCTGAAGAAAATCCGTCATTTGACCCGAGAACTGGGAGGATTGAGTCTTTAGAACCCATTGAAGGGATGTCATCCTCAGGCGTGCCTCTGGCACTAGGAAGATGCAGGATGTCATGAGGCCCAGGAACCTTAAAAAGTCGTAGGCCTGGAGACTTTGGGCATTTTGGAATTTGCAACCATCTGAGGAATGTCTTGAGCCCTCGACTTGGGAGGCGAGCTCTTTCCCAAGGATGTGTCTAATACAACCCCTATTTACTGGAGCTGTTGGGAAGGTGTCATTTGTGACTTCTGGAAATTGAGGGAGGAGCCCAGTCTGTGGAAGAAGTGGCAGGTTGCGGAGGAAGTGCAGGCGACTTTCAGATGATCCAGTGCTTGTTCGGCAGAATGTGCTCGTATCAACCAATGGTCCAGGTAGGGGTAGACGTGAATCCCCCCCTCTCCTGAGATGCGCTGCCACTACTACCATCAACTTGAAAATCCTCGGGGCAGAGGTCAATCCGAATGGAAGGACTCAAAACTGATAGTGTGAGTCGACAACCATGAACCTCAGGTATTTTCTGTGCTTGAGATGAATTGGCACATGAAAATAAGCATCCTGGAGGTCCAATGACACCAACCAATCCTGAAGTTGCAAGGCCTGAAGGATCTGAGAAAGAGTAACTATCTTGAACTTGTTCTTCCTGAGGAGCTTGTGCAAGCCTCTTAAGTCCAAGATGGGTCTCAGTCCTCTGTCCTTTTTGGGGATCAAAAAGTAAGGGGAGTACCATCCCTTGTTCCTCTCTGCTACAGGTACCGGCTGTACAGCACCTTTCTCCAGCAGGGTTAGAACTTTCTGCTGCAAGAGCGGCTCTGAAAACTTCAAAAGGTGTCTCCCTGATAGATTGCATTGAGGTTGGATTAGAAAAGGAAGGCAGTAACCTTGGGCTATTATTTCTAGAGCCCAAACATCTGAAGTAATGGCTCGCCATTCTTGCAGATGCTGTGACAGCCTGCCTCCCACTGGTGTCTTGTGATGCAAGTCCTCAAAAGTGGTTTTGTGGCGGTTGCTGCAGCCGCTGATGGCAAAGAGGCTGCAGCTGGAGCTGGCTTTGCACGTTTTCCTTGTCCACCGCGAGTGGCCTTTCTCTGGCCCCTTTGACTGGCCATTCCTCTCGCCTTTCCATATGAGGAGTAGTAACGATGGGATCGTCCCCTCCAAGATTGTCCTGGCGCACAAAAAGGCTGAGGTTGCCTAATAGCAGCCCCTAAACACTTGGCAGCTGCTTTTGAGGTTTGCAACCTCGCAAGGCTCTCGTCAACCTTGTTTCCAAAAAGGTGAGATCCGTCAATAGGCATGTTCAGAAGACGGTTCTGCACGTCTGGCGCGAACCCCGACTTCCGTAACCGCGCAAATCTGTGTATTACCGTGCCAGTGCCCATGGACCTGCTCACACTATCCTTAGTGTCCAATCCAGATTGAAGGGATTCCTGCATGGCCTCCTTTCCATCTTTAACAATGGCTAGGAATTCTTCCACTTGTGTACGAGCGCAATATAAATAAAATATCATATCATATCCCCTTCTGGTATGTGCTCTGCCGCCATTGCAATGCACTCCCACAGAGTGTACAAACATTTTGCCAAGGCACATGTGGAGTTGGCTGATTTTAACGCCATACTCCCAGCTGAAAATATAGAGGGATAGAAGGGTACGCCATTTTATTTGACGCTGTGGCTGCCTGGACCACCAGACTCTCGGGAGTGGGGTATTTAGACAGCTAACCGGGGTCGCTACTGGAAGGGGGCTATTTTGAAGGAAGGGATTTATTCACTGGAGGAATAGGATCCGGAGTCTCCCAATTTTTAGCCACCCTATTTTGCTAGGCTACATGGAAGGGTCGGATTGGATCTTCGGTGGGACCATGATCCAATATATCGGTCAGATCATCCTGGATGAATTGGGTTGGTGGTCTAGCCCATCCTAAATAATCGACCACTTTTGTCATTAGTTGACGGTATGAGGGACTGGCATGCTCCCCTGCTTCGGGCCTGACAAAATCGGTTTCAGGCGATGTATCAATGTCACTTGCATTATGTAAGGATTCCACTGGGTCCGTCATCCTGCTTTCCTCAGAAATCAGGCATTCTGGGACATTTGGGGTACCATATTCCAGTCCAAAAGGAACATTCTCCTCATCAGATCTCTCCTGTTCTTCAAATATTGAAGTCAAGGATTAGAAAAATTCCTTCCTTGGAAGAGGTTTAAAAACCTTTTCTGGGAGAGGTGTATTAGTGGAACCTGAAGGTATTACAGCCTTTGCTTTTTCTTTTTCTGGCTGAGTTGGCTGAACTGGAGCCTTTGGAACCTTTGGCGCCCAGGGATTTGGGGTCGACGTCAACAAAGGCGTCGATGAAATAGTGGTCGTCGACGGAGCTGGCGTCAAGGCGCTCTTCCAAGATTTGCCCTTCGAGGTGCGTCGGGTTTCAGTGGCGTCGGTGACCTCGAACGGTCGACTCGACTGGTCTTTTTCGTCGGTGTCCTAGAAGGTTCCCGATCCATCCTCCTTCGATCACCCGGGCTCGAGGGCGCACGAGTGTCGGAGCGAAAACGCTCCCGGCCGGCTTCCGAAGAAGGCGCGGACCGAGGCTTCGCTTTTTCAAACACCTCCATCATTTTCACTCTGAATGCTTCCCACTATTCGAAGGAAGAATGTTTTGAAGGGCATTTCATCCTTTTTGGGGATTCGTGCGAGGACAAGGTGGAAGGGGACGTGTGGCATCTTTTCTTGGATTTTTTCATCACAGACAAGGAGCAGATGCCTTTCGCGTCGAGGAGACTTCTCCTCACGGGACCTCGACTAGACGCTAGAGGCTTTCCGGTTGGATTTACGATCTACCAGCAGTTTTCCCTTCCTCTCTCACAAGGCCTTCCCTGTCATCGCCTGACACTTCGTACAGGCCTCCATGTCGTGGCCTTCTCCAAGACACCACAGACATTCTCGATGCAGGTCCGTGATGGACATTTTCGAACCGCAAGATTTACACTTTTTGAAACCCAATCGCAGGGTCGTAGTCTGAGTCGATGACGAGGACATATCGAATATTCTTCAGTATTTACTGTGTTTCACAGAACTCGAGGTGCGCCGAGTCTCGAAAGCAACTTGTACCGCAGAAAAACTGAAGTGAGGCCAACGGGCACCGCGCGTGCTACTTATATACCCGATGACGTCACCCTCGACAGAGGCCTTCAAGGGACCATCGACTCGACGACATCCAAGCACGGCGCCCTCTGACGAAAAAATTTCCGAAGCAGCTAAAGCTGGATGGAATATATCCAAGATGAGGAATACGTTGGAGGACACAATCCATTCGAAATATATTTTGCGCAATGAGGGTTTTGGTGAGGGGCTTCTAGAAGGTCCAGTGCGTCACATTGATTGACAAGAAGGCCCTAATAAGAAGCCCCTAACTGAGCTAGGCGGAGAGGACTCATCCTGGGCTGTTTGGAACGTGCACACAGAGCAGCGCCCGGAAACCAGTCAGCACTGAAGGGCAGAGACTCTTGGCCGTCACATCCTGCCTCCGTGCAGGCTGCAGAGTTGGGGCTAGGGCAGTCCCAGAAGGAGAGGTGTCAGGCGCAAGGGTGGCGTGGGTCCTAGATGTGACATGCTCGTGCCAAGATCAGGCGCTCAGAAAAATCATGAGAAAGACTTAAAGATGCACAAATTCGAAAACTAAATGAGATTGCCCTGCTCCATGAGCAACAAATCAAAATGAGGGAGACCCTTAAATCATCTGTTAAACGGGCTGATCAGATGGAAGATAGATGTGCTTCTTTAGCCGTGCGTGTAGCCATGCACAAGCGCAAGCAGAGGAGAAGCAATCCATCAAAGATAAGGATTAGAGCATTAATTAGGAAAGATACATGGGATCCAAATTTGTGGTCTGGAGATGTGAGTGATAGTGAATCAGAATAACAAAGTTACTCACAGTAGTGACTACCTAACGCCTAGTCCATAGTCCTTTCCTCCATACTTTCGAGACATTTCGTCATGTGGGACGGGACCGGAGCCCTTTTGTAAAAAACATCAAATTAAAAAATGTGTCCTCTTGTACGTGGGGTGCCCACGCGGCCGTTAACCCACTCTCCTAAGCTCCGCCCCACGCATCGTCCTTCAGTCCTTTACTATCGCCAGGTCTGAGACCATTTAAGCAATAGAGGATACTTATTAGAGGGGATGGCGGGTGGGCGGGTGTATGGAGGAAAAGGGACTATGGACTAGGAGTAAGGTAGTCACTACGGTGAGTAACTTTGGTATACTCCTACGTCCCGTCCCCTTTCCTCCATACTTTTGGGAGATTACCAAGCACTCCTTACAGAATAACGGGTGGATGGAACTCCTTTACTGAAAGAGATTTTGAGAACAGCTTGTCGGAACTGAGCATCAGCCCTGGAGCTCAGGTCTAAGCAGTAATGTTTCACAAGGCTGGTGGGAAAGCCCACGTAGCTGCTTTGGCAATGGTTCGATGTGTTTACAGAGCGACCAATAGGTAGGAGGCAATGAGGGGAAAGCATAAGCTTTCATGTTGACCCACGAGCTGCAAAGAGGACCAGCTCTGGCATGCCCCATTGTTGGAAAAGTTGGAGATGATATTGCTGTTCATCTCCCACTCGTAACCGATGCCAACTGGTGCCTGAATTAATCTGCGGTCGAATTGAGGGGACCCGGGATGTGTGGGGCCTGGAGCCAATATACGGGATGGTCCAGCCCAAATTTGCATGACAAGATCCACAAGGAGAGGAGAGTCTGTGTCGCCCTGCTTGTGGCTGTAAAACCTCACTTTAAGGGAGGTATGCAAAAAGGCCACTGTGGCCCGCAGAGGTTGGGCCGCCATTATCACACACCAGGTGCGAACTGCGTCATAGGAGCAAGTGAAGCAATAGTCTCCCCAGGGGAGTCAGGGCCCTGGCGTGCCATCCTAGCCTTGAACAAGGAACCTCGGCAGACCCGGCACTGGCAGATCTAGGGTGTTTACTAGACACGTCAGGGGCTTCCCCAGAATTAGCCTCTAGTGGAGGATCCTCGGCGGAGCCGGTACTGGAAGGTCCGTGGTACGTGACTGCCTTCCTTCGCCCCCTCAACAGAACTGGTATCACCACAGCCGCACGCGAGGAAAGGCTTAGGGATGTACCTTACAGAAAGGACCCTCGATGAGGGACTCTCAATTCTGATTTAGCCCCAAGCAGGGGAACCTCAGGTTTAGCCCTGGTCTTATAGCCACCTCGAGATGGGCCTCGAGCCAAGACTCTGTACAGTTAGCTCCAAATGGAGAAGCCTCAGGGCGAACCCTGGTATCCAAAGCCACAGCAGAACTGGGGTCAGCCTTAGCCCCAAATGGGGAACCTTGGAAGAAGATCTGGTATTGGGAGACTGCTGTGGGCCCCTCAGAGTAGTTTCTGGTGCGTCTCGCTGAGACCAAATCAAGCAGATATTTCATATGCGGGCTCCAGAGAGACGCAGATATTTCATATGCGGGCTCCAAATCAAAATGTGCATTTACGCATCTTGGAAAACCACCACACTGAATGAATCGCCCTTCCAAAGAAATAACTATTTGGCAGGGGCGTGATCAACTTGAATTTCTCTCGGAAAGATCGAAGATAATGCGCAGGGCAGCCTGATTGAGTACTGTGAAATGACAGCAGTACTAGCCCCTCCCTTGCTCCATGAGGGGAACGTCTGTCGGAAGAGAGGTTTGGGGTAGGAGGAAAGGGCAAGCAAAAACCTGCCTAAACGATGGACAAAACCACACCAGTCTTCGGTGATGGTTTGCCACGCCTCCAGATGAGATTAGATTCGTCCTCCCACCATAGTGCAGTGTGACCGACAAAAAATATAATTTGGTGATTTGTTGGCAGGGTGATTACCTGTCCCTGTAGAGGAGGCCGATGACAGAGAGAAAAACCAATCACCTTGCAGCTGCCACTTAAGGCGAGGCTACCAACAGGAGGTTCAGATCGGCGTGCACGGCGACCCTGAAACCCCCTGATCCCAGAGAAGGACCAAGTCTGGGATCCTGACCTCTATGTACAATGGACCTTAGTTGAAGCTGTCGCCCGGGACAACAAAAAGGGTCTTTGTTGTCCACATAGCGTGGAAAAACTGTTCAGTCCCAAAAGGAACGCTCCCAGCCCTAGACGTCATGAAAGTTGGTGTAAGGGAGGTATCCAAAATGGCTGCCGTGGACCGGGGAGGTTGGGCCACCATTTAGTCAACACCTGAAGAAAACTGCGTCATAGGAGAAAACGAGGCAACTGTCCCCTCAGGGGAGTCAGGGGACTTAAACACTTAGCCTTGAAACAAGGATCATCGGCCGAGCCGGTGCTGGTAGATCATCTAGAATGTTTAGTGGACATCCTAGGAACTGACCCAGAATTAGCCTCCAAAGGAGGAACCTCGGCAAAGCCGTTACTGGAAGGCCTGTTGCTGATCACCTTTGCCCCCTCGACAGAATCGGTACCACCACAGCCCCGAGAGTGGGACGGTTGAGGAATGTACCCTACCAACAAGACCCTTAGAGAACCCCTCGACTCTGTTGGTACTGTATTTAGAGGAACTTTGGGTTTTAACCCGGGACATATAGCTCCCTCAAGATGGGCCTCCAGCTTTGGCTCGGTGTGACAAGATTCAGAAATTGAGACCTCAGGGTGAACCCCGGTATCCAGAGCCAAATACAAATTTAGGACCCAAATGGTGAACCTCGGACCCACGTCAGGCTTTGACAGGTCTTCTGAGGGCCCCTCAGAACACTCTGATGCGCCTATTAGGCTCTTGAGGCACCTCAGGGGAATCCTGGTAACAGAGCTACACAAGTCCCTCCCGGTCATGTAATACTCTCACCGAGCGGGGCTGCTCATCGCCATCCTCATCCGCTTAAGGCTCATCCCAACAAGGCAGAAACAGAAGACTAGTCCTCCACGCCTACCGCCTCAGGTTTTAAAAGAAAAACCGAATCGGAGCAGCCGGGGACGGGGTGGAACAGGAGTGAAAAGACGCTTGAAATACGTCCTCATAGGGTCAGAGTGCATGAGCATCTGAAACTTCCCAAAAAACTCATCCTCAGCCAAGGGTTTAGGAGGATGGCTGCCAGGAGGGTCCACCCCCGGCCGGATCCACATAGATCAGAGGAGCAAAAGCAGGAGGGAGCGAGACAGTATGAGGCAGCGGGGCACACGCATGCCGGTCAAAGAAGGGCGGAACGGGTTACTATTGGCGACGTTGTGAACTTAGGTGTAAGGGAGGAATCCAAAATGGCCGGCGTAGGCCACACAGGTTGGTCCGCCATTTTGTCGCCACCTGAAGAGAACTGCGTCACATGCAAAGATGAGGCAATTGCCTCCTCGGGAGAGTCAAGGGCTTAAGTAACACTTTAGCCTTACAAGGAACCTCGGCAGAGCCTGTACTGGGTGGTCTCCGATGTTCAGTTGAACTCTTCGAACCAGTCTCAAAATTAGCCTCCAACGGAGGAACCTCGGAGAAGCCGGTACCAGAGGGAATTGCGATCTGTGACACCCCTCTATGCACCGCTCGACAGAACCGGTACCACCACGACCCTGAGCGTGGGACAGTTGAGGACAATACCTCACCGACAAGACCCTCAGAGAAAGCCTTTCAGATCTGTCGATATAGACTTTAGCCTCCACAAGAAGAACCTCAGGTTTCATCCCGGTACATAAAGCTCCCTTAAAAAGGGCCTCGAGTCGGGACTCGGTAGAGACGTTAGCCTGTACAAGAGGAACCTCACGTTACAACCTGGTTACAGCGAGGAAAGCTCCAGAAACGGAGACCTCAGGGTGAACCCTGGTATCCCAGCACCCAGCCGAACTGGGCTTAACTTTAGCACCGAGATGGTGAACCTTGGAACAATGTCCGTACTGGCAGGTCCGTCAGAACCCTCAGAGGTATCTCCGGTACGCCTGTTAGGCCCTTGGGGCACCTCAGGGGAAACCCTGGTGACAGAGCTACAAGAAAGGCTCTTAAAGTACGCCCTCATGGGGTCAGAGTGCATAAGTCTTTGTTGAAACATCCCGAAGAAGAGGCTGCCAGGAAGCGATACTGTATGCGGTAGTGGCATCCGCCAGTCATAGGAAGGGGAGAACGGATTCACACCGTCACGTGGAAAAGGTTTTCCATCCACCGAAAAGAAGATTCCCAACACCTGCCGTCGATAGCGTGGGTGTGAGGGAAGAATCCAAAATGGCCACCGTACCCCACGCGGGAAGACCCACCATTTTGTGAACATCTGAGGAGAACTGCGTAACATGTGTAGATGAGGCAGTTGACTCCACACACTGGTCAGGGCACATGACTGAAATTTTAGCCTTGACACAAGGATCCCCGGCAGAGCCGGTACTATGGGGCATTGGATGTTTACTGGACATCCTGTCCCTTGAATTAGCCTCCAAAAGGAGGAACCTCGGCAATGCTGGTAACAGAGGAGTTACGGTCGACGACCTCACCCAGTGCCCCCTCAACAGAACCGGTGACTCCACGAGCATGGGAAAGTTGAGGAATCCACCTCACAGAAAAGGTCTCAACAGGCCTCTCAGTTCTGTGGGTACACACCTTAGCCTCGTTAACAGGAACCTTGGAACAGAGTCCGGTCTTAATAGCTCCCCGGAGAGGGGCCTCACACCATGGTTCGGAACAGAAAGCCTCAACAGAGGCCTCAGGACGCACCTCGGTGTCAGTGTGAGAATCTCCCGACAAGGAGACCTCGGAGTGAACTCTGGTACCAAACGCCTCAGCACGACTATGCTGACTATTAGCACCTGATCGGTGAACCTTGGATCGTAATCCGGTATAGGCAGGCCCCTGGCGGAAACCCTCAGAGAAAACCCTGGTACGCCTATTAGGCCTGCGAAGCACCTCAGGGAAAACCCTGATAGCAGAGCTTATGAAGCCCCTCCCGGACCTGGAGGACCCCGGGAAGGAGTCCCCCGGCCGCAGTGCCCTGAAAAGTAAGGAACTTACTGGGCATCTCTTCTTTCTGTCGATGAAGAGTTGGAAATGCGATGGAGGAACCTTCTCCCACTGACGAAGACAAGGCTGAAGGGCCTGGACAGAAAGGGAATCACAGAAGAAATATAAGTTCCAATGACGATCCGGTCCCAGACACTCCAAGCAGAGAGAATGGGGATCCACCCTACTGAAGCGATGTTCGTAAGAGGAACAAGTAGCAAATCCCAAACGATCCGGCATAGACGGAGGACTACGCGACTGCAGAACCGGAGCAGGAGAGAAGGACAACAGGAAGGAAAAAAGGTCTTCGCGGTAATGCAAGTGCATCCAGCCCCAACTGCGTGGAGAAAAGGACTGAAGGGTGATGTGCGGGGCAGAGCTAAGGAGGGCGGGGTTACCCCGCATAAAAAGAGAAGGACACATTTTTCAATTTGATGCTTTTTTACAAAAGTGCTTCGGTCCCGTCCCACAGGATGAAATGTCCCAAAAGTATAGAGGAAAGGGGACGGGACGTAAGAGTACAGACTTTTGACTGTGATGAGCCACTTGAAGTGAGAGTCACGTAGCTAGCCTGTTCCGAGGGAGAGGAGCTGGAATGTACTCAAAAGAAATGTACTTATCCAGCGCAGCCGGTTAATTACCAATAAATCAAAAGGCCAAGCTGGCGGCGGAAATGAACAAGTTACTTCTTACCTTGTAACGTTCTTTCGATGGGATGTTCCTCCGACGTATTCCTTATCTTTGATAATTCATCTCCAGCTTGCTGGCCTCGGAAATGTTTCCTCTGTAGAGGGCGCTGCGCGTCGATGTCTGCCGAGTCGATGTCCCTCGACATCCACTGTATCGGCGCTGACGTCACTATGCCCATAAATAGCCACGCATGGCGTCCGTTGCTCAGTTCCGTTTTGTAGCATAAGATAAGTCATGCCTGAATTGGTTATTGACCTTGAAGGAGCGTAAGCTGCAACCACAAGGGAAGTATTACTGCGGAAATGGATGGGAGGGGAGATAAGGAATACGTCGGAGGAACATCCCATCGAAAGAACATTACAAGGTAAAAAGTAACTTGTTCTTCGAAGGGATTGTGTCCTCCGACGTATTCCTCATCTTTGATAGACTCCCATAGCAGTGGCATGTAATTGGAGGTGGGAGTAATAATGTCATGTATCCATTTTAGGAATGAACCGCATGTAATAAGGGTTTTCCAAATCTGGTCTCTTGACTAGCGGAGGAATCCAGGTTGTAAGATTTTGTGAACGTATGTGCAAACGACCATGTGGCAGCCACACATGTCTCGTAACGGTACCCCTCTTTGGAGGGCCAAAGAGGCTGCGATACCCCTGGTTGAATGAGCCCTAAGATTTGGGGGTGGCTCTTTCCCTGCCAGTTTGTAACATTCCAGAATGGCCAAAATAATCCACCTGGAAATGGTCCGTTTTATTATGGGTAGTCCCAACTTGTGACCTGAGTATCCTACAAACAGTTGGTCTTCTTGCCTAATCCTAGCCAGTCTGCTGATGTAAAAGCTCAGAGCTCGCCTTGGGTCCAGGCTATGTAGCCTTTCTTCCTCTTTCCCTGGATGGGGAGAAGGGTAGAACGAAGGTAAGGTAATTTTCTGAGTAATATGAAATTCAGAAACCACCTTTGGGAGGAAATTAGGCTTCACCTGTAGGACAACTTTGTCCTTATGGAAAATTGTATCGGGGGGTTTACAAGAGAGCTTGTAATTCGCTCACCCTCCTAGCAGATGTTAGTGCTACCAATAGGACAGTTTTAAGAGAAATCTCAGCGAACAAGAGTGGAGTGGTTCGAATGGAAGTTTAAGACTAAATTTAAGTCCCATTAGGGAACTTGGAATGGTCTTGGAGGATAAACATTAGTTAATCCCTTGAGAAATTGTATTACTAGAGGTAGTTTGAAATACGATGGTTCCTCCGCAGTGCGCTTAAAGATTGAAAGCGCTGCGAGATAGCCTTTTACAGTGCCAACTTGAAGGCCCGAGTTTGCCAAGTAGAGTAGAAACGATAACACCGTTGGTGTACCACATGAAAAAGGGTTGATATTCCCTTCTCTACACCAGCTGCAAAATTTATTCCAACGGCAGCGGTATAAAGACTTTGTTGCTGGCCTTCTGGCCGAAAGCAACACCTCCATGTAGTCATCAGGGAGGTCCCAATCCTTGTACCTCACCCTTTCAGAAGCCAAGCGTGAAGGTTGAGGGTTCTGATGTCTGGATGGAGAACCTGACCTCCCTTCTGCGAGAGAAGATTCTCTTTGAGTGGAAGACGGATTGCAGGGCAGATGGACATATCTAGAAGGTCTGGGTACCACGTTCTCCTGGCCCAGTCCGGGGCAATTAGGATCATGGTTTTCCAGAATCTTCTCAACCTCCTGATCATTTGAGGAATAACAGGGACTGGTGGAAAAGCGTAAAGGAGTGGGAACTCCCAGTCCACTACGAACGCGTCTCCTAGAGCTCCTCTCGGGGGAAATTTGCTTGAACAGAACAGATCGCACTTCCTGTTGGTGCTTGTGGCGAACAGATCCCCCAAAGGGTGAAGATCTCTTGAAGGACTTTCTGAACTAGCTCCCACTCGTGGGAGACTGTGCTCTGCCTGCTCAGAGCGTCCGCTGTCAAGTTCTTCTCTCTGGCTAGGTGGACTGCCATTAGAGAGATTCCTTCCTGAATTGCCCAAAACCAGAGCAGCATTGCCTCTCTGCACAGTCGCAGTGAACCTACGCCTCCTCTTTAGTTGAGGTAGTGCATTGCCACCGTATTGTCCGTCATTATCAGGACATTTCTCCACTGAACTGAATGAAGGCAGGAAAGCTTTCAGCGCTAGTCTGATCGCTCTCAGCTCCAATAGGTTGATGTGTAGTCTGGACTTCGATGGGGACCAACGACCGCTGATGGTCAAGTCGTTGGCATGGGCTCCCTACCCCGTGAATGAGGCGTCTGTGACTACTGTTATCTCCGGCCATGGTTGCCAAAACAGTTCTCCTTTCAAGATGTTCTCTGGATAGGCCCACCATTGAAGGTCGTGGGCTACCTTATCCGGAGGAGATCTGTCATTCTCCCTGAGAATTGCGACCACTGAGTTCTCAGTGCCCACTGAAGAGATCTCATTCTCAGGCGAGCCTCTGGCACAAGGAAGATGCAGGATGCCATGAGGCCTAGCAACCTCAAAAAGTCAAAGGCTGGGAGAAGTTGGGCATTTTGGAACTTGATGACCATCTGCAGAACATCTTGAGCCCTCACCTCTGGTGGCGAGGCTTTTCCCAGGGAAGTGTCCAGGACCGGTCCAATGAACTGAAGTCTCCGTGATGGCATCATCTGTGACTTTGTTAAATTGAGGGAGAAGCCCAGTTTGTGAAGGAAGTGGCAGACATAATCTAGCTGGATCTGAGCTTGTTCCGAAGATACAGCCCTGATCAGCCAATCGTCCAGGTAGGGGTAGACGTGGATCCCTTCCCTCCTTAGACTCGCAGCCACCACCGACATTAGCTTGGTGAAGACCCAACTCAGAGAGAGAGTTACCATCTTGAACTTGTCCTTCCTGAGGAACTTGTTCAATTCTCGTAAATCCAGGATGGGTCTCAGTCCTCTGTCCTTCTTTGGTATGAGAAAGTAGGGGGGAGTACCAGCCCTTGTTCCTGTCCACTACAGGTACCAGTTCTATGGCACCTTTCTCTAGCAGGTCTATAATTTCCTGCAAGAGGAGCGGATCTGGAACTTTTAGAGAGCTTTGCCCCGGTGGATGACTCTGAGGGATGTGTAGAAAGGGTAGGCAGTAACCCTGGGCAACTGTCTCCAATGCCCAAGCATCTGACGTTATAGCCTGCCATTCCGTCAGATGGTTAGTTAACCTGCCCCCTAGAGGTGTTTTGTGTGGAAAGACCTCAGAGTGGTTTGGGGGCGGCTAATGCAGATGCCGAGGGTAAAGAGGCACCTGCTGCTGCTGCGCCTTTAGTACTTTTGACCCATCCACCTCGGGTGGATCTCCTTTGGCCTCTTTGAGCCGGCTGTCCTCTGCCTTTCCCGAATGCGGAATAATAGCGAAAGGACTTTCCTCTTCCAGAGGTTCCTGAGGGCCGAAAAGGAGTTTGGCGGATTGCAGCTCCTAACGATTTTGCCGCTGCTTTAGATGTCTGCAACTTTTCCAGACTGTCATCAGCCTTTTTACCGAATAAAGAAGAGCCGTCAAAGGGCATATTCAAAAGTCTGGCCTGTACATCTGGAGCAAAGCCAGACTTTCGCAACCACGCATGCCTGCGGATTGTCGTACTTGCCGCCATGGCCCTGTTGATACTGTCAGAGGAATCGATGCCAGTTTGAAGTGACTCGCACATGGCATCTTTGCCATCTTTAATGATGTTAAGGAAGGCTTCCCTTTCCTCTCCTTCAGGTATGCAGTCAGCCGCTGATGAAGCACACTCCCACAGTGTGTGACTGAACCTGGCGAGCGTACAGGTGGCGTTGATGGACTTCAAAGCCATACTACAAGCAGAAAATACTTTTTTTGCCACAGAATCGTACCTCTTGTCATCTCTATCCTGTGGGACAGTAGGGTAAGCGGACCTGCTGCTTGATGAAGTTGCCGCTTGGACCACCAGGCTCTCTGGAGTAGGGTGTTTTGATAAGTATTCAGGGTCAGCTACAGCTACCCTATACTTGGTTGACAATCTTTTATTGACTGCAGGGATAACTTCAGGAGTTTCCCAATTAGATGAAATCTTTCTTTGTAAGGCTGCATGGAAGGGGACCACAGGATCCTCCTGTGGACCTTTGTCTAATATGTCTGTCAGGTCATCCTGTTGAAAAACAGGCGAAGGCGCAGACCAACCCATAAATTCAATAATCCTTGCCATCAGGGTTCTATAGGGTGTTTCGGCATGTTCCCCTGGGTCTGGTTTAACAAATTCCACTTCTGGGGAAGTGTCCAGCCCACTTGCCTCATGTAATGACTCCTGTAGGTCTTTCAACCTTCTTTCCTCAGAGGTGAAATCCTCTGAAACAGGTAGTGTGGTCCTCTGCAACCCGAAGGTTTCCTAGTCAGAATCCTCCCCTTCTTCATAAATTGAAGATAATCCGGCGTACTCTGACCTCGGAAATGGTGTAAAACCCATTTCTAAGGCAGAAGGAGCCAAACTTGTCATTATTGGGCGAGAAAACGTCGATGTCGTTGACGCCGATGTGACAGGCTTAGAAGGCGCCGAGAACGGCGTTGAGAAAACTGGAAGAGGCCTCGAAGAACTCTAGAGGATTGGGATCCTACTCGAGGATGTCGACGACGGTCTCGGCGTAGTGCCGGAGGCTCTTGGTATCACCGTTGGCTGTTAAGTAGCCGTGTTTTTCTATTTCATCGGCGTCGATGTCGGCGTCGAGTCGATCGACCGATGAGTCGAAGAACCCTTCGACAACGGCGTTGATGGCGCCGATCCATGCGTCGAAGGGATCTTCGACGCCGGCGAAGACGGTGCCTTCTTACCCGATGGCCCGTGGCGCTCTCGGGTGGAATCTTTTGCCGGGTGCAGCGACTTGCGGCGTTTCGATTTTTTGGGTTTTTCACCCGTGGTATCACCTCAGCTGTCTTCGAGGGGGTCAAGGCCGCTTTCTCGAAGACGCTTAGCATTTTCTTCCTGAATTCCTCCCACTCAGCCTGAGAGCTGTGTTTTGTGGGGCAGGAGACCCTTTCTGGGGAAACAGAAGATGAGGAAGGGGATCTTCGACGTCTCTTCTTTGAGTGTCTCGATCTCGACGAATGGTGGGAGCTACTTCGAGATCTAGAATGGGAATGCTTTCGACGGCGAGGAGACGAATGCCTCTACTCAGCCGAAGAAAATTTCGAGGAGGTTTTGACTGACTTACCTCTCTCGAGCTTCCCCTTGCGCTCCTTCAAAGCTTTCGCCGTCATGGACATGCAGTCCTCACACTCCGAACAATGGTGTTTGGCACCCAAGCACCACAAGCAGATCCTGTGTGGATCCGTTATCGACATTTTTTTACCGCAGTCTCGACATTTTTTGAAGCCGGATCACAGCGTTGTCGGTTCCGATGAAGATGCCATCGAGAACGAGTTGGTATATTCGAGTAAATGTAGAGGGTTTATCTGACTGAACTGAGCAACGATATTCCGAGGCCCCACGAAGCGCGGAAAAACGGAACTGACAACGGACGCCGCGCGTGGCTATTTATGGGCATGGTGACGTCGGCGCCGATACGGTGGCTGTCGAGGGACATCGACTCGGCGGACGTCGACGCGCAGCGCCCTCTACAGAGAAAAAATTTCCGAGGCCAGCAAGCTGGAGACGAATTATCAAAGAGAAGGAATACGTCGGAGGACAAAATCCCTTTGAAATTCAGAATACTAGAATTGTTTGAGATTACACCCAGACAGAGCTTTTAGACATTGCCAAGTTGTTTAGACAAAGAGCAGGAGAGCCAGTTCTGCAATGGCTTCTGTGCACGTGGGATACGGCTGCGACGGTAAATGTGACTGAAAATGGGTTCAATTACTACTAATGTAATGCTGGGACAGATATTGTGCGGCGCGCTAGGACAGCAAGCTTCGCATTCATTGTTTAATTGGCTTCAGACTGCTTTAACAAATTTGTATGCAAGTCCCATGGACAGGGAGGAAACGTGAGGATCATGGATTTCACTGCCTGAGGCTACAGATCAGCTCAGAGAGATGGGATTACAGTTCGCAATGTACAGTTTCAATTTTGCAGGGCTAGATATGGAACTTTTCACTGCAGACATGCGCACACGTTTATTGCGAAATGCTGCTGGCCATATGAAAGGGCCATTACTCTCATTGCTGGTTCCATCGCAGAGCAAAGCTATTGGTGAGGTTGCTCTGTTACTTGGGCAATTAGAAGGGCTGGATGAACGAAAGGCTGTGCGCATAGTGGCTGCAGGTGTTGATTTGGAGAAAAAGTCTGGCAAAAATGCAAAGTCTAAAGATAAAGCTGACACGATTAGTGTTACACACAGACAAATGTGGTTTGACCTGCTTAAAGCTGGAATTCCGAAAGAAGAAATAGACGGTAAACCCACATCTGTGCTGCTTGAGAAATGGAAAAAGATATAGAAGCGGGGGCAAGGCAAAACTAGCCCTACCGCACCCCATGAGGAAGATGTGTTGAAGCCCAAAGTGCAGGCAAAAATGTATCTGGATTTGTCAAAGGAAAAATGGGAGGTCCCTGACCCCATTTTTGATTGAAGAGGTACCTCTGTCTTTGAGGTACGGTCAATAAAGAGAACCAGTCCCAGAGACAAGACACCCTTTTGTGCCACTTACATTGTATTTAAATGACGGGGTGAAACATGTTTTGGCTCTATTAGACACAGGAGCTGAAGTGACAATTCTGAATGGCAATCCCAACAACGATTATGGGGGGGCGGAGACTGTTGCAAAAGCCTTTAATGTAAAGATGTCAATTGGCGAGGGATTGCCTTTCACTGCTAATATCCTGATCGCTAACATACCCGAGTACATATTGGGGATGGATGTGTTGTTGGGAAAAAGTGTTAGGGGAATTTGTGTTTGGCAATCGGCAAATCCATGTGGAGTTGTAAGCCCTGTTTTGGTTGGGCATGCAAAATGGACCCCCTTACATTTACCTCATCCTGCTGAGCCAGTGTGCATAAAACAGTATAGACTGCCCAGAGGGCACAAAGAGATTGGTGAAACTATTCAGTCACTAGTGAAAGCTGGCATAAGGAGGCCATCAGTCAGTCCATTTAACTCCCCGGTTTGGCCCCTCTGCCGCCCGGATCGGGCGTGGCGTTTGACTGTTGATCTTCGCGCCTTGAACAAGAAGGTGCCACCTTTGGCTGTGGCTGTGCCAGACATGGTTACATTGATTGAGAAACTCACGAAAGGCATGTGGTAATTGACTTGGCCAATGCATTTTGCTCCATTGATATCGATGCTGAATCACAAGATCAATTTGCTGTAACTTGTGGGGGACAGACAATTTACATTCACTAAATTGCCCCAGAGGTACTTGCACAGTCCCACACTGTGTCATGGATTGATTGCAAGAGGCATGAAAATGGTGCAGTTAGATGATGTGTATGTAGCACAATACATTGATGACATAACGCTGACCAGTAATGATAAAACACATGTTGAAAAGGCTGCTGAAAAGCTGATCACACACATGCAGTACCGTGGGTGGGCTATTAACCCCAAGAAAGTACAAGGGCCTGCACAAGAGGTGACATTTTTGGGTGTAATCTGGTCTGGTTCAGTAAAGAAAATCCCCGAGCCTGTAATTGAAATGGTACAGCAGATGAAACCACCCATAAATAAGAAAGAGGCACAAAGATTCATTGGGTTAATGGGTTTTTGGAGATATCGCACACCTCACTAGAGCTTGATACTGAAACCAAATTTACAAAGTTAGCAGGAAGAAGAACAAGTTACTTCTTACCTTGTAACGTTCTTTCGATGGGATGTTCCTCCGACGTATTCCTTATCTTAGATATCTCTTTCCAGCTTTGCTGGCCTCAGAAATGTTTTCCCTCTAGAGGGCGCTGTGCGTCGACGTCCGCCGAGTCGATGTCCCTCGACAGCCGCCGTATCGACGTCGACGTCATCCTGCCTATAAAGGCCGCGCGCAGCGTCCGTTGCTCAGTTCCGTTTTGTAGCCCACAATAATTCTTTCTGGACTAGATTAATCACCCTGAAGGAGCGTAAGCTGGAACAACAAGGGAAGTGGTACTGCGGGGATGGATGGGAGGGTCGATAAGGAATACGTCGGAGGAACATCCCATCGAAAGAACGTTACAAGGTAAGAAGTAACTTGTTCTTCGAAGGGATTGTGTCCTCCGACGTATTCCTTATTTTAGATAGGCTCCCATAGCAGTATTCTGTTATTGGAGGTGGGAGTACTGACTTCATGCTTCCTCTTATTGATGAATAGAGTGCAATACTGTCCTTCCAAACCTAGTTTCCTGACTGGAGGAGGAATCCAAGTTGTAAAACCGTGTAAAGGTATGGACGGACGGCCATGTGGCAGCCGCACATATGTCTTGAACCGGCACTCCTCTTGAGGGCAGATGAGGCTGCGATACCTCTGGTCGAATGAGCCCTAAGATTTTGAGGGGGCTCTTTTCCTGCCAGTTTATAACATTCCAAAATGGCTAAAATAATCCATCTGGAAATGGTCTGCTTAGTTATCGGTAGCCCCAGCTTGTGACCTGCGTAGCCTACAAACAGCTGGTCTGCTTGTCTTATCATAGCCAGTCTACTAATGTAAAAACTTAAAGCCCTTCGTGGGTCCAGCCTGTGTAACCTCTCTTCCTCTTTCCCCGGATGGGGAGGAGGATAGAAAGATGGAAGGGTAATCTTCTGTGTGATATGAAATTCAGAAACCACCTTTGGGAGGAAATTAGGCTTCACTTGCAGAACAACTTTGTCTTTGTGAAAGATTGTATGAGGGGGTTTACAAGAAAGAGCTTGTAACTCGCTCACCCTTCTAGCAGATGTAAGTGCTACTAATAAAACTGTCTTAAGGGTAAGAAACCTTAACGAACAAGAGTGGAGTGGTTTGAAAGATGTGCCCATCAGGAAAGTTAGGACTAAATTTAAATCCCATAGGGGAACCTGGAATGGACTTGGGGGATAAACGTTAGTTAACCCCTTTAGAAACTGTATTACCAAGGGTAACTTGAAATAGGATGGTTCTTCCGCAGTGCGCTTAAAGATGGATAGCGCTGCGAGATAGCCCTTGATGGTGCCAACTTGAAGGCCTGAATTCGCTAAATAAAGTAGGAAGGATAAAACCATTGGTGTACCACATGAAAAGGGATCGATATTCTTTTCCCTACACCAGCTGCAAAATCTGTTCCAACGGCAGCGGTATAAAGATTTTGTTGCTGGCCTTCTTGCCAAAAGCAACACCTCCATAACGTCATCAGGGAGGTCCCAATCCTTGTACCTCAGCCTTTCAGAAGCCAAGCGTGAAGGTTGAGGGTTTTGATGTCTGGATGGAGAACCTGACCTCCCTTCTGTGAGAGCAGATTCTCTCTGAGTGGAAGTCGAATTGGAGGGCAGATGGACAAGTCTAGAAGGTCCGGGTACCACGTTCTCCTGGCCCAATCCGGGGCAATTAGGATCATGGTTTTCCGGAATCTTCTCAACCTCCTGATCATTTGAGGGATGACAGGGACTGGTGGAAACGCGTACAGGAGTGGAAACTCCCAGTCCACTATGAACGCGTCTCCCAGAGCTCCTCTCGGGGGAAATTCCCTTGAGCAGAACAGATCGCACTTCCTGTTGACACTGGTGGCGAACAGATCCAACTGAGGGGTTACCCAAAGGGCGAAGATCTCTTGAAGGACTTCCTGAGCTAGTTCCCACTCGTGGGAGACTGTACTCTGCCTGCTCAGAGCGTCCACTGTCAAGTTCTTCTCTCCGGCTAGGTGAACTGCCGATAGAGAGATTCCTTCTTGGATTGCCCAAAACCAGAGCTGCATCGCCTCTCAGCACAGTGGTAGTGATCCTACGCCTCCTCTTTTGTTGAGGTAATGCATGGCCACTGTGTTGTCCGTCATTATCAGGACATTCTTTCCTTGTACAGATGGCAGAAAAGCCTTCAGCGCAAGTCTGATGGCCCTCAGCTCTAACAGGTTGATGTGTAGCCTGGACTCCGATGGAGACCAACGACCGCTGATGGTCAAGTCGTTGGCATGGGCTCCCCACCCCGTGAGTGAGGCGTCTGTGACTACTGTTATCTCTGGCCATGGTTGCCAAAACAGTTCTCCTTTCAAGATGTTCTCCTGACAGGCCCACCACTGAAGGTCTCGAGCCACCCTGTCGGGAACCTGAAGAGGATCTGTCATTCTCCCTGAGAATTGTGACAACTGAGTTCTCAGTGCCCACTGGAGAGATCTCATTCTCAGGCGAGCCTCTGGCACTAGGAAAATGCAGAATGCCATGAGGTCTAGCAACCTCAAAAAGTCGAAGGCTGGGAGACGTTGGGCATTTTGAAACTTGGTGACCATCTGTAGAATATCTTGAGCCCTCACCTCTGGTGGCGAGGCTTTTCCCAGGGAAGTGTCCAGGATCGCTCCGATGAACTGGAGTCTCTGCGATGGTATCATTTGTGACTTCTTTAAATTGAGGGAGAAGCCCAGTCTGTGAAGGGAGTGGCAAACATAATCTAGCTGGATCTGAGCTTGTTCCGAAGATACAGCTCTGATCAACCAATCGTCCAGGTAGGGATAGACGTGAATCCCTTCCCTCCTCAGACTTGCAGCCACTACCGACATTAACTTGGTGAAGACCCTCGGGGCGGAGGTCAGCCCAAATGGCAGAACTCGAAATTGATAATGAGAGTTGCCAATTGCGAACCTCCGGTATTTCCTGTGTTTGAGATGGATTGGCACATGGAAATAAGCGTCCTGAAGGTCCAGAGATACCAACCAGTCCTGGAACTGAAGGGCCTGAAGGATCTGAGATAGAGTTCCCATCTTGAATTTGTCTTTCCTGAGGAATTTGTTCAATTCCCGCAAGTCCAAGATGGGTCTCAGTCCTCCGTCTTTCTTTGGTATGAGAAAGTAAGGGGAGTACCAGCCCTTGTTCCTCTCCGCTACAGGTAACGGTTCTATGGCACCTTTCTCTAGCAGGTCTAAAATTTCCTGCAAGAGGAGCGCATCTGGAGCTTTTTGAGAGCTGATCCCTGGTGGATGACTCTGAGGTATGCGTAGGAAAAACAGGCAGTAACCTTGTGCAACTGTCTCCAATGCCCAAGCATCTGACGTGATAGCCTGCCATTCCGCCAGATGTTGAGTTAACCTGCCTCCTACATGTGTCTTGTGAGGGAAGTCCTCAGAGTGGTTTTGGGGCGGCTGATGCAGATGCCGATGGTAAAGAGGCACCTGCTGTTGCTGCGGCTTTTGAATATCTACCCCGTCCACCTCGGGTAGTTCTTCTTTGTCCCCTTTGAGCCGGTCGTCCTCTACCTCTTCCGAATGCGGAGTAGAAGCGAAAAGACTTGCCCCTCGCAGAGGTTCCTGTGGGACGAAAAGGTGTCTGACGGATCGCAGCGCCTAGGGATTTTGCTGCTGCCTTTGATGTTTGCAGTTTTTCTAAACTGTCATCTGCCTTTTTCCCAAACAAAGAAGAGCCATCAAATGGCATATTCAAGAGCCTGGCTTGCACATCTGGGGCAAAACCAGACTTTATCAACCAAGCAAATCTCCTGGTTGTTGTACTTGCCGCCATTGCTCTGCTGATACTGTCAGCCGAGTCAATGCCCGTCTGGAGGCCTTCGCACATAGCGTCTTTACCGTCCCTTACGATATTTAGGAACGCCTCCCTTTCTTCTCCCTCCGGGATGCAGTCAGCCGCTGTAGAAGCACACTCCCAAAGTGTATGGCTAAATCTAGCAAGGGTGCAAGTAGCATTAATAGATTTTAATGCCATGCTACATGCCGAAAAGACTTTCTTAGCCATAGCATCCTATTTCTTATCATCCCTGTCCTGTGGGACGGTAGGGTAAGCAGTCTTGATGTCAGTAGAAGATGCTGCCTGTACCACCAGACTTTCTGGGGATGGGTGTTTGGACAAAAACTCCGGGTCTGCAGAAGATACCCTGTATTTAGCAGACAGTTTTTTATTTACTGCCGGGACGACATCTGGGGTTTCCCAGTTCGTCATTATTTTTCTTTGAAGAGCTTTATGAAAAGGTACTACAGGATCCTCCTGTGGACCTTTATCAAGAATATCCGTGAGGTCATCCTGTTGGAAAGCCGGTGAAGGTGTTGACCACCCCATAAATTCTGTAATCCTGGCCATTAAGGCTCTATAAGGGGTTTCAGCATGCTCCCCCGGGTCTGGCCTAGCGAACTCCACCTCTGGGGAAGTGTCTAAACCACTTGCCTCATGTAAGGAATCATGGAGTTCCTTTAATCTGCATTCCTCTGAGGATAACTCCTCTTGAACTGGGGTTGCAGATCCCTGCAACTCAAATGGCTCTTCTTGATCAGACAGTTCTCCCTCTTCCATAATTGAAGACATTGTTCTCAATTGGTCTGAGCTCACAAAGGGTGTGAAACCCATCTCCAAGGCAGAGGTTGCCAAACTTGTCGTAATCGGCCTCGAAAACGTTGATGTCGTCGACACCGACGTCGAAGGCTTCGAAAGTGGCGTCGAAAACAAAGGTGGAGGCCTCGAGGTCTTCGATAGAATCGGAATTCTGCTCGAGGATATCGACAATCTCGATGACATCGACATCGAAGACCTGGGAATAGCCACTGGGTGCGCCGCAACCGTGACTTTCCTTGGCGTCGACGCCGGTGTCGAGGATGGCGTCGAGTCGACAGACCCGTGTGTCGAAGGTCCCTTCAACAACGGCGTCGAAGACACCGACCTCGGCGTCGACGGAACCTTCGTCGACGGCATCGACGGAACCTTCGAAGAAGGATTCGAGGTCTTTGCTTTACTCGAGGGTTTGTGACGCGCTCGAGAAGCTTCCTTCGCCGGGTGATGCGACTCGTGGCCTTTTGGACCCTCGGGTCTTTCGACCAGAGCATCGCTCTCGGCAGTCTTCAAGGGGGTCGAGGCCGCTTTCTCGAAGACTCTCATATTTTTTCGGAATTCCTCCCATTCAGCCCGGGAACTATGCTTCGTTTGGCAAGGGATTCTCTTAGGTGAAACAGAGGAAGAGGAGGACGAAGAAGGGGATCTTTGGCGCCTCCTTTTCGAGTGCTTCGATCTCGAAGAATGATGGGACCCGCTTCGAGACCTGGAGCGCGAATGGTGACGAGGAGACGAATGTCTCGACTTTGTCGAGGAAGAAGAAGCTTTAGAAGTCTTACCTTTTTCCAGCTTCCCCCTACGCTCCTTCAGGGCTTTAGCTGTCATGGACATACAGTCCTCACACTCCGAACAATGGTGTTCAGCTCCCAAACACCACAGACAGACCCTGTGAGGGTCCGTTATCGACATCTTTTTTCCACAGTCTCGGCATTTTTTAAAGCCGGAACGAAGGGTCGTCGGTTCAGACGAGGAAGCCCTCGAGTATGGATCGAATATCTCGAGGAAAATGGAATAATATATGTACGAAACTGAGCAACGATATTCCGAGGCACTGAGTAACCTCGGAAAAACAGAACTGAGCAACTGACGCTGCGCGTGGCCTTTATAGGCAGGATGACGTTGACGTCGATACGGCGGCTGTCGAGGGACATCGACTCGGCGGACGTCGACGCGCAGTGCCCACTAGAGAGAAAAAATTTCCGAGGCCAGCAAAACTGGAAAGCGATATCTAAGATAAGGAATACGTCGGAGGACACAATCCCTTCAAAAAATTACTTTGAACGGGGCATGGACCAGCAGACTGCCTTTCAACAGGCTAAAGACGCTTTGCAGAATTATATCACGTTAGGTCCCATGACACAAAATGATCCTTTTGAGTGGGAACTTCTTGTCTACAGTGATGTTGCTGTGTGCAGTTTGTGGCAAAAACAAGGACAGACAAGAGTGCCACAAGGCTTTTGGTCAAGAAAGCTCACAGACCCCATGACAAGATATACTCCGCTTGAGAAGCAAAATGCTGCAGTGTATTGGGCACTAGTTGAAACTGAACGAATCACAGGCGAGCAACCAGTGACAATTTGCACACAAATTCCAATCATGGGCTGGGTTCTTGAAGCTGCTGTGGGCGGAAAGAGTGGCAGAGCGCAAGATGCCACTCATGTCAAGAGGAAGTGGTATTTGTAACAACGCGCAAAAGCTGGCCGCACAGGGGTTTCTCCAAGCTGCAAGAACAAATGCTGGAGGCGGTGAATCTGGAAGAAGTGCATGAACAGAGCACCCCTGTCGCGTTGCCAGAATCTCCTTTCAAAGTCGCACCCGCCTATACATTGACAGAAGAAGCAAAGAATTCTGCATGGTTCACGGATGGCACTGCAAAGTATGAGAAAGGGCATAGACACTGGCAAGCTGTTGCATTCCAACCCCAGCGAGAAACACTGCTAATGAGAGAAGGAGTGGGGGGTTCCAGCCAGTATGCTGAACTGCAAAGATTTGCCCAGTGACAACCCCTGAAGAAACAGAAGTGCTGCAGGGAATGGCAGACTGGGCACACCAGACCTCAGGACATTTGGGGCAACAGGGGACCTACGAATGGGCTAAGAGGAGACAACTGCCCATTACCATGAATAATGCCATGCAAGCTGCATCCTAATGCCATGTGTGCTGTGAAGTAAAGCACAAACCACTGGAAAGGAAACATGCAGCCAGCATATGGCAGGTTGACTACATCTGACCTTTGCCGCCAGAAAATGGAAAGCATTATGTCTTGACCATGGTAGACACATATTCTGGATTGCGGTTGGCCCATCCAGTCGCCCATGCAGATCAACGGGCTACCTTACAAGGAATGGAATATCTCATAAGACACTATGGCATTCCAGATGAAATCCAAATCAGATCAAGACAGCCATTTTGCGGGACACAATGTGCAGAACTGGGCTTTGGAACAAGGCATCAAATGGACATCGAACGCAGCAATGGCTTGCTGAAACAGCAAATAAAGAAACTGACTCAGACTCACACTCTCAAGGGGTGGTCAAAGCACCTGACACAAGCATTGTTTGAACTGAATAATCGTCCTTTGGGAAACCAGCAAACACCCATTGTGAGACTGACAAGTGAAAAGGTAGAAACCACAAATACTATTATCGTTTGGAAAGCAGAAAAAGAAGCGAAGCTGCCTGTAAAAGCTACAGTGGGCAGTATTGGACTTATTTATTTAATCATTTATTTTTCATTATTGTAACGCGCCAACATGCCCGTGGGCCTCAGGGCGCACATATAACAAGAACACCACAAGGACAAACAACAAAAGAGGAAGAAGGAGAAATGGGTCAGGAAATGATCTTGATCTGTCTACCGATGAAGATGATGTAATACCAGCAGGGCACACCAAATTGATATTGCTTTGCATTGGCATCAAATTGCTTGCCGGTTGGCACCTATGGTCGCATTGCTGCACGATCCAGTCTGGCAAAGAAAGGCAATGACATTTTGGGAGGTGTGATTGATCCTGATTATCAGGGAACTGTTTCTGTGCTTTTACACAACAACGGTTCATTTGAGGTACCATTAACCAAAGAGGACTGCATTGCACAATTGATTTGTGAGCAAGCAGCAGTTCCCCAAGTGATTGAAAGTAAACAAGCCGCAGACACCACATAAAGGTGTGAGGGTGGTTTTGGTAACACTGGGAAGAAGGTGTGGGTCCATCACCCGAACAAAAAACCTGAGGCTGGGGAAGTGCCGAGTCAAGGGGTGGGAAGTACTTATGTTGTACTATTGCAAAATTCGGACATGCCTGTTCATATCCCTGCTACTAGGCTCACACCACAAACGTAGCGCTACATGATGGGGATAGGACTGACCTTGCTGTGGGTGCTCCTGGCCTGCCAAGCAGATGCTTTCTCTGTAAAGAACGGGTTGATGCAAGACGCGACATGCACTCCGAGAATCGCTTGCACTACACCTGATACTCCAGTCCTGCGTGATGATAACAATTGCACCGCAACCTGTGAGAACCACACCAAAAATGAGTATCCATATGGAACTGCTAAGGTACTGACTTGGCCTATTGTCGGACACCTCTTATCACTGACAGATATTTCAAGGGTTTATGAAATTCTAGGCCCAAATGTTTCAGTGAATGGATCCAACAATTGGTTTGATGCGATATGATATGATATGGCATTTGTAACGCGCCTATACACAAGTGTTTCAAGGCGCGACGAGGCAGGGAGGGGGAACAAGGGGTAGACAGACAACGATCCTACTAGGCCAGGTGTCATTCAGACCGCGCAAGTGCAGGGGTAGGGGGAAGGGAAAAAGTGCAAGGGGGAGGGGGGAGGAGTGCAGTACAAATAAGTAGAATAGAAATAAAATAATAAATGAATAGGGCCAGCTGGTGGCAAGTGCAAAGGTAAGTGCAGACAAGTGCTGGGGGGGGGGCTGTAGTGATACAGAGACAGTCCCACAGTGCAGGGGTTGCCAGGGAGGCAGTGCAAGTGAAGAGTGACTGGGCCCAGGACCGAGGTCGGTGAGAGTGGCCCAGTTGCAGAATCAGTGCAGTTTTGGTGAAGAATTTAGCAGGGGAGAGGGAGAGAGAAAGCAGAAGTGAAGAGGAAGGTTTTGAGGTGCTTCCGGAACCGGAGATGGTTCTCCTCAAGTTTCAGGGAGGCAGGAAGGCTGTTCCAGAGGGAGGCCCCTGCCGCGGAGAGAGATCTACCCCCAGCTCGTTGCTTCGAGAAGCGGCTGACCCTGAGGGAGTTGGAGACGGATGAGCGTAGGGCTCGGGAAGGAAGATATTTAGGAAGAGAGAGTTGAAGGTATTTAGGCCCCAGGCCCCAGAAGGCCTTGTGGACAATGCAGAGGGTTTTGAACTTAATCCTCGCAGCCACTGGGAGCCAGTGTAGAGATTTCAGTCCTGGAGAGATACGGTCCCTGGGCTTGAGGCCAAGGACAAGTCTCGCAGTTCTGTTCTGGATGAGTTGCAGAGGGCGGAGAGTGGAGGCAGGCAGATTAAGATAGAGGCTGTTACAGTAGTCCAGCTTCGGGAGAACCAGGGCTCGGGAGACGGTGAGCTTCTGGGGGAAGGAGAGGAAGGGAAGAATACCTCTGAGGAGGTGCAGCTGGTAATGTGACTTCTTAGAGACGTCAGATATATGAGGAGAGAAGGAGAGTGTGGAGTCGAAGATGACCCCGAGGTTTTTTGCCTTCCAGGTAGGAGCAGGAAGAGGGCCAAGAGAGGCCAGCCAGGGAGCTGCAGGGAAGGAGGGAGTGGGTGTGCCGATGAGTAGGATCTCAGTCTTACTAGCATTAAGGCAGAGGTCATTGGCAGCACACCATTCCTGGATAGCAGACAGACAGTCAGAGATGAGGGAGGGAGAGGAGGAGGCCGAGGGTAGCCTGAAAATGAGCTGGGTATCGTCCGCATAGCACTGAAAGTTTGGGCAGAGGGCGGCGATGCGGTGGGCAAGGAGTGCCAGATACTGGTTGAACAGCCAGGGAGAGAGATTAGATCCCTGGGGAACGCCACAGGTGGAGAAAAAGATGTCAGAGAGGAAGGACCCAAGTTGGACCTGGGAGGGTCGATTGGAAAGGAAAGAGGTCAGCCACGCCAGAGCCTGACCAGTGATACCCAGGTTAACACAGATACGGTTGAGCAGGATGGCATGGTTGACAGTGTCAAAGGCAGATGAGAGATCGAGCAGAATGAGAACACACAGAGTGTTGGAGTCGAGGTTCAAGAGCAGGTCCTCACGGATGTTCAGGAGAGCAGTTTCCATGCTTCTGGCCGCTCTGAAGCCAGATTGATGGTCATGGAGACTATCAACAGCTTCAGCATGGAGGTTAAGCTGGGAGATGGCCAGTTTCTCCAGGAGCTTGCCCAGGAAGGGAGTGATGTAGATTGGGCGATAGTTAGCCAGACAGGAGGGGTTGGCAGAGGGTTTCTTAAGGAGAGGGTGCACAAGGGAGTGCTTGAGGGGGGATGGGAAGACTCCAGAGGTGAAGGAGTGGTTGCAAAAGTCAGCCAGGGCAGGAGCCAGGGAGTCGATGTGGTCCTTGATAGTTTTGGAGGAACAGGGGTGAATCTGTTTAGACGAGACTTTCATAGATCGGACTTGTCTGGAAACCTCGTCAGCAGAAAAAAGGGGAAAGGCAGAGAAGGAGGGAGGAGGGGTGGCTGCAGAAGGGCCAGAGGAAGAGCAGGGTAGAGTGGGGGGGGGGGGTGATAGGAGGAGAGTGAGAACAGGATGTCCTGAGTTTTAGAGATGAAGTGGGAGGCCAGTGCAGTGCAGAGGGCCTGGGAGGGGACAGGAGAGGTAGAGACTGCAGCAGGGTTGGCAACCTCCTTGCAGATTTTAAAGAGTTCAGCCGAGTTGTTAGATGCCGCAGAGATGCGGGCTTGGATAAGGGCTCTCTTCTTGGTGAGAACAGAGAGACGGTATTGCCTTTGGAGCAGGCGGCAGGCCAGTTTGTCAGAGGATGAACATGAAGCACGCCATTTCCTCTCTGCCACCCTGCACTTGCGTTTTAGGGTGACGAGATCGGAATCATACCAGGAGTTACATTTGGCTTTGGGCTTCAGGCGGATTTTCATGACAGGGGCAAGGATATCAAGAGTATCAGATATAGCAGAGTGGAGCAAGGAGAGGGCTGTGTCAGGGTGGGAGTCAGCCGAAGGGGGGGGGGCGAGAAGGTGGCAGCGAAAGCCGCAACTGACACGCGCTTCATGGGTCGGATGACCGAGAAGGTGGGTGGCAATGATGAGGGTGGCTTTGCCTGTGGGGTAGGGAGGGTGAGGTGGGAGGATAGGAGAAAGTGATCACTCCAGGAGAGAGGAGTGGAGAGAGGGACAGAGAGGGGAAGGTCAGAAGAGATCAGAGCATCAAGAGTGTGCCCTGCAGAATGAGTAGGCCCAGACGGGAGAATAGAGAGTGAGAGAGTCGCAGAGGTCACGAAAGAGTCCAGTGGGGGGACAGGAGGCATCAAGGTGGATGTTGAAGTCACCAAGAAAGAGGAGTTGAGTGGTAGAGGACAGGAGTGAGGAGGAGAGGTCAGCCCACTCAGAGAGGAAGGAGGAAATTTGACCAGGTGGCCGATAGATAGTAGCCACGGTAAGGGAATGGCTAGGAGAGAGAGTCAGCAGACAAGACATTCAAAAGAGGTGTAGGTCTGCGTAGGAGTGACAGTGGCAGGAATCCACTCAGGGAAGATAAGGGCAACACCCCCCCCTGCAAGGTTGGGCCTGGGCACAGAGAGGATCTTGTAACCTTCAGGTAGGAGTGTGTCAAAGCTTGTGACAGAGCTGGCTGTGAACCATGTCTCAGTGAGACCGAGGACGTCAAGGTCCAGTTCCTCAAGAAGGCGACAGATATCGGAGGAATGCTTGATGGCAGAGCGAGAGTTAAGAGTGGCAAAGTGGAGAAGGTTGCCATCCTTGAAGGACTTCCGGGGAGGGGTACAGATCAGAGGTATGCCCTGCGGAGGTGTAGAAGAAGGAGGTGAAGAGGCAGTGCGAGAGGGGGCAGGGAGCGAGGGTAGATGCAAGGTAGCCGAAGACAGGGGGGGACAGCAGGGGAGGAAAGGAAGTTGATGAGGCGAGGGAAGCGTCTATCAAAGAGGTGAAGGTTGGCCTTAGGGCCTTGGACCAAGACGGTCCCATTAGCATAGACATTAATGATGGCCTTAGAGGAGCGGAAGGGGGCCAAGAGGACATCCCAACGGGTGCCACCATTAATGGGAGAAGAGGAAAAAGGAGAGAGCACAGAGACCATATTAAGGGTCCATAGGCCAGGTGAAGGCACGAAAAAGAGGATGTCAGTGAGAGTTTCCTTAGAGCAGGCACTAGTGTAGGTGTCAGCGATAGGGAGGCCTGGGTTGGAGACCAGGATGTCCTTTTTAAACTTTTTCCTACCAGATTTAGTGAGAAGAGCTGGATAGTCAATAGAGAAGCAGTTAGAGAAGATAGGCGAGATAGAGAGCACCATGGAGTAGGAGGGAGTGTGGGGGCGGGAAGACAGACGATACGAGAAGCACGCAGGCAGGACGTGAGCGGCAAGCCCAAGTTTACCACATTTTAGAACAGTAAATGAGTATTAGGTACAGAGGCCACCTAAGTTAGAGAATCCTGCGAGGGGAGAAAAAAACCCAAGTTTACCACATTTCAAAACAGTAAATGAGTATTAGGTACAGAGGCCACCTAAGTTAGAGAATCCTGCGAGGGGAGAAAAAACCCAAGTTTACCACATTTCAGAACAGTAAATGAGTATTAGGTACAGAGGCCACCTAAGTTAGAGAATCCTGCGAGGGGAGAAAAAAAAAACCCAAGTTTACCTCAACTGTGGAACACAGTGAGGTGAAGACACCATGCGAAGGAAGTGACCAGGTGTAGGTGGGGTGGGCCGCGCAAGGTGGAAATGGCAAAGTACAGGCGCCTTGCGTCCCCTGCGGACACCTGCAGACACACAGGGAGCCGCAACTGAAGGAGTCGCCCTTGGCCTTAGGGCCCTTAGCCGCAGGGGGCTGCCGGGCAGAGGGCTGCCCCAAAGGGTGTAGTTATAGGAAGAGGGAGGAGAGGAAGGGGAGGGGGGGTGTGGGCGGGCAGGGAGGCGGGAGGGAGAGGAGAACCAGGAAGTGGGAGGGGAGGGGGAGAGCAGGCACAACAAAGCGCTACGAGCGCAGATGAAACTTTTCTTTTTTTTTTTTAAACAAAAACACAATCTACTCACGGATGCCCGCTAGGGATGCCGAGGCAGGGCTTCCAGGCCTGCAGTTCCCTCGGGGCCACCGGCGTGTAATCACTATAATTGTGCAAGGAGACAACCACTACCGGATGGTAGTATGGTCTTTGTAACCAAAGCTAATATTGAATATGGCAGGCACGCCACCTGGAGAATGGTGTTCTTTAAATCACTGAAAACTGAAACAGTATGCATGCTAGATTTTCCAGTAGTGAGGTAACACTTGAATTGCAAGAAGGTTATGCATGCTTCTATCATTAGCGAGGTGCTACTAGAAATAGATTTGTCAAGGGGTAAATGTTTTACTGTTTCAACCAAGCTGCTACAAAGGGAGTCAATTTTTATGGCCAATTGCTAAACTACGCGTAGCTAGAGGACTAGATTCATTAATTGCTGGAGCAGGGGGGGTGGGAACGGGAGCTTTAAATGCTTTTGACATAGAAATTGTGCGCAACAAATTTTTCACCATGGGTTCAGATGCCAGTGCTACCAAGAATATAGGCAACAATTGGAGGTGGCAGAAGTTTTGCTATGAAGACATCTTTTCAGCCATAGGGCAAGTAAACAAAACCGCCAAAGACACCTGATGCCTTTTATGGCAAACCTTACTGAATCAACAGGTGTTGGCCTTTTGTTCTGAGTGGAGGAGGTTGACCTCAACCCACTGGCACGCAGAATAGCATTTACCTGCCAACATATGGATCAAGCCGCTTTATTTTGATTGCATGAATAATACCTGCCGCGCTTTAATGCAAGTTAGCAGGACTGCTTATGCTTTAGAAATATGGTGCACTTTCAGAACCTTGCCTATGAAAATAAATGGTTCCTGATGGGTTCCAAAAATACGAGGGGAATGGTTGGAGAACCAAAATTATCCAAACCAAAATCACACATGTGTAACCTGGGAGCATGGGTGGGTGTGCCCTCAAACTGGAAGGATCCCTGACCCATGCATGCACCCAATAGCAGGGGAGTGCACCTGGATGCAGTACCAGATTAATGGAACAGACATTTTTCAAATCAATCAGCATAGGGCCTGCATAGTTACTAATCATTCCTTGCTTATTAACAATTATAAATTGCTGGGGAACCCTCAAGTATTCTATGTAGATCAGGTTGTGACTATCCTGGATATACCTACTCGCACTTTTACTCATTGACCCGATGGTCTCACACCACCGTGCATGCTCACGCATATGCTTAATTGGACCTTACCTTATGGGATAATTACCTCAAGGCTTCAAGCTATAAGACTATGTGCTCAAGCCTCTTGGAAAGCCTTTCAAACTTTAGATACCTCAGTTATTTCTGCAGAGTTCAAAATGCCAATAGACAAAAATCAGCTAATTAAGACAGCTGCTCATTTGCAATCAGTAACTGCTCATCACTGGTGGAACATATTTACCGGCTGGTCTCCCACCTCTACAAAGCTGCTTAATATAATGTTGCATAATTGCTGTGGCTGACTATAGCCCTAATACTAATTGCAATAATTTTCATTGGGCTCTTGCGCAGAATGACTTATCTCTATAATAAAATGGCGGAGATGGAGAAACGTTTGACGGGCCTACAGCATACCATACATGCTTCTAAATCCTGGAACTAAGCCAGCATTTTTAGCCACACTTCGAAAAGGGGTGGAATCTAGTGTGAAGCATCAAGGCTGGCGTAGGTGCATTAACCTACTGAGCTAACTTTGCTGCACATTAGGCCAAAGCTTATTACAAATACCCAGAGCTTAGTCGAAGAGTAACAAAATGCTGCTAAGCAGAGCTTCATGGATGGTTTGGTTACATAGATCCCTAGCCTAAGTAAGCCCTTCTGTGCTTGTGAGTGGTTAACCGCAAAAGCTTTTCAGCTCGTAAACATCTATAAACTACACTAGAAACTATACTATGGGCAGACATTAGCCCAGCATGGCTTTCCACCATGCTCTGCGCTCGCAGGTGCACTGATAAGACCGCATTCCAGAGAAACTTTCCCACAAGAAAAAGGAGGGGGCCCGAGCACTAAGGAGAGTGGAAGCTTTCCTATCAAAAACATGTTTTGCGCAAAGAGGGTTTTGGCGAGAGGTTTCTAGAAGGTCCAGTGGGTCGCATTGATTGACAAGAAGGCACTAATAAGAAGCCCCTACCTGAGCTGGGGTGGGGGGAGGGGAGGACTCATTCTGGGTTGTTTGGAACATGCACACAGAGCAGCGTCCGGAAACCAGCCAGCACTGAAGGGCAGAGGCTCTTGGCTGTCACATCCCCCCTCCGTGCAGGCTGCAGAGTTGGGGCTAGGCCAGTCCCAGAGGTGAGAGGCGCCAGGCGCAAGGGTGGCATGGGTGGTAGATGTGACAAGATCGTGCCAAGATCAGCGATTTCTAGGAGCGTAAGAATATTATTGCATTTCACTTGCTAATGACCTGTATTGCTTAACTTGCACTTTATCCCATTTTGTTGAAAACTGCTACTTAGATATAATTGGCTTAATAGTAAATAAATGTAAGTATAAATCATTCTTGTGAGTGGGTTTCTTCCAGATTGCGTACATTGTGTCTTGCATAATTTCGAATCTGTGAGGGGGGGGGGGGGTGGTAGGGTGTTATAGTGCAATCGGTGATGGTCCCAGGGTGAGCAAACACCCTTCAAACGACACATATACAGTTTAATAAACACCCTTGAATTGTGATCACTTGTGTCTGTCTTTACTGTTGCCACCATGAGTTCCTTACAGCCTGGGAAGGAACAAAAGCACAAACTATGGGTCTCAAGCCTGTGCAACCCCTCTTTGGGCCGTCGATGGCAAGACATAGGTCTGAGGGCAGTAGACAAGGTGGTTGTGGATTTCTGCACCATAGCCAGTGTTGTCGACAAGGTCATCCTCGACCTGACCGCTGATGAAGTAGTGATCGTCGACGAGGTGAACTTGGTCGACCACGAGGAAGTAGTGAACAGTGCAGCCGATGTTGTGGATAAATGTTTATCTGAAGCATAATGCTGTGTAGATGAAGATGGCTTGGAAGTAGCTGTCACCGGGGTGGTTATAGCCGATGGAGTCGCAGACAAGGGTCAATGGAATCGTCCCGAGCATGCAAACTCTGGTCTTTTTTTACTTTTACCCCGGGAAGCACCCTCGTGGGACAGCAACCTCATTGACGAGGGAGTGCGCTCAAAGGGTCTGCTGTGCCGCACAGAACCATAACTTCGGACAGAGGCCGAGTCAGAGGCACCATCATTCAACCAAGCGACTAACCTCCTGTGGTAATCCTTCCGAGTCTTGGAGGGAAACCAATGGCAAATGGAACAGCCATTCATATTGTGGTCCGGATAAGGCAATATAGGCATTCCTCGTGAAGATCTTCTCCTTACACATTTTTGTGGTGACCGTCAAGTAGGCTTTTCTTCTGTGCATCTGCCATGGTTCAACAGTCAACGGACTTCTGAAGCCCTCGATGGTAGGAAGCAAGAACAGCTACGATGGATGCGTTGGAATGGACTGGAATTAGACACCGGCTGGCGAAGAAACACTCCGGAACTAAACAATGAAGCTCTTGATAATGAAGAATAAAGACGAAATCGTCAAAATATTGCAAGAGATTTTTCAAGGACTCCCAACACTGAACATGCAGAAAAAAAAGAATCTGAAGATGGCCTCCATGGGTGGAGCTAAGGGAGACCCGCCTATTGGCTGTGGAGCAACATAAAGCAAAGTAGTTCTTATAGAGCACTTAATTGACAAGCAGTTTAAAATGTAAAGGTAAATAAACTGCTTCAATGTTACAGAGGATTCCCAACCTGTCGATGGGGAATATTCAAACAGCATGTAAATCCATGAAAGATCCAATGCTGGAAAATATCTACCAAGAAAACTATTTTCCAAGCTATAGGGTCCAAATCACAAGGGGCTAAAGGCTCAAAAGGCTTATGCATGATAGACATTTAGATCCCACTGGGGAATCGTCACCATGAAAGGGAGGTATACATGAAAGCGTAGGTCAAAGTGCCTTTTAACAACCTTTTTCTTTAAGTGAAAGGTCTACTCAGGAATGTAGCTGGCCATCCAAACCTGAATGTTGAACGCCTACCTTATGCGTAACCCCACCAAGACTATGGGCCTCATCACGAGTCTGGCGGTAACCCTTAAATGCGGCGGTAGCATTATTACCGCCGCATTTAAGGGTCCGCCAGATCATGGCCTTGGCGGATTTCCCCCCAGCTCTGAGCTGGGGGCAAATCTGTGGCAAATTTGCCGATTTTCGGCACCATTATTGCCGGCGGGAAATCCGCTGGCGGTAATAGCGCAAATTTTCCCCATTGGGGAATGAGGAATTCCTGAATGGGCCCAATGGGGAATGGGCACCAACTGTTCCACCAAACCCGTGATCCAGCGCTAATAGCGCCGGGTGGTTTGGCGGTAGGGCTAATAGCGCTGGCGGTAATAGTGCCGGCGTTACGGCCCAACTCATGATGAGGCCCTATGTGTCCTCAACGTTCCCCCTGCCAAACAACAGCACATTCAAAAGTGGCTTGACGATATGCAACTGGGAGGATTCACGCTGCAGTAGTCAGACTAGGCTTCATTGATGACATCAGTCTCTCATTCCAAAATCACAGTCAAGAAAGCCCAAACAGCCTTGTCACGGCAAGTCATTAAATAAGCAGTGTTGTACATCAATTTGCTATGCAATTTTGTACATTTGCTAATGAAATTGGCACTTGTGTAGCAAACCTAGCTATTTAAGTTCCCTGTTCAATAAAAGCACAGCTGGCCCTGCATTCCGTTCTTGCCTTCAGGGCTCTCTCCACACTTTTCTCTGCAAGTTCAAAGGTGCTAATAGAGAGAGAGAGTGAAGTAGCCTCAAATCTTAAGTGTTAAAGGCCCGTGTGGGAGTACTAGGCAAGAAGGTTTTGTTTTCTTTTTCAAATAATTGCAAACTAGAAGTAATCGGGATGATGCTTTTATTAAGCTAATTATATCCTGCATTTTCTTTTTTTTAAAATTGTGCATTTGTAAGGCGCTTATACATCAAGTAAATTGTGTTTCAAAGCGACCACAGGGCAACAGGGAGGGGACATGGGAATTAAACAAATATAACAATAAAAGATAGAGGCGGACCTACTAGGCCTTGTGAGCATTCAGAATGTGCAATTGCAGAGAGATGGAGGGAAGAGGGAGTGAGGAGTGGGGGGTAAGTGCTAGGTGTATCAAGTGGGAAGTGCTAGGGAGTGAGCAGCTGTAAGTGCAAAGGTAGAGTGGTCAGCCATCAATAAATAAGTAAGGCCTGTGGTGACACAGGCTAGTGGGTGCCAAAGCAAAGTGCTGCGAGGGGTGGAGGCTGTAGTCAATTTAGTGTGGGAGGCCAGGACCCGGGAGGGGACATATAGGCCCTGGTCACCAATTCCAGCAACTGTGTGATTTAGCAGAGGAGGGAGGGAAGGAGGAGGTAAAAAGGAGGGTCTTGAGGAGCTTCTGGAATTTGAGGAGGTCCGGCTCAAGACTAAGAGGAAGAAGGAGGCTGTTCCATAGGAGGGAGCATGCTGAGGAAAGAGATCGCCCACCAGCTTGCTGTTTAGCGAAGCGCTTAACACGCCGAGAATTGGTGCCGGAGGAATGTAAAGATCTGGAGGTGAGTATTTAGTGAGAGCAAGTTGTAGGTAGCATGGTCCCCAGCCCCAGACAGCCTTGTGGATGATGCAGAGGGATTTGAATATGATCCTTGCGGCAACTGGGAGCCAGTGGAGAGTGTTTAGGGCTGGAGAGATGCAGTCCTTGGGCTTGAGGCCAAGGATAAGTCTTGCAGCCCTATTCTGAATTAGCTGCAGGCATTGTAGCGAATAAGAGGGTAGATTAATGAAGAGGCTATTGCAGTAGTCTAGCCTAGAGAGAACCAGAGCTCTAGATACATTGAGCTTCTGGGGGGAAGTGAGGAAAGGGAGAATTCCTTAGAGGAGGTGGAGTTGAAAGTGGGACATCTTGGCAAGGTCCTCAATGTGAGGTATGAAGCAAAGAGAGGAGTCAAACATGACTCCAAGGTTTCTGGTTTCAGATGAAGGAGAAAGGGGGGAGAGCCCATACAAGATGGTCAGAGTGAGGGACAGAAAGAGGGAGCAGGAGTCACAATTCTGAGGATCTCAGTCTTGCTGGCGTTGAGACAGAGATCAGTGGACGTACACAAGACCTGGATGGCAGATAGGCATTCAGGAATGAAGGAGACAGAAAGAAGAGAATCAGAGGGAAGTTTGAAGAAGAGTTGTGTATCATCTGCATAGCACTGGAGGTTTGTGGAGAAGGCGGAAATGAGGTGTGCAAGGGGAGCAAGGTAGTTGTGAAAGAGCCAGGGAGTAAGATTGGAGCCCTGAGGGACGCCGCAGTGGAGATAGAGGTAGGGGAGGAGAAAGAGCCCAGAGTAACCTGGGACACACGGTCACTGAGGAAGGTGGTCAGCCAGTCCAGTGCTCGCTCCGGGATACCGAGGGTGTTGTGGAGTCGTTTTATGAAGATGGAATGGTTGACCATATGAAATGCAAAGGAGAGATAAAGTAAAATGAGAACAGCTGGAGAGTTGGAGTCAAGAGATGAAAGCAATTCCTCACGGGTGCTCAGAAGAGCAGTTTCTGTGCCTCTGGGTCAGGAATCCAGATTGATGATCATGGAGGCAACCAATTTCAGTGTCCTGGGTCAGTTGGGGGAAGACCAGCTTCTCCAAGAGTTACCCAAGGAAGGGGGTGATAGATATGGGGCAATAGTTGGTTGGACAAGACGGTTCTGCAGAAGGTTTTTTCAGGAGGGGACGCACAAAGGAGTGGTTGAGGGAGGAGGGGAAAGATCCAGTAGCAAAAGAGTGGTTGCAGAAGTCAGCGAGTGCAGGGGCAAGGGAGCCAATGTCCTTCATGACTCTGGAGGAGCAGGGGAAAACTGTTTGGAGAAGACCTTCATGGAGCGTACAACTGTGGTGACCTCATCGGGTGTGATAGGAGAGAAGGTGGAGAGAAAGGCAGAGGTAGGATGGGAGGCCATAGGAGGCAAAGGGGTGGGGAAGGGGGGTGAAAAGAGGGACGCAAGGGTGTTCAGGATGTCCTGAGTTTTTGCAGTGAAGTGTGTGGCCAGTGCGTAGCAAAGGGCCTTGGAGGGAAGAGTTGAGAATGAGATTGCGGAGCGGTTGGCTAGTTCCCTGCAGATCTTGAAGAGTTCAGCTGTGTTGTTGGATGCACCAGAAACACAAGCCTGGATGTGGGCCCTTGGAGAGTCTGTATTGCCTTTGGATGAGGCGACGGGAGAGTGGGCATGAGGTCTGCCACTTCCGTTCCGCAAGCTCTGCACTTGCGTTTCAGGGCTGCAAGTTTGGAGTCGTACCAGGTTTTACACTTAGAGGCATGTTTCAGGCGGATCCTCATGACTGGGGCAAGAATGTCAAGGGTATTAGTAATGGTAAGAGGGAGGTTACTGAGAAAAGAGCCAGCGGTAGAGTCTTGAGTGGGGAGAGAGAGGGAGATGAAGGTAGATGCAAAGGCAGCAACTGACACTCGTTTCATTGGACAGATGTTCGTGAACAAGGTTGGCATGGGGGGATGCGGTCAGGGGGCCGAAAGGATCCAGGTGAGAGGAGAAAGTGGTCTGACCAGGAGAGTGGGGTGGTGAGAGGAGAGGAGAGTGAAAGATCTGTGTGGATGAGTGCATCAAGAGTGTGTCCAGCCAAGTGGGTAGGACCAGAAGGGAGAATGGAGAGTGAGGTGCAGAGGTCATGGAAGAGAGTGGATGCCGTGATTGAGGAGTCAAGGTGGATGTTAAAAATCGTCCATGAGAAGGAGTTTAGTGGTGGTTGTAAGGAGAGAGGAGGCGAAATCAGCCCATTCTGAGAGGAACAGGGTGGTAGAGCCAGGTGGCCTGTAGATGGAGGCAATGGTCAGAGAGGAGGTGGGAGAGATGACCAACTTGCAGACCAATCTCTAGAAGGAAGAGTAGGGCTGAGTGGGTATGAGGGAAGAAGGAACCCACTTAGGGAAGATAAGAGCAACCCCACTGCCAAAAATCTGTCTGGAAGTTGCCCTGACATAGGTGTCTGCAATAGGTAGGCCAAGGTTAGTGGTCAGGATATCTTTTTTATGCTTTTACTTCCAGACTTTGTGAGAGTGGGAGGATAGGTGATAGTATAGCAGTTGCAAAGGATAAGGGAGATGGCGAGTGCCATAGTGGTGGAGGAAAGGCAGAAAAAAGAGGAGTGTTGCACAGCACATTATGAGTACAACTCACCAGGCAGCCTAGTAGCCGAGGGAAGCAAGAAGCAATTGCAATGGGATAGCGATCAAGGCACACAAAACATATGTAGGGTACCTAAATTTGATTTTTGATGTAAGGTACTCTAAACATACAAAAAAAATTAAATTGGCAGCACAGATGTAAGGCGGTCTGTAATTGGGTACTTCTCTGTTTTTTGTTGTTGGGGGACCAGTACAATTGTGAGAAGATTTCCAAGGTATGCACAACAAAAGAGTGAACTGGTTATCCTTCCCTTAAATCCACTATCTTGGTATAGGCCGACACCTTAATACTGTGTATAATTATAACACTGTATTACAACAAGCACTTGTATTCCACAAAATTATTTATTCAATTCTAAAAACAAGAAAATAAATGTTTTACAAGAAATCATTTTTTCGTAAAACACAGTTGCTTTGAACATGGATTGCGAAAAACAAAAGCATACTATTTCATTTCTAATTTTTCACATACATCAAAGATACCAAAGTGATGCCAGACTTAAAGGGCCTCTTATAAAAAACAATTACTATGACTTTAGTAGGATCTGGTCCTCTGGCATCACTATCTGTAAATAAGAAGTGTTTTGAAAAATAAGGTTCAGGCCTATTTTTCGTTCTGTATGACCAACTAGAAAACATTGTATATGTTGTACAAGAACCAAAGTCGCGTACTAACCCACTCACAGATATATCTTTGATGTATGCGAAAAATTTGAAGTCAAATACTATACTTTTGTTTTTCGCAATCCATGATCAAAGCAACTGTGTTTTATGAAAACGTTTTTTCTTGTTTTTAGAATTGAATAAATAATGTTGTGGCGTACAACTACTTGTTGAAATACGGTGTCGGCCTATACCAAGATTGTGGATTTAAGGGAGGGCTAACCAGTTCACTCTTTTCTTGTACAGCACAGATGTAAGGGCACCTAAATTTGATGTTTGATGTAAGGTACTCTAAATACACAAAACCAAAATGTTAGCACAAATTTCCCCAAGGACAAATTGGGATGTTGGTAGGAATGGGTGAGATTAAATAAATGAAGAGGGTAGAGTGCTGTAGGCACACAGTGGTTCAACGGCTGTTGGAGATTAGCAGAGAGGTAGTTCCCAGTGCTTAGTCATTACTCACTGCTGATCTGCAGGGTGCAGTGAGTTGCAGCCCAAGTTTGTGCTGTACCTGGCTGTCCGCCTGTCCCCTGCTATGTAGGGTGAAGCAGAGGGGCCCTCCAAGCCCTCCTAGACCCGGACAGGCTCAGACAGGGACCTTAGTGGTGTCCCTTGGGAAGGGGAACGGCAAGCCTGCCACCTTCGTGATTGGCCTATTTGGCCAGGGCCTAGCTAATACAATCTCAGTGCGGCTGGTGGAGGGGGCGGGCATACCTGAAAGTCAGATGGAGTCAGCCATCTTGGAGTGCTGCCCAGCAATCCAAAATGCAGCAAAACAGGGCGACCATTGCTGCAGAATATTTACAGCGCACACCATAAATATGGAGATCGTCGGCAATATCAATGGAGCGCTGGTGTAAATATGGCAAATATTACGCATTCAACAGATTTTTCACAAAAACCGCTCCGTGGTCTGCAAGCACGACAGACAATGGTGCGTTCCTGCAGATTGCGTGAGAGAAGCCTTCAGGGGGTGAGTTAGTTTTCACCTTGCGGTGTGGAGGCACTCCGGCATTCTTGCTGGTCCCCCTGAGCACAGAGCCCCAGGTATGTGATAACAATTTTTTTAAAAGACAGTCAAGCCATTCCATTACTAAAAATGTAGGTTGTTACATAATGCATAATTACAGTATTGCCACTGTAAAACACTGCATTGTCTCAATGCTTTACATGAAAGTTTGGTTTGTGTATCTAAATAAAGCAGGGGCCACAGCTTCCCAGTGGTGGTGGAGAAACACTGGAACGCACTTCTGCTATCACTAAGATCAGAATCATCCTTTTGGTCCTTCCGCAAAAGCTTCAAAACATGGCTGTTCACGCAAGATTTTTGATCCGCCGATGCTACCACGCCTACTTTGTTTGTATTACCTTCATGTGTGTAGTTAAAAGTACCATCATTCTGCTTCATGTTTCACTGTAACATGCAACCTTCACGTACGCAAGCATGCAAGTAACAATACCGCCTCTGCCTGCATCAAGCTTTACTTTAATCAGGGCCCTGATGCCCATGGCTTCGGCGCTCTCTACAAATGCCAAAATAAATAAATAAATCTCATAGGGCCTCATTATAAGGGAATAGTTTCTTACCTGTAACTCCATTTCTCCAGCATTGGTATCTTTCATGGATTCACATGCTTAGAATATTCCCCGTCGTCAGACTGGGACCCCTCGGTACACATATATAGCCTTTTCCAAAGGAAAACTTTCGACGCTTTTGTGTCCCATCTACGTCCTTCTAGGACCCGCCTACGCATGCTCTGCAGGCCGTGCTAGTATAAGAGGCCCGCCCCCGCGGCTCCCCTTCAGATTTCGGCCCCTCCAAAGTAGGAAGGGTTAAATTTATCACATACATTACATACGGGGAGGTTGGCGGGCGCATGTGAATCCATGAAAGATACCAATGCTGGAGAAATGGAGTTACAGGTAAGAAACTATTCCCTTCTCCAGCATTGGATCTTTCATGGATTCACATGCTTAGAATAGATTGTATAGCAGTAACACTTGAGACGGCGGTGAGAATGTAATGTAACAATATATATATATATATATATATCCTCACCCTACTACACAATGGGATAAGTTAAGTCATATAACGTTGCCCACAGAAAGTTTATCGCCCTTAAGTGGGTAGACAACAGAATCTCCACAGGGAGGAGCTTACCTTACTGAAACAGATGGCGCAGGACAGCTCTTCCCATCTGCACCTCGTCTGCATGCTGCCTGGCAAGGCAGTAGTGGCGGGTAAACGTGTGGGGCACTGACCATGCCGCAGCTTGGCATATGTCCGTCAGCGGAATTCCCGCCCATAACGCTGTTGAGGAGGACATCGACCTTGTAGAATGAGCTCTAGGATGTCCTTGCAGTGGCCTTCCGGCCTTGGAGTGACAAAAAGCAATCGTCGACGAGACCCATCTAGCCAATCCCTGTTTAGAGATTGCTTTTCCTCTCGTCGACGGACCATATGCGACGAACAGTTGCCGAGTAGCCCTGATGTCTTGTGTACGATGTAGGTAGAATTTAAGAGCCCTCTTAACGTCCAGGGTATGAAGAGTTTTTTCTGCTGCCGATGATGGAGTGGCGAAGAAAGTAGGCAGAACCACGGATGAGTGTTTGTGATATACCGTCGGAACCTTCGGGACGAACATAGGGTTAGTTGCCAGGACTACCTTGTCCTTAAAGAATCTTAGGTAGGGCGGGTCCACGACCAGCGCTTGTAGTTCCGAGATACGTCTGGCTGATGTGATAGCTATCAAGAATGCCAACTTCCACGAAATGAATTTTATGTCAGATGTGGCCATAGGCTCGAAAGGCGGTTTCATCAAGCCTGCCAACACTGTTGAGGCTCCACGTCGGGGGAAAATGTTTCACCGGGGGAAAAGCTTGAAATAAACCCCGCATGAAGTGTTTTACCAGTCTGTCACTGAATAGAGGGGACGACTGCCTCTTCCTTGTGAACCTCGAGATGGCTGCCAGGTGTACCTTTATCGATGAGGGGGACAATCCCTTTTCTGCCAAGAGGAGCAGGTAAGGTAGAACTTGTTCCGGCGTCACCAACAATGGTTGTAGGCCCTGTTGTCCTCTACACCATTCACAGAATCTCCGCCACTTATAGGAGTAAGATTTGTTAGTAGAAGGGGCTCTAGCCGCCTGTAGAATTTTTTGGCAACCCTCTGAAATGTCTAAAGCGCCGAACTCCGAGAAGTCAGGTGCCAGGACGTAAGGTTGAGACTGTCCGGGTCGTGATGCCACACCGTGCCTCTGTCCCGGTATAGAAGGTACGGGACCCTCGGAAACGCTATGGGATGTTCCAGCGATAGGTGGGGGAGGTCTGAGAACCACGGTTACCTCGGCCAGTATGGTGTCACTAGAATCACCCGGCAATTGTATCTGCGTATCCACTGTATTGTTTTCCGTATGAGGGGAAACGGGGGAAAAGCATAGAGGAACATGTCCGTCCATGGGAAGGAGAACGCCTCCCCCACCGAACCCTCTTGGGGCCATCTGCTTGCAAATTGCTCGCATTTCTTGTTGTCTTTGGTCGCGAAGGCGTCCAGAGGGGGGTGACCCCATTTCTCGAACACTTTCCTCAAGTGACCCGTGTCCATTTCCCACTCATGTATCTGGGCCATGCTTCTGCTGAGAGTCTCGGCTTGGCCGTTCTTCACTCCTGGAAGGTGATGAGCCACGAGGGAAATTTCGTGCTTCGATGCCCAATGCCATGTTTTCTGGGCTTCTATGGAAAGAGTCCTTGATCGTGTCCCTCCTTGTTTCCTCAGATAAAACATGGCTGTTGTATTGTCGGTCAGTATTCGCACTCGCGAACTCTTGATGTGTGGTAGGAACGCCTTTAAAGCCCATCGTACCGCTCTGAGTTCCAGTACGTTTATGTGTAGGAGTGACTCCGTTGGAGACCAGCGACCTTGCGTTTGGAGAGCACCCATGTGCGCTCCCCATCCGGTTAGGAACGCATCCATAACTATGGTGCTCTGAAACTCCGGCTCCTGTAGGGGCACACCGTTGTTCAGATTGTGGGAACTCTGCCACCACTGAAGGGTCCGACGTAGCTTGTCGTCGTCAATGGATATCCTGTCCGACCACGATCCCTGAGCCTGTGTCCATCGGTCCGCGAGGAACTCTTGGACTGGCCTCATGAATAGTCGACAGTTTCTCACCAGATGGATGCAGGATGCCATGGCCTCTAGGACCGAAACATACTTTCTCACTGAGATCCTGGTGTTTCGCCGTAGCCGGGCCGCTTGTTGAATGAGTCTTGAGGTCCTGTCGAGAGAAGGTTTCACCAGCCCTAACTGAGTCTCAAACTGTGCCCCCAAGAATACCAGCGTTCTCGATGGCCGCAGAGAGGATTTCCCGAAGTTTATGGCGAATCCTAGCCGTTGTAGAAGCTGCATGGTGGCTAGCAGACTTGTGTTGGTCGACGCTGGGGAGGATCCCCTTACCAGCCAGTCGTCGAGGTATGGGTATACATGGTGGCTTTGCTTCCTTAGCCAGGCAGCCACTGGAGCCAGGCATTTTGTGAACGTTCTGGGGGAGGTCTTGAGCCCGAAAGGAAGAACCGTGAATTGGTAGTGAGTTCGCCCTATTACAAAACGTAGGAATTTCCTGTGTTTCCGACACATTGGAATATGGAAATATGCGTCCTGTAAATCCAGGGACGCCAGGAAATCTCCCTTTTGAACTGCGCGGATCACTTCCTGCAGAGTGAGCATCTTGAATTTCAGGCTCCTTAAGGACTTGTTGAGATCGCGTAAGTCTAGAATGGGACGCCATTTGCCGTTCGGCTTTTTTACGACAAAGTATCTTGAGTAGGATCCTCTCTGTGATGTTGGAACTAATTCTATCAAGCCCTTCGCTAACATGAGTGTAACTTCTTGTTGCAGTACCTTCATATGGGACTGAGCGGTGAACGCAGGTGGGATTTGCGGAGGGTTGAGTTTGAATTGCAGAAAGTGTCCGTTTCTTATAGTGTCCAACACCCATTGGTCCGTCGTTATCCTTTCCCATTCGTCGACATATGCTGAAACTCTTCCCCCCAGAACGGTTCGTGGTATGTCACTGCTGATCTTTATTTTGCTTGTCTCTCGACGACGATGGGTATGATGGTCGTTTTCTGGAAGACTGGAAGTTTCGTCGACGGTTAGCCGATTGTGAGGCACGTCGGTATCCCTGGGAGGGGTAAGCTGATCTGGCAAAGGATCTGTCTCCAGAAGAGAATCTTGAATTACCTGAAGCCCCTCTAAAGGGACGAAAAGACTTGTAACTTCTGCCACTCTGGAGGGCACCCAATGAACGTGCCGTGTCCGAATCTTCTTTCATTCCTTTTAGGGCCTCGTCCACCTTCTCACCAAAAAGAAGGTCTCCCTCAAAGGGCATATCTAAGACCTTGTATTGCACTTCTGGCCTGAAGTAGGTACACTTAAGCCATGACTGTCGACGCAATACCACCCCATTGTTGACTTGCTTGAAGCCTGACTCAGCGAGATCCACCGCAATGTTTATTGCGTGATTTGAGGCTTCCTCACCCTCTCGGACCAGTAGCATTGCCGCTTTCCTCTGTTCTTCTGGAAGATGATCAAGTAGCGGAGCTAGTCTGTGCCACATCTCCCTATCGTATCTGGCCACAATTGCCAGAGAGTTTGCGGCCTTTACTGTGGTCGCTCCCACAGAGAGCACTTTCTTGCCAAAGGCATCTTGGCGTCTCGCTTCGTTCTCGGGAGGAGTCGTGCACTTGTGCTGTGCCTTTGCCTTCCTCGCTGCTGCCGCCGACACCACCGAGTCCGGTGTTGGTTGGGAGGATAAACACTTGGGGGTAGACTCTGGAGCCTTAAACTTTTTTTCTAGGCGTCCTTTCACTGCTGGTTCTGAGAATGGGTGTCTCAATGTTTGCAACCCCTCTTCCCATACATGGTCTAGTATTGGTATCGAGAACACCAACCTCCTTCTCTTGCCCATGTGGTCGAACAAAAAACAGTCCTTTTTCTGTTCTTCCTGGGACAGACCAAATTCTTTGCATGCCTTCTCCATCATAGAATGGAATGACGCAATGTCGTCCGGAGGGGACGGGTGAGCTGGGCTTCTGGGGTTTTCCAACTCCGCCTCTGACTCCCAGGTAGGATCCCTGGAGGGGGATAATGAGATATCCGACATGGCTCCCCTGTCAGACTCCGAATCTGGCAGTTCACCTTTCTCCTGTGCCAGTGTTGAGATTGGCGTGCGTGGGTGCGTCGGTTGACGGGACGGGCCCGGCTCGTCGACGGGTGACTGTGGCAGGCTTGCCTGGGGTAGTCGCTGGTCCAACGACCGCAACAAGGACTGAAGCGTGGACAGAATATCCAACGTCAAAACCGATTGAGGATTGAGGAGAGGGGCAGAAACCGGTGTAACGGATGCCCTCGTCGACGACTTGTCAGCCGCTCGTAGCCCTAGATCTGTTGGGCCAGCAACTCTCTCGTTCTCGTCCTCCGAGAACAGCAACATAGCTTGTTCTTGTAGCAAAGCCTCCGGGGGGGTCGGGTCAAAGACTTCAGGCCTCTCTCCACACTGTGTCCGCTTCTACTCGACTCTCGACTCGTGGTCGATCTGTGATGATCGCCAGAGGAGGATTTCCTTTCCTTGTCATGCTTTTTTGATGAGGATGATTTCTTTGCCGAGGAGTCTCTAGTGAAGTGACTTCCAGACGAGACTTTTTCCGACGGTTTAGATTTCTTCGCCGGTGGTTCCGACGAGGCCGCGCGGCGTGATGTTTTCGCCGACTGTGTGGAGCCCACCTCCGAGGGGGGGTATGCCCCCGCTCCATCATTCAGCCATGCCACCAGGCGTCGGTTCCGGGCTTTGAGGGGTTTTTGAGAAAACCCTTTGCATATGTGGCAGGTATCCGCCGAATGGTGAGGGTGGAGGCAATATATGCAGTCCATATGTCCGTCCCCCTCGTAAACCTTTTTTAAGCCGCACGTCGCGCATGGACGGAACAGCGCTTTTCCGGACACAGAGGACATTATACTACTCGAAATCCAATAACGCAACCTAGTACAAAACAGTAGGACAACACGAGGAGATCCCACTACTTTGGAGACGGTTGAAATCTGAAGGGGAGCCGCGGGGGCGGGCCTCTTATACTAGCACGGCCTGCAGAGCATGCGTAGGCGGGTCCTAGAAGGACGTAGATAGGACACAAAAGCGTCGAAAGTTTTCCTTTGGAAAAGGTTATATATGTGTACCGAGGGGTCCCAGTCTGACGACGGGGAATATTCTAAGCATGTGAATCCATGAAAGATCCAATGCTGGAGAAGGTTGGCGGTAACCCACCGGTGGGTTGCCACCAATCCCATAACACCAAATCCGGCACCTGACTTCCCGGTGCCAATGGGACATTACATTATAGGAATCTGCCTACCGGGGCTGCTCCGCCCGGCAGGGTCAGACCTGTCAGGCTCAGCGGCCCCCGCAGGCAGACTCGTAGTGTGGCGGTCCGAAAAACAAGGGTGCCCTTGTTTCCGGACTGCCACACTTGTAATGAGGCCCATAGTGTCAACTATATTTCATTTTGTTGGCGAAGATGCATCACATTGATGAGTGAACACTTTTGAAAATGTACATGATCACACAGCCAAATGTGTTTGATGGCAAACCTAATTCTGTGACCTGCTGGTTACACAGATCGTGCAACTTGGGCCCATGAGTTGATCCCATACTCCTTGACATTCTAGCGTATCACCCTGTTGCTTTATACCAGCTACCCTGAGAGTCAGATGGACGAAAACTACAGCATTCCACCTAGTTTGCCCAGTTCTCTAGCTGAGCGCAATCCAATCTGCTTAGTCTCTTACTTTCTTTCCTCTTACATAATGAATACATAAGCTCACTAGATGTTTACGCAAAGTAGTGATCAATGGTTCCATCCAGCCTGTACATCTACATATCGTCTGCACTAGCATACACCATAGTTAGCCTCCAGTGCTTGCTTTGCTCTACAATTAGTATTGAATATATTAGCACCTGTTTTCATAGCCTTTTTAATCCTAATGCACTCTTTTTTATCCTATATGCACACTTCCAGGGGTCGCAAAGTATATACGCCCACTTGAATAGTAGAGTAGATTTATTAAGGGCAAGTACCATTTGCAGGGGATGTTTGAAACGCTTATTTAACATGTACTTTGCAGTCCATTTGGGGCCCATTTTAAAGCCTTATTAGCTGCTACTTTATATGTTTGGTGATTTAACTGTTTTTTGACTTATTTTATTTCTGCAACGCGCTCAGTGCTCAGCTCGCACTACTTCTGTGTTGATTCCCGACCGAGTGTACATTCTTCTGCAGTCCACTTTCCTTTCCCGTGAGGCTGAGCTTCCCCGGCTCTCATGTGACATTTAAATGCATTAAATGTGCCAGGGCTTCCGCACGCGCAGCGGTGAAGGTGAGGTGTTGATTAGGGGCCCATTTTAAAGCCTTATTAGCTGCAATTTTTATTTGTTCAGTGATTTAACTGTTTTTAGACTTTTTATTGTATTTCTGCAACGCACTCAGTGCTCAGCTCTCACTACTTCTGTGTTAATTCCCGACCGCGTGTATATTCTACCACAGTCCTCCTTCTTTGCCCGTGAGGCTGAGCTTCCCCGGCTCCCACGTGACATTCACAGACATTAAATGTGCCAGGGCTTCCGCACGCACAGCGGGCGGGTGCGCCGAAGGCACGCTTAAGGCAAGCCCATCTGTTCCCGTCCGTGCCAGGTATGTGCCAGGAGGACTGACTGGATTCCTGGACCACCATGTATTCATCTCCTTGGCGCCCCTTGAAACAATCTGGCCCGTCAGCTTTCCCAAAAACCTTATTGCACCGGCCATCTAGAAAGCTAATAGTAAACCTAGTACATCCCTTCCCCCCCACACTACTAGCACATCCTTGATTCATTGCGGTTTGCTAAATATGCGCTTGCTGGTCGTGCATGCTTTTGACTGCTACGATCTGATAACTACAAGTCAGCCTGAACTATTGTTTCTCACTGAAACTTGGCTCTGTGACTCCTCAGGCCCTTCTATTGTACAAGCCCTCCACAATAACTACAGTTTTATTCATGTTGACCGCCCTTCTATACATCCTGGTGGGGTGTGGGAATTATACATAAAGACTCCCTCAATATCTCCTATTTGGTACCATTACACTCACTGAAGATGGAATGTCTTCTTGCCACTATATCCATATCGACCTCAACAACACTTATTGTTTTATTGGTATACCACCCCCAGCCCTCCCGGGGGCGGTTGCCACGTTCTATACTGACTTTCCTGACTTAGTATCGGCTCTCCAAGTAGACCACCCTAATCTATGGGTGTTAGGAGACTTCAATCTGCCTGCCAAATCCACTTTGGTGACCCAGGTTGAACTCTCTTATGAGTGATCTTAATCTTCCTCAACTGATTTAAGCACCCACTCATCAGTTGGGCAATATATGTCATGATGCCTGCCCCCGGGAAACCAGATCAGGCCCAGCAACCCCGAAGGCAGGCATCATGCCATTTTGAGCACGCCCAAAGACCCCAGCTAGGGGCTGTTTGGGTGCAGTCCTGGCGCCTATGGCGCCAGGCTCAAACAGAGTCAGTCCTGGCGCCATGGGCGCCAGGCTCATAGTAGAAAACCCACCTGATGCAGACCATGCTGCATACTTACCTGATGCAGACCATGCTGCAAAAGGCCTCAAGCCAAATGAGGCTTCGGAGGGACTATTTTACCTGAGGGACTACTTTTTACTCGGGTGGGGCTATGGAAGGATACTTACCTGGGACTTCTTCCAAGGCTATTTAAACCACGCCCGAACAGCAGCACACGCTTCGCGTTATTCTGCATCCAGCAGCGTAACGCTCACCGTGCCTGCAGCAGCTTCCAGTCTTCTGCCACGCCCGCTTCAAGCCCGGAGCTCCTAGAAATAAGAAGAAAGAAGGAGAAGAGGTTAGAACAGGAGCATCACAGTAATCCTTACCTGAATCCTTGATCCATCACGCACTCGAGCTGGAAGCAAGAAGTCACACGTGCGTCGCCTCGCATCTCGCGGTGCCGCGCTGAACTCACCGGCCTTCGCTGCATCTTCAGCATCTCCCGGCCGCTCGCCGACACCTAGGGAGACAAGAACAACAAGGTGAGCTAAGGGGAAACAAAAGGACAATAAGGCAAGCTACTCCCCCAAGACTTACCTGATTTACCACAGGGGGTAATTAGCTCATCTCGGGTCGGCGCAGCTTACACTGCATCTTCGCCATACCCCGGCCCCTAAGGGGAAAACAAAGGACAATAGGGGAAAACCTATCTCCACAATAGACTTACCTAAATCTTACCGGTTGCCACGTGGAACTCTTCGTGACGGCAAACCAGCAACCTGCAAGGAATCGGACAGAGTGAAGATCAGACATTTGAACTCTTTCTACCTACCGTCTCACGGCGCCTTGCCTGGATTCTTAGAGTCAATACCGCACTGGAACTCGCCAATTCCTCCACACCAGTGAAGTAACTGGTCATCTACGCGCCCCTGCGTTCGATGCAGGATGGAGAGCTCATCCTTCCAAACAATCAGGTGAGACTAAAGAGGAGATATCAAGAGTGATCTGTGGGAAGACAACGGGGGTGGGGAAGGTGGGTTAACGCTCAATTCCACGGGTGGTTAATCCCCTTTCTCCTTTGCAGAAGGGTATTCCTGCGAGCCAGACAAACTAGGCTGAGTGGGCCAGTCCAGTCAGTCATCTCGGCGCTACGCGTCACGCTGGTGGAAACAACAGCGGCCAGTTCCGAAAGACGCCCCCGTGGGAGCCCGGTGAGCGTAACAATATACTTGATTTTATGTGTCCTCCCAAGTCACTCATTGCCATTACTTCCTCTTGCCATGTACTCTGGTATCACCACTATTTGATTTCCTTAACTGCTGTTCTTCCTAGCCCTGTCCGTCGCCCTCTCAAGCTGTCCACCTTGAAAAGGAACTGGCGCAAGGTCGCTCTCTCTACACTATCAGCTTCACTTCTCTCTCACTGTGCCCTCCCCCTAATCCCTGCATGCTGCAGAACATGGGTGTCCTTCCTGGCCGTTACTGACCAACTTGCAATGGCCAAGCTCAGTAAGGAAAGAGCCCATGTGTCCGAACCTTGGTTTTTGGATGAGCTCAGAGCACTCAAACTTAGACGCCGCCAAGCTGAACGTAAGTGGAGGGCCAACTATATGAAGGATACAAGAGTAATCTTTCATTGTGCTCTAACTTATCAAAAACCCAATCTAGCCGAAGGTGCTTTTTGAGCTAATGCGATCTCTATCCATGCCTTCCAACTCTGGCCCTTCGATCGAGCCCTCACAAGCTGTGTGTGAATCTCTTTCCTCCTTCTTCCATTCTAAGATTATCGCTATATGTGAAGACATCAAAGTCAAACTGGATGCTTCAGTAAAAAACAAATCTTTCCCTGACCCTCCCACTGCTTCTTGGGTCTCTTTTCCTGTGGTCTCTTAACAGAATATTTTGAAAGCCATTCATGGTCTCAAGTCGGCATCTCCTGCTGATGCCATCCCTCTAGGCATGCTCAAAGCCATCTCCCCTGACATTTTTACTGAAATCACAACAGCCATTGACGTATCTTTTCAAGAGGGGCTGATACCTGGCTTCCTGAAACACACTCGGGTGCTTCCGCTCCTGAAGAAGCCCTCTCTGGACCCTGCTGTTCTGGCGAATTTCCATCCCATCTCCCTTCTCCCATCTATGATGAAAACATTGGAGGCACTGGTCTCTCCCTTCCTCTCATTTTATATGGAATCCTCAGGCTACTTTCATATTTTTCAATACAGATTCCATCCTGGGAGAGGCACTGAATCAGTCCTTAACTCTGTATTCGATGACCTCACCCGGCTAGTTGATCAATGTGTGGTGGGAGCCTTGCTTTTACTTGACCTCTCGGCTGCGTTCGACACGGTTGATCACTCTACACTCTAATCCCGGTTCTTGGACGCGGGCCTGGGGGGCCAGGTGTTGAACTGGTTCGTACATTTACTGACCGATCGGTCTCAATCGGTCTTTCTGCCTTCATATTGCTCGAAATCAGTCACACTGTTCTGTGGAGTTCCACAAGGGTCGGCTCTATCGCCCATTCTTTTTAATATTTACATCCGTTCACTGCTCCTTCTCATTCTATCTCATGGCTCTCAATTTTATTCCTACGCAGATGACATGCAGATTCTGGTACGTCTGGATCTCTCTCGGTCTGACACTGCAGCCCGTCTTAGGAAATGTCTTCAAGATTTAGATGCATGGATGGCTACCAACTCTCTCAAGCTCAATGGTAGTAAAACAGAAGTCCTGGTGGTAGGGACTAACACCCCCCTCAACTACTGGACTCCGGACTTCTGGCCCAAGTCTCTTGGCCCCTTCCCTCTCCCTTCTCTCACGGTGAGAAATCTGGGACTTAAGTTCTCATCTTCTCTGACTATGACTGAGCAAGTGGGAACTATCTGCAAAGCCGGCCATTTCAGATTGTGGACTTTGAGAAAGGTTCTCCCTTTTATCCCAGCCCATTTTCATGCCCTGGTGGTTGGAGCACGGGTTCTTAGTACAGTGGATTATTGTAACTCGCTGTACTTCGGCCAACCACACTATCTGCTCAATCGGATCCAAATGCTTCAAAATGCTGCTGCTCGCGCAATATTGCGCCCGCCAGCACGCTCGCATATGGCCCCCCTCCTGCGACAGTTACACCGGCTTCCCATTGAACAACGGATCCTATTTAAATCTATGTGCCTTGTTCACCGGGCCTTTTATAAGGCTGGAGCTGAATATTTGCAGGAGAAGTTTATCCACTATGTGCCTAACCGCCCTCTTCGCTCCCAGACTGTGCTACTACTTCTGGTTCCTCGCATCAAACGCACTCGAACTGGTGGCCACGCCTTCTCCGTGGCCGCAGCCAAAGCATGGAACCAACTTCCTTTGGCTCTCCATGCTACTGCTAATCATCAAAAACACTCTACCGACCTACAGCAAAAAATTGACGTCAAGAGGATACCCCAAGAAACTCATAAAAAACACCCAGGAAAGAGCAAGATTCACACCCAGAGAGGCCCTCTTGACACCCAAAGCCCACATTGCTATCCCCGAGAACATTTTGACTTGTGTCACCACCTTCTGCCCCACCACTTCTAAACTCAAATCTCTCATAATAAAATGTTGGCCTCTTGTTCAACTCAACCTTCCAGCTGAACCCAAACCACGCATGGCACTTAGGAGGTCCAAAAACCTCAAAGAATTGCTCACCAGTGCCAAAACCTACAAAATCCCAGCTCGCTCCACACTCTGGGATATGAGAGAGATCAATGGACACCAACTGTGCGGTCAATGCACGGGGTGTAGATAAACCAAGAAACTTAATTCCGTCAAAGAGTTGAAAACCAGACACTTCAACTGCAAATCCACCAATGTCATTTATGTGATTCAATGTCCCTACGGCCTACGATATGTAGGACAAACTTCAAGACCCGTTCATAAACATATCAGTGAACACAGATCGAGGATATGTTGTAAAACCCTCACTGCTCCTCTGGTCCACCATTTCAATGAATACCATCATGATCCAGATTCCTTCTCCTGGTGGGTGGTGGACAAAGTCCAGAATAAAACCAACATTGCCAATGCCCTGAATTTCAAAGAAGCATGGTGGATGCACAAACTCAAATCCACCACCACTCGCCTCAATGAGGCCCAACCGGGACCGTTCAACACTTAATTTTTCCAGCTCTTTTACACCCCAGTACTACCTGGATCTCCTTATACCCACCATACGTGTCATTCACTTCCCACTGGTTCTGAGCGCCCTCTACCCATGAGGGCTCTCACATACACATTACTTTGCCTAGCATTACCTTGAACATGATGAAACTTTTGGGTCTCCATCCGTGAACCTGAGACTCAGCCACATGTTTTTTACTGCGACTTAGACCTACCTCACAACACCGGTCCACTTATGCACAATTGTTAAAGCCCGCACTTGGGTTGTCTAATATTCCAGTAACAACGTAATTGCATACCAGACGGGATAGTAATCACGATGGTTTTTAGTACAGATACATGCTCTTGTGTATCCTTAACTTGCTTCGGACTCCTGCCTTTGCATTTATATAATTCTTCTACTATTCTAATACCAATGCATTCATATTTTCTAGGGGACAGTAATCATAATGTTTTCAGTTACTGATAATGCCAGTTTTTGTGTTTTGACCTGCTTCCAACACCTGTTTGTGGAAGCAGGTCCTCCTCCAATTTGTGACTTGTGTCCGACTTCTGCATTGGCAATAATGTAATTGCTGATCTCACTGTTTTACATAGATCGTTTTGTATTGATACAATTTTTGACTTGTGTTCGACTTATCCATTTGCAGTGATGTGATTGCTGATTACTTTGTTTCACATAGATTGTTTGGTATGGATGCCTGGCAGTTTTTAACATTTTACCTGATTGAGTGTCCCCCCTCCCCAGGTCCATGAGCGTCCGTTTCACACACTGACTCTATCCAGTGAGGTTGATCTATCCCTCCCACCTCGCCCTTCAATCACATTTGTGCTCGCGGCCCACTTTACTTATCACGGGCCGCTGCCGATTAATTTCACTTGATCAGCCACTTCTGGCCTCTCACCCCGGGCAGTGACATCTCCCCCGCCCACCTTCGTTCCGGATGCACTGACCTTGCGTGCTCCCCAATGCCACACTGCACGGCAGGTCTCATGGTTTACCCACTCATTCCTGCTCCCACGACCTTATCCTATGGTCCCGTGGAGTTGCCACAGCAGCGACCCACTACTCTTCTGAGCCCGCGCATTGCTGCCGTGAGACACTTTCTCCCATTCAACGGTAACGAGACACTACCACCTTGCGCATGCGCAGTAGTGTCCCGTACGACAGCACACATATGCAGCTCGTTTTTGCAGAGCCAGCACAGGCGCCATTACCAGACGCCGGTCCTGCTCCAGTTTGCCTCGACTTTTGCAGCTATGCCTCCAATATACTCTTGAATGCCGGATGGCATCCACTTCGTTATTACGCTCTTTTTGGCTGTCAGGCTCCTCACCTATGAACCCTTTCCCCCTTTAGCTCAATATTTCCTACCCAGGGCGAACTAGACGGACAATATATATGTGCCACTCAGCCTTGACGACTTCACCTCTGGCACATTTTGCTCCAGCCCCCCCTTCAGTATTGGGCTCATCTCTTCAGTTACTTCCAGGTATATTCAGTACCCCCACCATGGTTACTGTTCTTGCACAGTTTGCCTGTTCTGTCCTGCCCCCATGGACACCCTATGACCAGTGTGTTCTCCCCCTCTTTTTTTGTGCATCCCAGGTTCGTCGCACTCTGAATCCAGCCAGACCTCGCACTTACTATCAGGGGTCCCTTGCCTGCTCCCCACGGGCCGCCCGCCCATACTCCGGCCGCCTTCACAACTAATGCCCACATTGGCGATTCCTGTTTCCCCTTCTGCCCTACGATGAAACCTCTTGTGTTCATCTGCTCCCACTCAAAGCACGATCAGTGGTGAGTGGAGTGTTCTTCTGGAACCATTTAGGACATGTTTATATGCATTAGATACACCTTACTGACCCGCTCCAGCACTCTGCTGCTGTTTTAACACTGTTCTCCTATTTTCTACCATTTTTGTTTTCCTTAACACAGAGTTCCCTGACTTTTTTGGCCCCAGAAGAAGGCTTCTACCTATTCTGCCGAAACGTCAGCAGCACACAGACCCAGAATCTTCATGGGCTGTATTTAGTGCTGCATTCTTATTTCTAACATCTTACCCAGACGTAGACCAAATATGAGGTCAGACTTTAGCTGGGCATAGGAGACCTACAATCAACGTCTCCGCCATTTGCACTCTCATCCTGTGTTTTCTGTACCTAATCACATGGGATATTCCACTTACAAGCAAGTTGTCTGTTAAATGTATAAGTGGATGATCTACACCTTATGTCATCTGTAAATATGTTAATATGTTACACTGAATTTCTAACATAACTATGCGTTTGTTTACTACAATGGTCATCATGTACTGTTATTTATATATAAAAACTTAAATACTTTGCAAAAAGAAAAAGCATCAGCTAATTAATAATTAAAAGCTGAAATTTTCATATGAGTAAGAGATAATGTGATTGTCAGCAGCGAGCGTGTTGTTTCCAACAACGGTTGCCCCAGTTGTATGGGCACCCAAAAGGGTCTAAAAACCAGTGTGCACTAGATTTATTTTGTGCACTCCTTTGATTCATAGAGGGTAGGACAACCCCCTTGTTATAACTGCTAATCATCTGGCCTTCAGATGCACTCTGAAGACTTCTTTTCTAATACTCTTTTCTCACCTGCTACCCCTTAGCGCCAAGATGCCTTTGACGTACGCTGCACTTTATAAATCTACATAACATACATTTCAAATAGATCTTACTGTGAATGGCTGCCCTCTGGGTGCAGCAGTGTGCTAAACAAAGTGGGTTTGTGGTAACATGCACCATTTTAAATAAAGCACATTTATCTTTGTCATCGTCTGATGCCATGGGTTAAGTGCATTTGTTTTAGATCGAGTAGATAAACTAAGTTACTTGACCTGCAGGTATAGTGGAATTTGAAAGAATGTTCAGGGCCCAACTCATTTCACTTATGTCTTCAGCTGTACACAAGACTGCTGCATTGTTGCTCTTACTGTCATTAAAATATTAGTACGACATTGCTAATCAAATGGGTTTGTTTGCTAATCAAGACATTTTTAATAAGCAAACTCTGCAAATCAATTTTTGAAATTTAATTTATACCTTGCACGGATTGCCACACTTTGCAAAATCAAACCCTTCTTTGCCCCACACGACTTACGCACTGTGGCTCATGCTCTCGTGATCTCCCTAACTCGGAAATTCCTGCCAAAGCGTGCTCCAACCCGTTTATCTGACTCCCCTTCAAAGCTACACACCACAATTCAACCATGGCAAAAGTCCTGCCACACACCTACCCACTGGAACTAAATCTCACTGCAGGTTGGGAACGTCCCCACCATCATTCAGTTCCGCAAAACACAACAAATTTGGCTCTTCCATCAGTACTTCCTTCTAAGTGTTTCCGACCTTCGGGCAACACTACTGTGCTACTGTTCAAAACGACATTCCCAATTCTGGGTTCAACACTTAAAGTGCTACACTGCTCTCAATTTAGGTTTGTGCTCTAAAATGATAAAATAAGTTAAGCAGCAGTAGCTAAAAAGAAGTGGTTGCAAGACTGAGCTTTAATGCCTGTACCAGCTAGGTAAGAGACAAAAGAAAGGACATTTTCTAAGGAAACCTTTTATACTGCTTTCTCAGAGCTCTTCCTGGTAACAGAGGGAACAAAAACGGGTCTGAACTTCTGCCCCAGCCAGGAACCAGACAAAATTCAACTCTGTGGGGAAACTGAAGACTATATACGACGCTTGCGTCTCAAAGAAGACTTCCATGGCAAAACAACGAACAAAGGGTTGCCTCACATTATGACGACACAAAAAAAATGCTCAAACCTGGCACTGCCATGTGGACATAGCTTAAAACCTGAAACCTACATCGACTGACTCAGAATATGCGCAAGATCTGACTTACTCAACAAACAGGTGACTAATGCGAGGGGTCAGAAATGTGAGGCTGAGCAATTAGCAGGCGTTTTTCATAAAATAGTTTTACAAAGGTAGCGGGCGCCCCTCTCTCGCAAGAACAGACATGATAACCTGTTCAGTGGTTATTAACCACTTGAGAGTTCGCAGCCACTGCTTTTACTCACTGTGCCTTTCACAGATGGGAAATATCCATTTGCATATCAGTCTTTGTCCTGCCCAGGGGCAGTCCAGCACCGAAATACAATGGCAACTCCAATCTGAACGAGAGTACCACCAGCAACCCCATACACGTGTTTCACCCTTGTTGGGGATCATCAGTGAGGTGAAGCTGATGCCTCTCTAAGCACAGTGAGAGGGAGACCACGTCTGGTTGCCCCCAGGAGACCTAGGGTTACCAATCCCAGGTTCCTTAACAAATAGTTTTACAAAGGTAGCGGGCGCCCCTCTCTCGCAAGAACAGACATGATAACCTGTTCAGTGGTTATTAACCACTTGAGAGTTCGCAGCCACTGCTTTTACTCACTGTGCCTTTCACAGATGGGAAATATCCATTTGCATATCAGTCTTTGTCCTGCCCAGGGGCAGTCCAGCACCGAAATACAATGGCAACTCCAATCTGAACGAGAGTACCACCATCTTAGAGAGGCATCAGCTTCACCTCACTGATGATCCCCAACAAGGGTGAAACACGTGTATGGGGTTGCTGGTGGTACTCTCGTTCAGATTGGAATTGCCATTGTATTTCGGTGCTGGACTGCCCCTGGGCAGGACAAAGACTGATATGCAAATGGATATTTCCCATCTGTGAAAGGCACAGTGAGTAAAAGCAGTGGCTGCGAACTCTCAAGTGGTTAATAACCACTGAACAGGTTATCATGTCTGTTCTTGCGAGAGAGGGGCGCCCGCTACCTTTGTAAAACTGTTTTTCATAAAATGCCATTTTATCAAATCAAAAAGGGGTTTGACAAACACCTCAGTATCCATACCCTGACGAGGATTTCCCTGCCTATCAAGATAAGCTAAAAGAAACACTAACAAAATAAATCTGTCCCTCACACCTATACATAGAACAAACTTAACAAGGTAATGAATGGCAATTCAAATACAACAGAACAAGTTACTTACCCCTGGTAATGTTCTTTGGACTGGATGTTCCTCCCACGCATTCCTCATCTTTGATATCTCCAATATCCAGCTTCAGCTGTTTCTGAATTTGTTTTCGCCAGAGGGCGAAGTGCTTTGAAGCGGTCGACTCGATGTCCCTTGAGGGCTTCTGTCTCAAGGATGTCACCTAAGGTGTATATATAGCACGCGCAGCGCCTGCTGGCTTCAGTTCTGTTTTTTCATGTCATTCTTACAGTACAACTACCAGCATTAAACTGGTTTAGACCATGCTAGACCCTGAAGGAGTGTAAAACTGCAAAAACATGGACATTCTACTGCAGGGTAGGCTGGGAGGTTCGATGAGGAATAGGTGTGAGGAAAATCCAGTCGAAAAAATGTTACCAGGCATAAGTAACCTGTTCTTCGAATGGATTGTGTTCTCCCAGGTATTCCTCATCTTTGATGGACTACCAAAGCAGTATTTGATTTGGAGGCAGGAGTAAGAATTTTGTAATCAGGGATTGTCATGAACGGAATGAAGGACTGCTTTCCCAAAGCTTCCATCTAGTCTTAAGGTGGAATCAAGGCAGTACTGCTTTGTAAAAGTATGAATTTTCTGACCAAGTGGCTGCTTCACAAATGTTTTTATAGCAAAACCTCTTTGCAGAGCAGAAGAAGTAGCCATGCCCTAGGGGAATGGGCTCTCGAGCCTTCTGGGAGATCTTTTCCGGCCAGCCTATAGCATTCGGAAATAGCTAAAATAATCCATCTGGACAAGGTCTGTTTGGTTATAGCCTGCCCCAATTTATGACCAGTGTATCCTATAAACAGTTGGTCATCTAGATGCAATTTTGACATCCTTGAAATGTAGAAACTCAGAGCCCTTTGTGGGTCAAGTCTGTGTAGTCTCTCCTCTTCCTTGCCAGGATGAGTTGGAGGGTAGAAAGTAGGTAACACTATCTTTTGTCCCAAATGAAAATCTGATATGACATTAGGTAGGAATGAAGGTTTGACCCGAAGGACGACCTTGCCCTTATGAAATACCATAAAAGGTGGTTTAGAAGATAGCGCCTGCAACTCACTCACCCTACGGGCTGATTTTAGCACTGCCAACAAGATAGTTTGAATGTTGGTTGTCTTTTTTTATTTCATTTATTTTTACTTTCTTTATTGGTTTTACATAGCGGTAATTGAAAATCACATTACTGATGAAACAGTAACTCCCCCTAATGCCCTATTGAGCACCCCAGTACAGCGCATCACATTTTATTCATACATATACAACCATTAGGCTTGGCACAACAGAACAAGGACCGTCTCACTGATATGGGAGTTGGACCATGTTAGTCCTGGTTCTCAAATATTTCATATTACAATAAAATGTCTCAGCACGCGGGGGTTCTCATCTCACCTAGTTCTGCATTATCCAAAGTTTGTTTCCCATATACGTGGGGTTATACATTCTCATTGGGTGTGAGATCCTGTTGCTGTAGGGCTCCCCCCAACAGATGGTGAGTTCTGCGTTTGTTCGGCATAGTAGCGTCTGAAAGGGTCCCAGTAATCAAGCGGTCTGCTACCGGATGGGAGCATTGTTGCATATCGCAAGTCTCTTTTTTTGCACATATTCATAAAGTTCAGCCAACTCTGAAAGCATGGTGCTTTACATTTCCCCCAGGTTTTAGCGTTTATATATCTGGCGGTTACCGTTGCCATCCCCAGCAGTTTCTTTTCTGAGCCAGAGACACCCTCGATCATTGCCAACAGCCACAGCCCCGGGGAGTAGTGCCTCGAGGACGTTAACATTTGAGACATGGCGACCTCAATTCTTTCCCAAAAGGGTCTGATATGTGGGCAGGACCATGCCACGCGATAGGGAGGGATCTTTCAGGGAAGAACCTATACAGGCGGGCTTGTGAGTAGCAGGCTTGGTGCAGGAATTTGAAATGGATTAATCGGAGCCAACTATTCACGGACAGGTTACGGGTCTGTGTACAGACAAATTTCCATTGCTCTTCATTTATCACTGTCCCTAGCGTCAGTTCCCACCTGATTCCAAAATTCTGACCCCTCACCTCTTTCTGCATTCTGATCATCTTGTAGATGGTGGACACCAATTTCCTGGTGGACAGCGGGTTAATTACGCATTGAAGTATTGGAAAGGAGGCAGGGGCTTGCGGGAAACCTGGCCATTTAGATTTGATCACTTCCAGGAGTCCCATGTTTTATAAACTGCCTGTTATGTACCAGGTACCCCAGGGTTAGGATTCCCAGCCTCTTGAAATGTGCCTGGAATACTTTCTCGTGTATTATAGGGACCCTGTATACTTTAAACAGGAAGGTTCAGGGAATAACAGGCCTCCGCACCCACCACCAGACACCACCACCAGACATATATGATCCCAGGCTTTACATGTGGTTTCCACTGGTTGGATTTCAGATCGTGCCACTCTACGCCGATGTCCAGATTCCCCAATCTTTCCTAACTAGAAGAAGGGTCAGGATGTTTAAGACCGGTGTTGGGCGCAGGGTTTGTGTTACCAAATGAGTTTGTGCTAGTAGTGTGAGGTTCTGAATTGGTATTGTTCCTTAACCTACATCCAATTCAAACAACCTTAGGCAAGAAAGATGACTTACCTCCTTGGAGAAGGTTGTGAAAGGTTGTTTGGAAGATAGAGCCTGGAGCTCACTTACCCTATTGTGCAGATGTGATAGCCACTAAAAAGTCAGTTGTTATGGTGAGCATCCTTAGAAGGAGCGAATGTAAGGACTCAGAGAGAGCTCCCAAAAAACCTCTTAGTACAAGGTTTAGATTCCATGATGGCACGATGAAGGGAGTAGGCGGGAACAAATTTGTTAAGCCTTTCAGAAATTGTGTCATAAGTACTTTGAAATATGATCCCTCATCCAGAGATCTTTTGAAAATTGAAAAGGGGCGCTAAATAGCCCTTCATCGTGGCTACTTGCAACCCAGAATGGGTCAAGTAAAGTAGGCAAGATAAAACCTGGTGAAGTTTACATGAGAAAGAGGTACCAGCTGCAAAATCTATTCCAACAGCTGCGGTACAGGGATTTAGTTGCTGGTCTTCTCGCCGAAAGCAACACTTCCATTACGTCTTCCAGAAGATCCCAATCCTTATTTCAGACACCAGGCGTGAAGGTTGAGAGTCCTGATCTCTGGGTGAAGAATGTGACCTCCCTCTTGCAAGAAGTAGGTCCTCTCTTTGGGGAAGACGAATTGGAGGGCAGATGGCCATTTCCAGAAGGTCCTGGTGCCACGTTCCCCTGGCTCAATGAGGATCATGGTTTTCCCGAACTTCCTCAACCTCCGTATTACGTGAAGAATGACGGGGACTGGCGGAAACGAATACAGGAGTGGACATTCCCAGTCCACTACAAATGCATCACCTAGAACTCCTCTTTGGGGAAATTCCCTGGAGCAGAACAGCTTGCACTTCTGGTGGACACTGGTCGCAAACAGATCCACTTCAGGGGTTCCCCAAAGGGTGAAGATCTCTTTAAGGGACTTCACGAGCTAGTTCCCAATCTTGGGAGATCATGCTCTGCCTGCTCAGAGCACCCGCCACTGTATTCTTTTCTCCGGCTAGATGAGCTGCCAGAAGAGTTATTCCTTCTTTTAGTGCCCAGAACCAGAGCTGCATTTCCTCTCTTGTTGAGGTAATGCATGGCCACTGTGTTGTCCATCATTATCAGGACACTTCTCCCCTGTATCAAAGGCAGGAAGGCCATGAGTGCTAGTCTGATTGCCCTCAGCTCCAAAAGGTTGATATGCAGTCTGGACTCTGAATGAGACCAGTGTCCGCTTACTGAAAATTTCCTTTTGTGCGCTCCCCATCCTGCGAGGGAAGTGTCTGTAACAATTGTCATCTCCGGCCATGGTTGCCAAAATGGTTCTCCTCTCATCACATCACATTCTCTCGGCTGGCCCACCACAGGAGATCCTGGGTGATCTTTGTCGGGACCTGAAGAAAGCCTATCATTCTGCCGGAGAATTGAGACCACTGGCATCTGAGAGCCCACTGAAGGGATCTCATTCTCAGATGGGCTTCTGGCACCAGAGAAAATGCAGGATGCCATGACGCCGAGCAACCTTAGGAAGTCATAGGCTGGAAGACATTGGGCCCACTGAAATGTTTGTGCCATCTGCAAAAGACGTTGAGCCCTTAACTCGGGTGGTGAAGCTTTTCCCGAAGCTGAACCCAGGACTGCTCCAATACATTGAAGCTTCTGAGAGGGTGTCAAATGGGACTTCTTGAAGTTCAGGGAGCAGCCCAGCTCGTGGAGGAGGCGGCAGGTCCGACAGATGATCCAGACACTGTTCCAGAGAAATAGCTCTGATCAGCCAGTCGTCCAGTATGGGGTAGATGTGAACCCCCCCCACCTTCCTTAGACATACTGCCACCACTGCCATAAGCTTGGTGAAAACCCTTGGGGGCGGAGGTGAGCCCGAATGGCAGAACTCGAAACTGATATTGAGAACTGCCAACCGCAAATGCCAGGTACTTTCTGTGCTTCGGATGTATCGGAACATGAAAGTAAGCAATCTGGAGGTCCAAAGACACCAATCAATCCTGGAGTCGAAGGGCCTGAAGGATCTGCGATAGGGTTACCATCTTGAACTTGTCCTTCCTGGGGAACTCGTTCAAGCATCTCAAGTCCAAAATGGGTTGACTCGTCCAACCTTCTTGATTAGAAAGTAAGGAGAGTACCAACCTTGGTTTCTCTCTGCTACAGGTACCAATTCTATTGCACCTTTCTCCAAAAGGGTGAAAGTCTCCTGTTGGAGGAGAGGATCTGGAACCAAGGTTGATTTTGTCCTTGGGGGGGCAATCATGAGGTCTTTTCAGGAATGGTAGGCAGTATCCGTCTGCTACTGTTTGTAGGACCCATGCATCCGAAGTTATGGTTTGCAAACTCTGGACATGGTAAGACAGTCCCTACCACAGTTTTGTGGTTGACTGAGTCATTTTGCTGTTCCAACTGTAGCTGAGGGTAACTCTGCAGGTGCTGAACAGGGAGTCCTATCTCTTCCACAATAGGGTCTTCTTTGACCTCTTTGTGAACACTGACCTCTTCCGCTAGATATGGAGGAATACGAACGAAAAGAATGACCTCTCCATCCTTGACCTGTAGATTGAGGATGTCTTATCGCGGCCCCTAAAGATTTTGCTGCAGCTCTAGAAGCTTGTGGTTTTTCTAGACTAATATCGGCCTTCTCCCCAAAAAGAGAAGTACCGTCAAACGGCATGTCTAGCAGACATGCCTGAACAGCCGACGAAAATCCAGATTTATTTTCTTAACCAAGACATACGTCTAAGTACTGTGCTGGCAGCCATGGCTCTACTGGTAGAGTCCACTGCATCTAAACTAGATTGAAGAGATTGCCTCATGGCATCTTTGCCAACTTGTATCAGGCTAAAAACCCTTCTCTCTATGGTATGTGTTGATACACCTCAAAGGGTATGTGTGTATTTCGCTAATCCACTGGTAGCATTGGCAGATTTTAATGCCATACTTCCTGCAATAAATACTCTTTTACCCAAAGAGTCAATACTCCTATCCTCCTTATCTGCTGGAGCAGAAGGAAAGGCTGCAGCCTTTGAAGATGCTGTTGCTGCTTGAACCACTAAGCTTTCAGGTGTTGGGTGCCTGTTCAGAGACAGAGGATCTACGGAAGGAGTCTTGTATTTCTTTGTTAATAATTTATTAACAGATGGAATATAAATCTGGTTTCAACCAGTTTTTCATTACCCTTACTCTCAGGGCTGCATGGAATGTTAATACAGCTTATCTAATTGGCCCACTGTCTAAGATGTCAGTGAGGTCATCAGTTTCCACACTGGCTGCAGGTCTGGACCATCCAGATATTCAGCTACTTTACCAATAACCATCCTGCAAGAAGAATCAGTATAACCAGATATCTCAGCATTTCCAAATTCTGTTTTTGTTGAGGTTTCCCAACTACTAGTTTCCTTTAATGTGTCCACAAGATTCTGCATCTTGGACTCATCTGTAATTAATTCTTCTGCAACATTTGGAGTTCGATATTCATACCCAAAAGTGGGCTGATACTCTTCCTCCTCATTATCTTCAAAGATGGAACCCATCTGCCTAAAGAAATCAGGTCTTGGAATGGGTTGGAAAAAAATTTAGTCTCAGGAATATATTTTGCAATCTTCGAGGGCGAAGAATGCTCCGATGAGGTCAAAGGCTTATTCGAAACTGTTGATTAATGCGGGTTCAGGTGACAAACAAACATTTTGATTCCTTCAAAGAAGGCTTCAATGCAGTTAGTGAATATTTCGAGGTAACAGACACCGGCTTTTTCTTGTGCGTCAAGGAAGATTCCTTCGATTTATGTCGAGGAACCGCTCTTCTCAGGTTCTTAGGCACACGAGAAGGGGACTGTCACAACCCTCAAGGCAAGGAATGAGGAATCACTCACCAGGGATAAGGACGAGACCTCCAGCCGGCAACTGGAACCTCGCTGACCTGAAGCGAAAGGTCCAGATTCAGGAACCTTTCTAATCAAGAAAAGACCTTCCCAATGACGCACCTCACTAGCTCCTAGCAATAAGAAAAGCCATAGAAGTTCATCATTTGGAAGGGCGAGGAATCCACCATAACAGCAACACACCAGGCTGGAATAAAAGAGGCACAATTCAGTGTCTTATCCTCAAAGAGATTAAATCAGACACTGGGATGAAGGAAGAGCCATGCGTGTCTTCTCAGACCTAGAAGCGGCAAATTCAGACACCATCCTTTTTGGAGCTCCACAACGATCATGCCTATTACCCACTCTGTATAACATTTTTACTATCTCCCTTTTCAACCGACTTGACTCACTCGGCATCATGTACACCAATATGATACTCAAGTCCTCATTCCTCTCTCTGGCAACTATGAGACGGACGCCAACACCCTTAACTCCATCTACGCCACCATCCACACATGGATGGCTGGAAACTGGCTATGGCTGAATGGGGACAAGACTGAATGACTTCTGCTTGCCCCCACTGACGCACACATCATCCTTGATGCGAAATACCAATCGTTCACTATACACAACATAACCATCTCAGTCTCCCACTCAGTCAAAACAGTTGGAGTATACTTAAGACACCAACCTAACCATGTCCAGACAGGTAAGCGCAGTCGCTACGTCCAGACCGTTCCTGTCCACAACCAACTGTCTGACAATTGGGCGAGAAATCATAGGTTCAAGGCTAGATTACTGTAATGTAGTATATACAGGAACCTCAGCAAAAAACATGGACAAGCTACAAAACATTCAGAATAACGCCCTCCGCGCAGCATTGGGCATTGCCAAAAGGGAACATATCTCTGCAGCCAGACAACAAGCGCACTGGCTGCCGATCTGCCTGCGCATCCTGTTCAAAACACTCGCCATCACGCATAAATGCATCCACCACACCGCACCTCCTTACCTATCCCACAGAGTCATTGTGCCTCCAGCTGCAAGACCGATCAGAACACCATATGCTAACCTGCCAGTCCCAAGAATCAAAACTACAAGAGGCGGGGCCGCAAGCTTCCCATTCATTGCCTCCAGACACTGGAAATCACTGTCTCACTCCATCAGAAGCGAACCCTCACACCTCGCCTTCCGAAAGGTCATCAAAACCAGACTGTTTGCCTAAACTGTACACACTATGACTCTCATGCTTACCCAAATAATGAATGGTGATCGCAACGAACACTCACCCAGAGAAACACTAACAAGACTTGTTGTTGCGGGCCAATATAACCTAGTCGTCCACTTACCAGATGTAACCAAGACGTATTCATGTTGTTGCAGGCTAATGTAACCTTACCGCCCACCTATGTAATGTAACTAAGACGTGATTTTTGTAACAGCGCCTCGATGCCCTTGGGCTGTGTGAGCGTTTTATAAATGCAAAAAATATATATATATATATATGCTGGACTAACCTGAGTGTAAGGGATCCAGACCTTCCTGTGTGGCGGTATACCTCCCTCTTGTTTCCTCCTAGGAAGGCAAGTTAAGCAGGAGTTAATATAGGGAACCATCAGTCGAACGTCCTCCACCCCTTCTTGTAGCCCTTGGGTAACCCCTCAACTGAATTCTCTTACCGTAAGGGAGACTTGATAGTAGTCCATATTACTTGTCGAGAGGATGGTAGCAAGTGTAGAAAAACGAGGAAGGGAAGTTTAGTGAAGGACTAAACCCGGGAGACACGAGGGACTCACTAGTGTCGGGTAGGTGAACTAGTTTATATATGCAGCAGAGCGTCAGTAAAGTCCTGTGCACGTTACAAGGTGATTTGGGTGTGGTGGTAATCAATGGAGGGAAGGAGGTGTGTTATTTAGAAGTGGGTCCTCGAGGTGGGTGAAGGGAATAGCTGCGAGTAAAGACTCTGGGTGCATCAGGTGCTGAGGGGTGGAAGACAGCACAGAACGGCACCTGAATGGAGTGGAAGAGGTCCGCACAATTAGAATGCTCAAAGAAGTCCCGGTATGGGAAGCGAGGATAGGAGTCAGTGAGGAAAACCGTTCGGCAACGTGCGGGCAAAGACATGACAATTCCATTAAGAGTAAGGCAGTCCGTAATGCAATCCTGAGTCGCAGGTAGGAGTGTAGCAGTTACACAGACTGTGGGCGGAGACAAAGGGAAACCGTAATGCAGTCCAATTCGTCAGCAGAAGAAACACACGGAACAGCCGGTTGGCGTGATATCCACGGGCAGAGCTTCAGGATGAAAAACACAAATAGAAGCAACCGATAGCCGAACGCTAACAGTTTAAATAGCGTCTATTAGGACGCAGCCCTGACGCGAGACGCAGCACTCCGTGCAACGTGACCTTGAAGAGCCGTGGAGCTAATGGATACTGCGCAGCGTCCCGGAGAACCACAACGTCACCATGGCAACCTCCCCGAAAGCCTCCAAAGAGTGAAGAACGGTCTTGCAGCCGTTCTATAGGCAGATGGCGACATTTTGACAATGAGTCGGCAGGTAGCTTACAGCTAGAAAGGGCAGGTGAATCAGCAGGCATGAAAGTGACACGCGGGACTCCTGACCGGTCTCAATAGACGCCAAGGGGTGGCCACTTTTCTCAGACTCCTTTAGAAGAACACACGGAGGAGCGTGTTTTCGAAAATATTCCTAACATTTTCAAGTGAAAGTTTTCTGGCTCCACTGGTGTTGAGTTCTTTTGGGGAAAATAACTCTTTCAGAAGAGGACAATGAAAACTATGAGGAGGACCTGAAACGCAGTTCCTTACTTTTTATGGGAAGAGGATGACTAGTGTCGTGAACCTCAAATGTCTATGTTCTGAACTTTTTCTTACAGGAGAGACATCTCTCGAGTCAGAGGAGGATTTACTCTCCGAAGGGCTAAGGGCCAGGGATTTGGGGGAGGGCTTACCTGCATTGAGTTACCCCTTCCGTTCCCGCAAGGCCTTTGACATCGACTGACACCAGCCACAGTCATCAACCCTGTGGCCTGATCCCAAGCACCACAGACAAACGCGGTGCAGGTCTGTAATCGACATCTTGGTCCCACAGTCTGAACACCGCTTGAAGCCCGTCTTTGGTATGGAAGCCATTTTCGAAGTAAAAAGTAGTTTAATCGCTGAGGCAAGTAGCTCTGAAGCACAGAGCAATGTGGAAAAAACTAAACTGAGGTAACTGTCAGCGTGCGTGCCAATATCAGCATCGATGTCAAGAAGGATGCTAGGGAGACCGTTGAGGACCAAGATTCGACGCTGCGCGATGCTAGACCCTATGAAAAAAAATTCTGAAGCAAGCTGCAAGCAGACCAGGGACGTCATTTCACCAAAATGCCTGGGGGTAGCGGAAGCGACATCACACAACCCTTGACCTCTGATGACATCACAGGAAGTTATGTCATTTGACCCCACCTCGAAGTGACATCACGAGAAACGATGGAACACGACCTTTCACCCCTTGACAAAACAGGAAAATATGGCTACAATATCACTGTAAAGTGATATAAATTTCATACAAGAATGATCACCATATATACCGTTAATATCAGTGCGTATAGGCTCATATTACAAAGTTAATGTGAATGCAAGCAGACGTCCAAGGCCAAGGCCAGCTGAAATGTGTCATTACATAGCACTTACGCTTAAGCGCTTCATATCACGCAAATATTCATACAATATCAGGCAACCTGTGTTGGCACTCCTTTATCAGCCTCAGCAGGATGAAAGGCTGAATTGACCTTGCTGGGAGTCAAACCTGCAACCTGCAGATCTCACACACACATTGCAGCAGCCAGCGCTCAACCCACTGAGCAATCTTACTGGCTATAGCTATCAGAAAACTAGCCACTCCAGAAACAAAGAGCCACATACTACTGGTCACAGCCCATAAAACTCAATAATAAAAAAAAAACTAACATTTTAGGGGTAGCAAGGGTGACCACAGGGGTAGAAAGGGAGAACTCCGGGGTCGCAGTTGCGACCCCCGGCAACCCCTAAATGACGTCCATGAAGCAGGCTTGAATATCAAAGATGAGGAATATGTGGAAGGACACAATCCATTTGAAAAGTGAACTTTCCGATTTTTAAACTTGAGAAAAGAACAGTGGTCTGATTTAAGACTTGTGAAGAGATCAGATTTTGTAAATAAGCTAGCCTGAAAAGGAAATGTTTTAGTGTAAGGAAAAAGAAAAAGTTAAGTGTTGCAGCAAACTGTTATTTGAAATTAACGTGACTTGGATTGACTGAAGAAAATGTTTTCATGTCACTGATCACACACGCGTGTTAACATTTGTAATCACAACATGAGCAGCTTCTAACACTAAAGAACTTGGTCGCTCTCCAGTACCTGCACGCGTGTGCTAACAAAGCTAAAATAATGAATCCAAGTGTGAGTTGCGACGGGAAAATGAAAACTAACCCGGGCGCACTAAAAGAACTTGGTTTATTTATGCGCGTGTGAAGCGGGCAGTTACATCAGCATGGTTCTCATTCTCCAAGGCCCTGTCGAGGTAAAAGGATGTTCCAACGTGCACACACGTCACAAACCAGGAAGTCTTTTCTGTGAGGAAAAGTAAACTATGCACAGAGCTTTCAGAAGCAGCTCTTGTCAGTGACTGACTATACAGCGGTACTTTTTTCAACAATCCACATGTTTATTTGAAGCAAATAAGCAGTGACTTGAAGGTTCCTTGCTATTGGATAATGCAGGTTAGTTAGTATACAGTAATTTAAGAAAGCTTTTAAGGCAGTGTGAATAATACAATGAGGACACTCCAGTTCTTTTAAGTGCTGCAAGACAATTAGAAGGAAGACAAGGTGTAACTGAATTAAATAATTTTCTAAAGTCAATTGAGAAAAAGAAGAGAGCAACCTTCAAAACAAACAGCATTTCAGCGACAATGTAAAGGCAACAGGTAGATGAGAAAATCCTGGGGGGGTTTGGGAGGGGGATACAATACAATAGGCAGTAGACTACTGAACGCTAGTAATATTATTATGTGCGATTCTTGCAGGTCAGTCAATACGTAGTCCTCCAGAAGGAAGGTCAGATAGCTGAGACTTCAAACAAGACCTGTCTTAATATTTTATCCTCTTCCTCTTTCCCCTCGTATTTGCTAGTTCAGCAATTTTAAACTAAAGGATAGTTGGATGGGCAGAGCTAGGGGGTCTGGAGGGCTAGCATCATCAGTCGTGGGGGACCACCACCACACAGAATACTGGATCTGTGCAGCCAGAAACTATAAATCTAGGTCAGGGTACTCTAACCCGTCCCGTTCATAGGGAAGGGCGAGGGTGTTTTAAGACACCTTTGCCTGTTTGCCCGCTCAGGATAGTCGCACCATCAGGCTTTTAAGTCGGGACCGGAAGCTCACAGGGGGCCAGGTGGGTACGTTGTTAAATATGACAATGCATTACTTACCGTAAAAGCATTTCTGATGGTTGTATCTGCTTAGATTCACATGCTGTGCATAGGTCCGACATCCAGTGGTCACTGCGGAGTATTGCATTTTGTTTTTCGTAGTCGAAAAGGGGACGTCGACAAGGCGTGTCTGTAACACTATCCCTATAGTGACGTGCGTTGTACCCACAATCCCTCACGCGTCGAGGTCCCTCTGTTTGTATTTTTCTGCCCTGAGGGAGCCTTATAGACGTGAGTGAGTACAGAAAAGAGAGATATAAAGGAAGTCTATGTTCCTTCCATCCGAGCGGGGAGGAAGGGTGGGCGCATGTGAATCTAAGCAGATACAACCATCAGAAATGCTTTTACGGTAAGTAATGCATTGTCTTCTGATGTTTGTTAATCTGCTTAGAATCACATGCTGTGCATAGACTAGCGAGCAGTACCCGGAGTTGGCGGTGGGTTATGAGAAGGAACAGTAGAGAAAAGATGTCTTAATACTGCCTGTCCCACCTGGGAGTCAGATCTAGAGTGTGCATCTAGACAGTAGTGTTTTGTAAAGGTGTGCACAGAACTCCAGGTAGCCGCTTTGCAGATGGACTCAAGGGGAACATTTGCAATGAATGCTATGGAAGCCCCAGTGCCTCGAGTGGAATGTGCTCTTGGCTTGAAGGGTAGTTCTCTCTTAGCAAGAGTGTAACAGAGAGTGATGCATTGAACAATCCAGGAAAGCAGTCTTAAGGGTGATATCTTTAAGAGTTGCCTTGTGCATGGGTTCGAAGGGAGGGCCCATGAGTCTGGAAAGTACCACATTTAAGTCCCATCCGGGAGCTGGGTTAGCTATCGGAGGGTGTATCCTTTTTACCCCCTCCATGAAGGCTTTGATAACTGGTATCTTCCACCACGACACTTTAAGTTGGGAAGTGGTGTATGCAGAAAGTGCCGCTAGGTGGACTTTAATGGAATTGAATACTAAACCTGAATCCAGTAAATGGGTCAAGTATAGAATAATGTCAGTAGGAGAGCAGTCAACTGGGTTGATGCTAGTACCTCTACACCAGATAACGAATCTTTTCCATTTGCTAGAATAGCAGTGTCGAGTATTAGGTTTTCTGGCTTCCCTGAGGATGTCCATACATCTCTGTGGGAGTTGTAAATGTCCAAATTCTATGATCTCAGGAGCCAGGCTGCTAAGTTCATGGTCTGAGGGCATGGATGCAGTGTCCTGCCCTTGTCTTGTGACAGCATGTTGTACGGGCAGGGAAGTTTCACTGGGGGAGATAGGGACATCTCCATCAAGTGAGCGAACCAAGGTTGCCGTGTCCACATTGGGGCCACTAGTATCATGGTAACCTGCTCCTGGTGCATCTTGTGCACCACTTTGTTGAGAAGGGGAGTCGGGGGAAAGGCGTAAACAAATTTCCCTGACCATTGAATCAACAGACCGTTCCCCTTGGACTGGTTCTGGGGGTACCTGGAGGCGTAACTTTGGCATTGTGAGTTCTCCAGGGTTGCGAACAGGTCTATTTCCGGGAATCCCCATTGCGTGAAGATGTCTAAGACGATGTCTTCGTGCAATTGCCATTCGTACTCTTCGGGCAGGGGGAAGTCTCTGCTGAGTTTGTCTGCTAGCAGATTGAGTTCCCCTGGTACATGTTGTGCTAGTAGGAACATGTTGTGTTTGAGAGCCCACTTCCATATATTCTGGGACAGCTTGGACAGTCCTGGAGAGTGAGTGCCCCCTTGCTTGTTGAGGTAGTACATGGCTGTGGTGCTGTCTGTGAGGACCATCACTGTCTTTCCTTGTAAGTGTTCCTGAAAGGCTTTCAGTGCTTTGAACACCGCTAGTAGTTCCAGCAGGTTTATATGCTTGGATGCTAAACTCGGAGTCCACACTCCGTGTGCCGTTTGATGGGATAGGTGAGCCCCCCATCCTGTAAGGGATGCGTCTGTGGTTAGAGTGGCTTCCACTGCGGGTGTGGCAAAAGTTTTCCCTAATAACAGGTTTTCTTTTGTCCACCACCGTAGCGAGAGAACCAAGGCCTGCGAGACCACCACTAGATCGTCCCATTGTCCGCTGGCCTGACACCACTGGCTGTAGAGCCACTCTTGCATTGGGCGCATGCGCAGGCGCGCGTGAGGTACCAAATAAATACATGACGCCATCATCCCTAGCAAGCGCATTGCTTTGCGTACCGTCACCTCTCGGCCTGCTACATAATGGGGAATTTGAAACAGCATGTTTTGGACCCTCTCGTTGGAGGGGAATACGAGGCCGTCCCTTGTTCGAATTAGAGCCCCTAGGAATTGTTTGGTTTGGCTGGGGTCTAAGCTGGACTTCTTTTCGTTGATGGAGAAGCCCAGTTGGGACAAAAGGTCTACGGTCTTTTGGGTATTGGAGAAGCATGTTTCGTAAGAATCCCCTGTTATGAGCCAGTCGTCGAGGTAAGGGTATACCGGGATGGATAATCTGCGCAGGTGGGCCGCTGCCACTGCCAGTACTTTCGTGAATACCCTTGGTGCAGATGCTATCCCGAAGGGTAGTACTCTGAACTGGTAGTGTTTGTCCTCTATTTTGAACCTGAGGTATTTTGTGTGCGATGTCAACATTAAAATATGAAAGTATGCATCTTTCATGTCCAGTGTTGTCATGTAATCCCCTTGTGATAACAGTGGGATTACCTCCTGTAAGGTCACCATACGAAACTTTTGGGGTTTGACAAATATGTTCGCTGGGCGCAGATCTAATACAGGGCGCATGGTTAAGTCCTTTTTGGGTACAAGGAAGTACACTGAATAAATACCTTCTGTTACCTGTGATAGGGGGACGGGCTCTATAGCTTCTTTCTTCAGTAGTTCTTCCACTTCTTGAAGAAGAATGGAGAGGTGTTGCGGTGTCATGCGCCGGTTCCGTGGGGGTTTGTACTTCGGGGAACCGTTGAACTCGATGCAGTATCCGTGGGCTATGGTGGATAATACCCAACGGTCTGACGTGATTCCCTCCCATGCTGAAAGGAACGATGTTAGCCGGCCCCCGACCGGTGATGCATGGGAGGGGACCCGAATTTTCGGGTCATTTGCTGGTATTGGGCGTGGAACCTCTGGGGCTGGAGCCACGACCTCTTCCTTTGCCACGGCGTTGGCCTCTTTGACTGAACTGGGTGTTACCCTGGTTGGTGGGCCAGTTGGAGCCAGAGTAATATTGTTGTTGTTGGTTCTGCTGCTGTCTTTGGCCACGAAAGGAGCGTTTATTACCATAGCCTCGCCTGTTAGGGGGCCTAGAAATTTGATCAAGAGTTTTGATGGTATCAAACTCTTTTTTAGCATGTTCTAGGGCCTCATCTACTGCTTTCCCAAACAGATGCGTCTGTTCAATGGGTTTATTTATGAGGGAGGCTTGGGTTTCGGGCTTAAAACCTGAATTGCGTAGCCAAACGTGGCGCTTGAGAAGTATTCCCTGCACTAGGGAGCGGCCCGCCGTCTCAGCGGCATCTAGGGAGTTTTTAACGATGCCCTGGTTTACCAGTGTGCCCTCTGATATTATAGCTAGCAGGCGAGAACGCAGAGGTTCAGGTGCTTCCTCTGCTTCGCTGCGCAGCTTGTTCCACTGTGCATCTGCGTAGCTAGCTAAAAGTGAGTTGTTATTCGCAATTCTAGTGGAGAAGGCGGCGGAGGTCGTGATTCTCTTCCCCAGTGCGTAGAGTTTTTTGCCTTCTTTGTCTGGAGGTGCTTCACTAGTGGATAGTGGCACCCCTGCTCTTTTTCTTGTGTTGGTAACCACAAGGGAGTCCGGAATAGAGTGTCCTCTGATGTATAAAGGGTCAGAGGATGAAGGGCTGAAGAGCTTTTCTATTCTAGGGTTGACCCCTCTTACTAGAGCTGGGTTAGTAAGGGAAGGAGAAATTCTTCTTTTAATAGAAGCCAGGAGAGGAATAGATTGGCTAACAGGGGCTTTTTCTTTGATGACTTTTTCTACAAAGTCGATGTCTGGAAGAGTTTCCCCTGTATCAATCTCAAAATGCGCTGCTGCCTTGCGCAATAGTGCATTGAGAGAAGGTTGGTCATCTATGGGAGAGGAGTTCCCATGTGAATCCTTGAGAGGAGAAGGGAGAAAGGCATCAGGGTCTGAATGTACTGATGGGGATTGCCAAGGCTGCACTGACGGTGAATGCCAGGGCTGCGAGGTAGCTGTATCCTCTTCAAACCCTGTAGGAGTGGTGTAAGGATCTTCTTCGAAGCCCTCTTCCTCAAGTTCTACCTCTTCTTCTCCACCCAAACACTCCTCATCTTCTTGGAGGTATTGCTCCTCCTCAGTGAGGTCAACCAGCCTAGGAATCTGGACTCTAGGGTCATCCTGTGGCCATTCTCTTTGTCTTTTGTGAGTGGGTGGGTCTTGGTTTCCTAGAAACCTTTCCATTTTCTCCATGCAAGAATGGAGTCTTTCAAGGGTCTCATGGGGTACCCCTGAATAGTCTAGAGGGGGAAAATTAGTGTTTTCGCCTTCGAATCGTTTCGAACGCTCCCACAGCGTCGACGAGAGGTTCCCGTCTCCTTCTGAAAAGCCTTCAGGTAGTTCGGAAGCGTCCTTTGGAGAAAGGGGCAGTTCCTGGCTACTTTTGTGTTTTTTCGACGCGGTATTCGACGTTTGTTTCGTCGTCCGCGTACGTTCGTCTTCGGCGACAATTCTCGCTAGGCTCTCGGCCACGATTTTGTCCGTCGAGGGCTTTGGTGTCGACGTTGTGTGCGTTGCGCGTTGTACCTCGACGGTCGCTCTATGGAGCGTTGCGTCGGATGTTTTTGGGGTAGCGCCCGTGTTAGATGGAAGCCCAATCGCTGGTCGCGGCTGCGTTTGCGGGTGGGGCTTGTGACCTTTACGGTCTGCGGTAGACGCCGGAGTGCCCTGCGTCCCCTTCGGCGCTGATGGATCCTTCGTTCTCGACGAAGAAGAGCCGTGGGTAGTGTGTTTAGCCTTATGGGGTTTGTGTGCGTCCTTGTCGCCGGGGTGTTCATCCCCATAAGCAGGGCGTGAGCCGAGCCCGTCGGGGCCGGGGACGGACGACGAGGAGCGTGAGCGCTCCTTCTGGGGGTTCATGACTTCCGTAACGGACGTCGAGTTATCGCACTCCTCGTCACTTTCAGTAACAGCGGCAGCGGGTGAGGAAACTGACTTCGACATCGCGTAGTCTGCCCACCTCTTAACCCTACGTTCTTTAAGAGTCCTGGGTTTTAAGAGCTTGCAGGCTGCGCAGCTGTTCTCTATGTGATCGAGGGGTAAGCAACGATTACAGAGCTTGTGCTTATCTTTCCAAGTATATTTGCCCCTGCAGCGTGGGCAAAACTTAAATGGTGTCCTCTCCATAGCTGAGGCAATAATAGCTGGCGATAACAACCCCAAGGGAAAGAAAAGGGAGAAAGAAAGACATTCTCAAAGAGAAGAGACAAAGTTCTAACCCCCACTCTCCCTACTGTAAGTTGGCCGTCGAGGCCAGGCCACGTGTTCGGCAGCGCCGAAGGATCTCCTCCGCTCTTCCTCTCCGTCGAAAATAGTTCGGCGGAGAAACAGCTTCACAGCTAACGTCGAGGGGGAGGGATCGTTACCAGTATATTAAGTTATGACAAAAGGACCGAGGTCCGTGGTAAGTATAGCAATGTCTCTCTAGGAGCTCCGCGAAAGGCGACCAGAAACTGGGCGGAAAAAAACAATCTGAGGGACCTCGACGCGTGAGGGATTGTGGGTACAACGCACGTCACTATAGGGATAGTGTTACAGACACGCCTTGTCGACGTCCCCTTTTCGACTACGAAAAACAAAATGCAATACTCCGCAGTGACCACTGGATGTCGGACCTATGCACAGCATGTGATTCTAAGCAGATTAACAAACATCAGAAATATAAATATATATGATACATTACTCACCGTAATCGTATTTCTGATGCTTGTATCTGCTTAGATTCACATGCTGTGCATAGGCCGACATCTAGTGGAAGCTGCAGAGTATTACAGTTTGTTTTTTGAAACTCGAAAATGGGCGTCGACACAGGCCGTGCCAGTAATACTATCCCTAGTGTGACGTCCACTGTACCCATGATACCTCACGCGTGTAGGACCCTCAGATTGTATTTTTTCTGACATGAGGTAGCATGAGGAGTAGCATGGGTACAGATAATCCAAGCAGATAGAAAGAAAGGTAAGACTACAAGTATCCATGCGCCTTCTCTCAGATGGGAGGGAGGGTGGGTCGCATGTGAATCTAAGCAGATACAAGCATCAGAAATACGATTACGGTGAGTAATGTATCCCTTCTGAGGCTTGTGGAATCTGCTTAGATCACATGCTGTGCATAGATTAGCGAGAAGTACCTGAAGAAGGAGGTGGGATGTGAGAAGGGTCATGAGCAAATAAATGTCTTCGAACCGCTTGTCCCACTTGGGTATCTGTCTTGGAATGGGTGTCAATGCAATAGTGCTGAGTAAAAGTGTGAATAGAGCTCCAAGTAGCTGCTTTGCAAATGGTGTCAAGGGGTACATTTGCAATGAAAGCCAGAGTGGCCCCAATGCCTCTTGTAGAGTGGGCTCTTGGCGTGAAAGGCAGTTTTTTCAGAAAGGGAGTAACACAGCTGGATACAGTTAATAATCCACTTAGAGATGGCACCATTAGAGACGCGATCCCCCTCTCTGCCTGTAGCTACTGAGACAAACAGTTGGTCTGTTTTCCTTAGCGGTCTGGTCTTGTTTACATAGTAGAGGACCGCCCTACGCACATCTAGGGTGTGTAGTTTTACCTCAGCCGAGCTCTGAGGGTCTTGGAAGAAAGCCGGAAGCTCGATGGACTGGTTCACGTGGAATTTAGAAATAAACTTAGGTGAGAACCTAGGGTGTGTGCGTAAAACAAGTTTATCTTTATGAACTGTAAAGAAAGGATCTTGCACTGACAGAGCCTGAATTTCACTGACTCTTCTTATAGATGTAATAGCTACTAAGAAGGCCGTTTTATAAGTCAGGTGTTTGAGACTGCTTTTATGCATGGGCTCTAAAGGGGGGCCCATGAGCTTCGATAGCACCACATTAAGGTCCCATCCTGTTATGGGAGGTGGTGTATGCTGACAGCGCTGCCAGGTGTACCTTTAGTGAGTTAAAAACCAGTCCTGCATCCAGTAGGTGGAGCATGTATGTGAGAATTGTTGAAGGAGTGCAATCAACTGGGTTGATTTGCTTATTTTGGCACCAGATAACAAATCTTTTCCATTTGTCAAAGTAGCAGTGCCTCGTGTTTGGCTTCTTAGATTCTTTTAGGATGTCCATACATCTCTTTGGTAAATTGAGAGGTCCAAACTCTATGACCTAAGGAGCCATGCTGCCAGGTTCAATGAGTTGGGTTGAGGATGCACCTTGTGCCCTTGGTGCTGGGACAGTAGGTTGTACCAGCCTGGGAGTCTGATGGGTTCGCACACTGCTAGTCTGCGTAGGTGTGGGAACCACGGTTGTCTGGCCCACATGGGAGCAACTAGGACGAGCGTCATCGATTCTCTGTTCATCTTGTTGACCACCTTCCCGATGAGGGGAGTTGGTGGAAAAGCGTACGCAAACATCCCTGACCAGTTCATCCACAGGGCGTTCCCCTGGAAGTCTGGTTGGAGGAACCTGGATGCAAATCCTGGGCATTGTCTGTTTTCACTTGTGGCGAATAGGTCTATAGTGGGGGAACCCCACTGAGAGAAGAACTAGTTACTCTTACCTTGTAACGTTCTTTCGATGGGATGTTCCTCCGACGTATTCCTTATCTTAGATATAAATCCTTCAGCTTTGCTGGCCTCGGAAAATTTTTTCGCCAGAGGGCGCTGCGCGTCGATGATCGCCGAGTCGATGACCCTCGACGGCCTCCGTGCCGACGTCGACGTCATCCTGCCTATAAAGGCCGCGCGCAGCGTCCGTTGCTCAGTTCCGTTTTGTAGTCCCCAGTAATGTTTTTGGATTAGACTAATCACCTTGAAGGAGCATAGGCTGCAAACCCACAGGAAGTCATACTGCGGGGATGGATGGGAGGGTCGATAAGGAATACGTCGGAGGAACATCCCATCGAAAGAACGTTACAAGGTAAGAGTAACTAGTTCTTCGAAGGGATTGTGTCCTCCGACGTATTCCTTATCTTAGATAGACTCCCATAGCAGTGGTATTGTGACTGGAGGCGGGAGTAATAAAAGTTATGTTACCCTTCCAGAATGGACAGAGTGTAACACAGCCTTGCCGAATCTAGTTTCTTGACTAGAGGAGGAATCCAGGCTATAGAATTTGGTAAATGTATGTGCGGACGACCATGTGGCAGCCGCACATATATCTCGAATTGGCACCCCTCTTTGAAGGGCTGAGGATGTTGCGATACCCCTGGTAGAATGAGCCCTTAGATTTTGAGGAGGCTCCTTTCCTGCCAATTTGTAGCACTCCAGAATGGCTAAAATAATCCATCTGGAGATGGTTTGTTTTGTTATTGGAAGGCCCAACTTATGTCCTGCATAACCTACAAAGAGTTGGTCTGCTTGTCTGATCTTAGCCAATCTGCTGATATAGAAGCTCAAGGCTCGCTTAGGGTCCAGCCTGTGCAGTCTCTCTTCCTCCTTCCCCGGATGAGGAGGAGGGTAGAAAGAAGGTAATATAATCTTCTGAGTGATGTGAAACTCCGAGACTACCTTCGGGAGGAAGTTAGGCTTCACCTGAAGAACAACTTTGTCCTTGTAAAAGATTGTATGTGGAGGTTTACACGATAAGGCTTGCAACTCGCTAACCCTTCTAGCAGATGTCAATGCTATTAGCAAAACAGTTTTGAGGGTGAGAAGCTTCAATGAACAAGAGTGTAGTGGTTCAAAAGGGGCACCCTTTAGGAAGTTTAAAATTAGGTTTAAATCCCATAAGGGAACTTGAAAAGGTTTCGGGGGATAAACATTAGTTAATCCTTTTAGGTATTGTATTACCAATGGAATTTTGAAGTATGAAGGCTCCTCTGCAGTGCGCTTAAAGATTGATAGCGCTGCGAGATAGCCCTTAATTGTGCCAACCTGTAGGCCTGAATTAGCCAGGTAAAGTAAGAATGACAACACCATAGGTGTACCACAAGAAAAGGGTTCAATATTCTTTTCTTTGCACCAGCTGCAAAATTTGTTCCAACGGCAGCGGTATAGAGTTTTAGTTGCCGGCCTTCTGGCCGAAAGCAACACCTCCATAACATCATCCGGAAGGTCCCAATCCTTGTACCTCAACCTTTCAGACACCAAGCGTGAAGGTTGAGGGTCTTGATGGCTGGATGGAGAACCTGACCTTCCTTCTGCGAGAGAAGATCCTCTCTGTATGGCAGTCGAATTGGAGGGCAGATGGACATGTCTAGAAGGTCCGGGTACCACGTTCTCCTGGCCCAATCCGGGGCAATTAGGATCATGGTCTTCCGAAACCTTCTCAACCTCCTGATCATTTGAGGAATGACAGGGACCGGAGGGAACGCGTACAGAAGTGGGAACTCCCAGTCCACTACGAACGCATCTCCTAGAGCTCCTCTCGGGGGAAATTCCCTTGAGCAAAATCTGTCGCACTTCCTGTTGATACTGGTGGCGAACAGATCCACTTGAGGGGTTCCCCAAAGGGCGAAGATCTCTTGAAGGACTTCCTGAGCTATCTCCCACTCGTGAGAGACTGTGCTCTGCCTGCTCAGAGCGTCCGCTGTCAAGTTCTTCTCTCCGGCTAGGTGAATTGCCGATAGAGAGATTCCTTCCTGAATTGCCCAAAACCAGAGCTGCATCGCCTCTCTGCACAGTGGTAGTGAGCCTACGCCTCCTCTTTTGTTGAGGTAGTGCATGGCCACTGTATTGTCCGTCATTATTAGGACGTTTCTTCCCCGTACAGACGGCAGAAAAGCCTTCAGCGCTAGTCTGATGGCTCTCAGCTCCAACAGGTTGATATGTAGTCTGGACTCCGATGGAGACCAACGACCGCTGATGGTCAAGTCGTTGGCGTGAGCTCCCCACCCCGTGAGTGAGGCATCCGTGACTACTGTTATCTCCGGCCATGGTTGCCAAAACATTTCTCCTTTCAGGATGTTCTCCCGACAGGCCCACCACTGAAGGTCTCGGGCTACTTTGACCGGGATCCGAAGGAGATCTGTCATCCTTCCTGAGAACTGTGACCACTGAGTTCTCAGTGCCCACTGGAGGGATCTCATTCTCAGGCGAGCCTCCGGCACGAGGAATATGCAGGATGCCATGAGGCCTAGCAACCTCAGAAAGTCGTAGGCTGGGAGATATTGGGCATTCTGAAATCTGATGACCATCTGCAGAATATCTCGAGCCCTCACCTCTGGTGGCAAGGCTTTTCCCAGGGAAGTGTCCAGGACTGCTCCAATGAATTGGAGTCTCTGTGATGGTATCATCTGTGACTTCTTTAAATTGAGGGAGAAGCCCAGCTTGTGAAGGAAGTGGCAAACATAATCTAGTTGTCTCTGAGCCTGTTCCGAAGATACAGCTCTGATCAACCAATCGTCTAGGTAAGGGTAGACATGAATCCCTTCCCTCCTTAGACTTGCAGCCACAACCGACATTAGCTTGGTAAAGACCCTCGGGGCGGAGGTTAGCCCAAATGGCAGAACTCGAAATTGATAATGAGAGCTGCCAATTGCGAACCTCAGGTATCTCCTGTGCCTGTGATGGATCGGCACATGGAAATAAGCGTCCTGGAGGTCTAGAGATACCAACCAGTCCTGAAGCTGGAGGGCCTGAAGGATCTGAGAGAGAGTCACCATCTTGAACTTGTCCTTTCGG